>NC_056745.1:1321976280-1322018780 GCF_019279795.1 Protopterus annectens | reverse complement strand
ACTGTAAAAACAAACTAAAAACAATGATATTGCAATCTTGTATTTTTGAGTTCACAGCTGTGTGGTCTCATAAAAGATATTTCTTTCTACACTAATAATGTTACTTTCTTCCAGTGGGCTACTAACACCATTAGTGCAGGGCATATGGTTACTGCTGTCTATGAGAAACTTGTCAAGGCTTCTGAGACTATCCCTAATGCTGGAATTATTGACAAACTCTTCACATCAACAATAATCTATACATAGGTTACTAAATAGGTAATCATCTGTCTTACAGAACCCGTACTACTAAGGTTGGGGCACTTGTTCTAGCCAGAAGAATGACACCACTGCTGTCACACAAAGCTCTCTCCTGGGCATCCCCTTTTTGGCATACATTTCTCTGACAGGACTGCTGATCTGAACAAAAATAGCTAACTAGCTTTGCTGATGACTGCAAATGGAGGGAATTTCTCAAAACCCATCCTGATCCTCAAATTCTGCAGCAAGGGTTGGATCAAACAACAGTTTGGTGTGCTAATCATGGAGTTAACCTTAATACCAAGAAATTCAGCATTATGTTGTCAGGTAAATCTATAATCTACCTCATACAATATAGACAACATTCCACTCAGATCTGACAAAACCCACAGTGACGTAGATGTAAGTGTTGATAACAATGCCTCTTTTGAACACTATATCTCTGCCATAGTTAGAAGATCCTTCTCACTTGAATAACTTATACTGTAAGAATCTTCATAGGTTTGAAACCTGAGCCCCCAATTATGCTCAGTCACAAGGCTGTAAGGGCTTTATCCCTCTAGGCCAGTGTTTCTGCATATAGAAGTTAATATCATTTATAGTGCAATACACCATATTATTGCTTGCAATAAAAGAAAATGGATATAAAAATAACTAATGCTGGCCTTTGAAAATAAATGTGATATAATAAAGAAGGATTGAAGAATGACAATATTTTTCTATGAATGAAAAATCATTTATTGTTAAATACAAGGCAAATGGACCCACTTTACTAAGAGAGTCTATCAAATCAGAGCATATTTTTTTATTCTGGGACTGCTTAGACTCTAATTTAATTATGCCTGAGAATGGGCACATGAGTACTCAAACCTAAAAGACTAAAACCTTGAGATTCAACTCAAAACGGAGATATTCCCACTGTCTAAGAATGCAAATAAATAAATAAAACATAAATAAAATAAATGTATTTTGATAGAATCTAAGCCCCTTTATACCTTCTGATGTGAAAGGAATCCCCCACACTCCCAAACTGTATATGTATGAGATATATATATATATATATATATATATATATATATATATATAGAGAGAGAGAGAGAGAGAGAGATTACACGAACTAAGAAGGGGAAAAATGCTACATTTACCTTCTTGCTCTATTTTGAGTATAACATCAATTACATTAAGCCAGCAACCTTCAAATGAAGACATTCTAAAATCATTCAAGTGGAAGCTAACAAACAGAAGGTTTTCCACAGATGTATAAGTAAAAAAGCAAAATATAAAAATATAGCTGACCAATTTATACTAACATAGAAGAATGAAAATACTTACTGATTTTTTATATGGTTGTAATAACATTTTAATAAAACACAGCAAAATTGACAAAATTGAGAGCTTTTGTATAAAAATACTTCATCAGAATCTGTTACAAAAGCACAAACACCAGGTTTACATACCCCTCCCTATAATCACATGACAGTTGGCATCATCAATGCACTCACTTGTAGAAAAAAGCATGCCTTAAAGCAACAACATGTTACAAGTTAAAACTTAAAAAATGTTATATTATCTATTAGTTTTCAAATATAAAATGAAAATAAAAATAATCCTTTCACAACAAAAAAGTTGTCAGATATACAGTATGTTGAAATGCACAAAATGCCTGTTATATATGGCATTCCAGAGCTACACAAGTTTGTGTCCTGGCCCCCAATGAGACCAATAGTTTCAGGTAGGGGCTGGGTCACAGAACCATTATCTATATATGTACAATGTATTTTGACTAAGTATTTACCACTTTGTAAGAGCTACACAAAAGACACAGGAGATTTTTTGTTTAAGTTACATCAGCGGTATAAAAATAGTGGTATAGCGGACGACTTTTTGATGGTTACACTTGACATAAGCTCATTATTCACTGTAATTCTAAATATATATGGCATCAACTCAATACGTAAATTTGTGTGTAAGAATTCAAAAATGGATGGTAGAGCAATAGAAAATATGAATAGTATGATAGAGATAGTATTAACTGAGAATGCTTTCCTATTTTAATGGGCAACCATATCTGCAAACCTCTGGAGTAGCCACGGGTATGCCCATGGCTAATACTTATGCCAATATAACATTAAATGAATGGGAATGGGAATTTATATATGGGAATAAGAACCAATGTAAAGATAAGAGTATTGTTCTATCAATGTTTTGCAGATGATTGCTTTTTGATTTGGAAAGGAAGTGAGGAGCTTTTGAAAAAGTTTGTTAAATACTTACATAGCATTACTTCTTTTTTAAAATTTGCAATGAATTGTTCCCAATAATGTAATATCATATTTGGATATACAGCTGACAAATGTTTCTGGTGTAATTAATACCTGCGTTTATAATAAGGATGTTCAGGTTAATAGATATACACATATTGATAGTAAACATGCTAAACATGTTTTTCGTGGTATTGTTAAAGCACAGTTCCTATGAATAAGTAGGTTGAACACTGATAATGTAAAATGCATAGAACAGATGGAAAAGTTAATGCATGACTTTATTAGGGCCTATATTAAATTACTGAATGCTTAAAAAACCGAACGGTGATTAATTGACCCTATGTAAGCAAAAGCTTACAATTTCGAACTGTCAGAACAGCGAATCGCTGTTCCAACAAAAAAAATAAATAAATAAAATAAATAAAATACTTTAAACATTACATTAAGTGGGGGGGCTTTACCCCCCACACCTCCCCTACTTAAATATACCAACTTTGAGACCACATTACAGTGCCAAAAACAGAAAAGTAATGAAGTGGCCAAGCAAATTCTTTCCCAGTGAAAGATTTCACTTAAAAGCCTCTTTGATATTTTGCCATTTCAGGCTTTTGAGTTCGACCAAGATGCATTCGAAAGAATGCGTCTTCGGTCTTCTAATAGGGAATCCTTTATTAGCAGAGGGTATAGTAAAAATCTAGTATCTGAAATAATGAAGGAAACATTTGATGGTAGGACAACAATTGCCTCCCCCTTTAGTGATAAAGTAGCAGATAGTTCGTCTAGGGTAATTAACAAAAATACAACATCCAATGTGCACTATATAACTACATATAATAGGATGGCTATAAATCTGGGAACTATTATTAAGAGAAATTGATGGATATTGACCTCTATGCCAGAACTGGAAAGGTTATTGGGGAGAAGGCCATATTTTACATATAGGAATAGCATGAATTTAAGGAGGCAGCTTTGTTATAAGGACTTTAGGGTTAATACCATGACATATTATACTGCTAAGAAAGGGACATTACCCTGCTACATTTGTAGTTGTTGTAACAACATTTGTCATCTATTAGAATTTGAACACCCAATAACTATGCGTAAATTTAGTATACGATGTCAGGCAACATGTAATACAACATTGATAATTTATTTAAGTACATGTACAAGATGCACATGTTTTTATGTAGGTAAATGCTCAAGACGGTTAAAAGACCGAATTAAAGAGCATAAGTCTGATATAAAGAGAACTGTGATGAGAAATGCTTTATCTAAGCATATTAATGAATATGGTAGTACACATACATTTAATTTTAAAGTGCTGGAAGTCATTTATAGGAATATAAGAGGGAGTGATATAAACAATAGATTAGATATTGCTGAATATGGGTGGATGACCAGATTAGATGCCGATAAGTTTCCTGGTTTAAAGACTATGGTCACCATAAAGCCCTATTTGGTTGAAAAACAAATGCAATATAAATGATATGAAAGTATATATATATATATATATATATATATATATATATATATATATATATACATATATTATAATTTTTTTATGTATATGGGTTTACCATTCCTATTTTTTTAATTGAGTGTTTTAGATTAATTGATTATTAATAGGATATGTTATTTTATTGGCTGGCTGTGTCATGTGCTATTATGCATTGAAGTGTATATAATGAGATGGTTTTGTTACAAAATGCATTCATTGATAACCGAGGAAGGGTACATCCTGAAAGCTTTTATCCTGCTCAATAAATTAAGCGTTTCTACTACTGTGAACTTCTTTTTTCTTGAAATGCACAAAACAACAGCACCTGACTACACAGTATAAAATTTAATCTAAACTGCCAACGCAGTTCCCTTTCTTGCAATTGGCAGTTTAGACTAAATGCTACCAACCCTACTAGTCTCAATGAAGGGGTGTCTATAGCTTGTGTTTCAAAACATAAATCTTATACTGTATAGCCAGGTGCTGTTGTTTTGTGCATTTCAACATACTATATATGTATATATATATATATATATATATATATATATATATATATATATATGTAAAACAATTTTTTTGTTAGGCAAGGATTATTTTTATTTTCATTTTATATTTGAAAACTAATAGATATACATTTTTTTAAGTTTTAACTTGTAACATGTTGTTGCTTTAAGGCATGCTTTTTTCTACAAGTGAGTGCATTGTTGATGCAAACGGTCATGTGATTATAGGGAGCGGGTATTTAAACTTGGTGTTTGCACTTTTGTAACAGATTCTGATGAAGTATTTTTATACAAAAGTGCTCAATCTTGTCAATTTTGCTGTGTTTTATTAAACTACTGGAATCTCTTCTTGGCCTGCATTTTTCATTCCTGGACTATCTTGCTGATGGTGGAATTTTGCTTGATTTGGTCTTTGTTATTTTGGTTATCCTATAATAACATTTATTTTAGCATTTGAGAGTGATTTAGCTGCCTTTTAAGTCTATTATTATGCTTGGTGCATTATTTTGGTAATTATTTCCCTCTTAAAAATATTTTGGTAGTATTCAATTAAAAAAAATAATTCAAAATCTTGAACTTGAGAGTCAATATCTTCCAATATAATTCAATGATAGAGAGATTATTAAGGTATTGACAGACCAAAGTTTTATTTTTCTTAAACTAGGACATTGCTGAAGTTCATCTTCCTTTAATCTGATTTGTTTGTGTACAGACTGTATGCTCTGAGAGTGAATTAAAGGTTTTACAAATATATTCTCTGTGTCGAGTTTTCCCCTATGTCAAGCTACAGTGATTATACAATTAGCACATCCAGAAATTGTGGTTATGGATCCAATCACAATTATTTCTGCTATTAAGGACTATCTGTGTTGTTCTGTACTATTAATAGTGTTGTTATTTTTATATTCTTATGGTGACATCATACAATACTAGAGTTTCTAGTTGTGTTTCTTGAATGTTTCATTGAAGCAATGCTTCAGGAAGCTTATGATCTATGTGAGACACAAAAAATATGTTTTTAGCTTTTAAATCAACTTGAAATTTTAAGAAGGATTTTAAAAAATATTTGTTGAAAGCATTAAGTAGTATTTCTAAAACAGTCAGCTGGTGTTCTTTTAAAGACAAGACATGTTCCTTTCTGAATTCAGTTTACTTAAAAATGGATTAAAGAAGGTCTACATGGAGAATGCTCATGCTTTGGTAGCCATTTTATTTATAGTTTTTAATTTGTAAAAGTCATCTTAACTTTAATTTAACCCTACCTGAAAATGGTCATTTCCTTGTAATGTTTCTTTTTTCTTTTAAAATGTTGAGGCTGTGATAACTGGATTCCTTGGAATATATTATACATTGAATGAGCTAGTAATATCTAACACAAGAAAGTGACAGCATCTCAAACATGTGCATATTAATCTGTATTTGTCAAAATGTGCATTCAATAAATCCTTTAAAATGACAGAGAGTTTATAGTTGCTGTGAGAGAAATGGCATAGCTAGCTTTGAACAAACTTATGCCAATACAGGCCTGTTTGTGGTCCTTCCCAATACAGGACTGTTATCTAATAAGCAGTTTAAAATTTTCTAGTAGTATTGTTAGAGATTGTGCTTTGTTTGTGATTTTGACTACAAAAGTCATGTACAGCAACATCATCACTCTATAATGTGTAATTTCATCAATGACATATTTCAGAGACATATTAACATTTCTTTTTCTGTGTCCTAATCAGCTTCTTGGTGTTGCTTCAACTGGTGCTATCATAAATGTCCCCATTTCCATCTCTGGGGCTGTGACCTCCATGGGTGTCAGTAGGTTGGGAAGGGTAAAAATGGAACAGAGTAACCCAGTAGCATTACATATGATGTCTTAGTACTATTGCAGATTTTTTATAAAACCCTTACTCAACGGAGCTTTTTGTCCACATGCACCATCAATTAGCTCTTGCCCTCCATGTATACCGTATTCAGTGATTGTGTACTGTGTGATTACAGAACTACCCCCATCACTGGGGGAGTGCTAGAGCCTATACCAAAAACCCTATCTTTCTTCAAACCTTTCCACAAGAAGCCTATAACAACCCCATTTGTCTTCACTTTGAGGGTTCTTTACTACTCCTTTAAGTCCTGCAACTTATCTCGTCACATCTCCCCCAAAGTTAAGTTTGCTCTTCCCCTTCTCATCAGTGCAGTATTTTCTACAGTATCACATATACTTCTATAGCTATTAATCCTTTTCCTGAAAACAAACACTACTCTTTCTGTTGCACAGTCTTCTAACCTCCAGTATTCCACAATCCTTCCCAGTGAGTAAATGTTATTATTTCTCGTAATTCCCTTACTGGCTTTAGTGAGAGGAAAGACTACTACTGCTATTTCTCATACTGTTACTAGTGCTGCTTTAATCTAAATCACTAACTTTCTCAACTGCTAACAATATATCCTTAGAAAAGCCTTTGGAGAGCATCTACTTCTTTAATGTCTTTCAGTATATAAGCTAATAATGGACCCATTTGCTTTATTACCTTTGTTAAGAGCAAAGGCAATGACCTCTGCCATGATTTATTCCATGAGATGTCTTTGATGGCAAGAAGGGAAGTGCTCCTTTATTATTTATACATGACTCAGGTACCTTTGGAAGCAGTAAACTTTCTTCCTCATATATTTCTTTTCTTTTGTCCTTTCTCTCTTATCATCTACAAATCAACATTAAACTGTTTCAGGATAAACCTACTGATCTGCTATTATTTCCCCCCTTCTACTAATGATTTATCATTACATTCCTAACTCAAAAAACATTTCTCACACCCATTATGAACTTCCTCACTGCTAAATTTCTTTCCCTCAATGTGGTTTCTGCTAAATAAACAATCATACACATAGGAACTATAAGGCAAGCAATACTGAAGACCAAGTACACCTTGCAAAATATTTTCAGGAGGGAAACACATGCAAGGCCAGGAATGAACTATCTCCCTAACTCTACTTTTATTTTTATTTTTAAATTCATTAACCTGACCACCTCTACTCTCCCTAATTTCTGATTTAAATCTCAGATTTTACTGTACTCCCAAGCACCACACCATACCTTGTAGATGCACACCTTCATAAGGAAAAACTGTCCTATAAATTCATGCAATCCTATCATCTTAATAATAAACATCCCTGACCTTACAGTCCAACACACTGCCACACTGCCAATAACTTAGATAGTTATGTAAAAGAAATTATCAATACAATAACCACTGTAAAAAAAAAAAATCAGACCCCTGAACTCCAGACACATAAAGCATAAATCTGGTCCCTCCACCTATTGCTCCAATATCAGTGTATTAAACTAGCCCTGTACTGATGGATGGATCATAAGTTACCATAATGCAAGAAACAAATACACTAGAACTGAGCTGTTAGAATATTTTTTATCAATATATAACTGCCAATGTTCTAGGAGAAGTCTCAATCCCTCTGAGCTCTACACTCTAGGGACCTAAACCACAGTAAACAGAGCATGCCAGAGGGCTAGATTCCTGTCCCAGAGACTTTTCATACTCTGGAATAAACTACCTATCTATATCAAACAAAGCTTCTCATTAGTACTCTTTAAGAAAAATCTTGATGATTGGATGGGAAATAGGAAATTTACCCCGGGGATCACTTCTGTGGCTCTGCTCAACAGTGGCACAGGAAAATAATTTTCTTGGGTGGCAAAAGCCAGGGTGCCATTTTGACTGGGCTTGTATAGTCCCTAGGGACAATAACCTAGTACCTACCTATGGAATAAAACCTGCGTTAAATCTAACACTATTCACCTACCTTTTCTCCTACAATCTAGCCATAGTTCTCAACTGTACAGATTTTCACAGAATGCCTAGATTTCTGCTTCATATTTTTGGTGTGTTCCTCCTACAATCTGTACTTTTCTGGCAAATAGCCGAGGATTGAAGTCATTAAATAATGACAAGCATTTGAGTTTAAGACTCTACATCCTTCAGAAAATTAATGCTAATGCAAAATCTATTATTCTATCAACTTTCTAAGTTTGTAAGAGCAATATTTAAAATCTGTCTGTATTTATCCCCCCATTATTTTACGCTTTGTCCAGATTTTTTGCTCTAAGAGGTTGAGAGGATGAATCTAGCTCTGTATTCAGAAATGATTGCCAGACATCCCTGACTGCTGGGTGCCTTAATATTAGCTTCCAATCACCTAGACATAGTAGAAGTAAACTTTGTCCAATTAAACAAGCACACAGACACCAAATGGATTATCACAGAACTAACTCTGTGTAATACAAAAACTGACATAATTTGCACCTATCAACCTATTCCTTTCAATTATTTCACTCTTATTTTTCTACTAAATGACTTTCAAAAATATATCTCCAAAGCAACTGTACTAATAGATGACCTTAGTCATAACTACCTGGGGCATAATAAATAATTTCAATAATCTAACACAAACAATTCAGGAACCCACACATCTGAAGTCACTCACCGGCAGTATCTCACTCTTAGATACTATCCTCATCTGCATGTCCCATAGATATAGCAGCTTAAATATCTTGCCAAACTCCACAAATGACCATAGCCCAGTTAATTCTATTAGTCTTTAAAATGTTTGTCCAAAAATCCATTATAAATTTCTGCTACATTTTGCAACTCATTGCCAACAAATAAAACCTTTTTGTCCTCATAGACCAGACTTTTTTCTTTAAAACAATGACCCATAAAATTCCTAAACTTTGCTTCTACAATACTAACAATTCAAACTCAAATTTAGCCTCTTGGTAAATGTCCCATTTGTAGTATACCATTACCTTTCCTAAAATCAGACAATAAAAATGTTAGAAAGGCCAAACATTGGTATCAGTCAAAAGCCACAGAAAACCAAATTCTGTGCATTTATTCCCATAACCTCAAAATTAAAAACCATAAACACAGTATGCTAAGCCATCTAAATAGATATAGTAATGTCCAAAAGCAGATTAGGTAATCCAAAATCTCAAACCAATTCACCAACTATTATGTTCGTGGTTCTAAAGACCTAACTATTTGATTAAAATACCAAAAAATATCTCCTATTCAACTTCCTCCTCAAATGCTAGCTTCTTTAAAACCTTCTAACTGATTATTTCAGTTTTAACCACATCACCTCTGATTCCAAAAATAGATTATAAATATTTCTATAAAATCATACCTTGATACTAATTTCCTATACCCAGAACTAAGAACCATCTGCTTCTTTCATAGCTAACGTTTTTCCTTCATTTGCAATCTAAATATAAAAGCATGTAATATCCATGAAGACCGAAAGAATGTAATAATCATACTTCTACACAAAGGGAATAGATCTTCATCCCCAATCATTTCCTTCCCATTTCTAGCTTTTACCAGTAAGTAATACTATCACGGAAATAATTTAATTTATGCTGCAATCCTAATTTTCATACAGTTTTGTTCTTACTTGTTCTGCAGCATAGATACTATCCAGTATTAAATGTACCATAGTCTTCTGTACTACAACTGTATACATTTTAATAACCTTGATAATGTTGACTTATTCTGTAAACTTGCAGAGATATTAACATTGTAAAACTTAGAGACCACATGTTTTGATGGCACAGCTGTTAACAGGTTGAAAAAGTTGTCTCAGTAATAGTTGATAAAAGTTTAACAACTCCTACTCAGAATGTGCTATAAATCTCGCTATACTGATCCATGAGAAACTATAGTGGGAATCATGGCAAGTTTAAAATAGGAGTCGTTAAACTTAACTCTTATTAACCCATTACTGTAGCAAAACAGGGTGAACAGCAGCTGACATTGTTTTTACAGGTCATGGGTATTTGTATATAAAATGAGTAAGAAAAGATCATCACGGTAAGAGAGACGTTTGTGTGAGGGAAGCATTCTTCAATTTTTGTAATTTGCTTACCTAAAGAACATCCCTAACTAAAGGATATCCTTTACCTCAGTGATATTTTTGTACTCATTCCAGGTACAAATACCCACAACCTCCAACAAACAGCTTCTATTTGCAACAATACTGCTTATCCTATTCAAAAATGTATTCTGCTCTGCTCTAGCCATTAAAATTAAGGTCCACAGAAGAACTATATTTTATAAAAAATGTGTACTTCCTGAACCCTCAGTCTCTCAAGGCCATTTACCATGATTATAGCTGAACATTTCTTCTGGAAAATGAGCCCAGCAGTAAGTAACTCAGTTTCTAGAAATGTTTTTCAAAATGTCTGACACATTACTGTCCTTAACCAAATGTGCCTGCACCCAACTCCCCCCAAACCCTCTCCCCTTTTTGTGACCTACAGTCAGTTCTAAATAGCCTCTACCATACAAACATTCGGGTCTAAACAACCACTGCTATGTTAACTCCCACTGTATACCTCTCAACTATTTGCTATTCTACTCGCACTTTATATTCTGTGTATATTCTATCCTCTATTCTACCCACACTTTATAATTTTCTGGACACCAAATCTGTCTTTCTTGCCCAATGTAAAATATGTACAGGAATATAATAGAAATTCTGCCCTTATATTTAGTTAAAATCAATTTATTTCCAAGCAATACATACTTTTCAAATGTATAAATATGTAAATACTATAACTGCATGTAATATATTTGAGAATTCCTCTCATTTTTGTAAAGACTTGTATATGCATTTTCTAACTACACTTTGAACTACTTTGTACCTTTTTGAAACTGTGTATGGTTTCTAAATACTTCTGTAATTACTTCAGTCATAATGTGGCTTGGGTTGTAGCTGAAAAGGATCAGTTTGACAAGCCATTTTATGCAGTTTAAGTAAACATAAATATAATAACAGAAATATAAGCATAAATGACCAAGAAATACATAGAATGGCTTTAATGCAAAAAAAAAAAATAATAATAATAAACACACAATGCCTTCATGCTGCGGTGCACTTTCTCAAAAATTATCTGAGAAAGCACAATAAAGCATGAAAGTGCTTGAAAGTTTATTTTTTATATTTTTTTCATAATAAAGCCTTTTTATGGACTTCCTGGTTATTTTTGCTTATGTTTCTGTGGATGTTTGGATTCCGACTAGGATTTATTTGCTTCCATTGTTGCCGCATTTCAGTCAAAAACAAAACAATCAAGTAAATAAATATATAAATAAATATTAGTGCTATCTGGTCCATTTCCATGGTTATTGCAGAGATTTCCAAGAGTGGCTTATTTGTAATAAGGTAAGGTGACACACAGAATAATGTAAAGTATTCTTACTCTGACTATAACTGACTCAGTGCAGATATGTCTGGAATTGTTTTCCTTTCTGTTCCTGAATAAAAAGGATATGCTAACCTTTACAGTAGGAATGATATGCTAACCTTTACAGAAACTACATGTGATGCAACTTGGTGGACTGTTAGACCGTCATACTGAAATGCTGGTTCAAGTCTGCAGCTGTTCTCAATACATAGGACACAATATTTCAAGCATTTTAGGTTTATGGAAATGATATTTGCCCATTTACATGCACAATGCACTTATTGGTATTTTATGTATAAAGTTGTCAGTCCTTCTACGTTCAAGGATACTTATTGCAGTAGCATATATCCAGTGGCATAAATTAACAGTTTTATGGAGGTATGTTATGCACTTCAAATGAAATACCAAATAATACACAAATTTCTGAAATGTACTGCTTTCTACAGCCTAAACAGAATGATATTATTATTATCAGGAGTTACATCTTGAAACCTGGGCTCTAGTGGCTTAGTGTAAACCCCGCTCCGCGCCCCTGCACAGCGTAAGGCAGAAAAGAACTTCGCCCTTTTCGAGCGACTACTCTACTTTTGCCCACAACCTGTAAAAACAAAACATGTCATTATCTGGTCATTTTAGTATAGACTTTAAAGTAAAGTATTATTTAAGGGTCCTCAGCACTAGCACAAATCTCCCTAGGCTTACCCAAACAAAAAAATCCAAGCTTGTTTGCATATACTCCACTTAAATTACAGAACACACTCTAAAACTAAGGCAAACTGCTATAAAATTGTAAAAACAAGCTCCCAAAGCATAGGCATTGAACCTGGTGTTTGTTTAGATGAGATTACTCACCTGCAAGTTAATTATTCAGGAGTTACATCTTGAAACCTGGGCTCTAGTGGCTTAGTGTAAACCCCGCTCTGCGCCCCTGCACAGCGTAAGGCAGAAAAGAACTTCGCCCTTTTCGAGCGACTACTCTACTTTTGCCCACAACCTGTAAAAACAAAACAGGTCATTATCTGGTCATTTTAGTATAGACTTTAAAGTAAAGTATTATTTAAGGGTCCTCAGCACTAGCACAAATCTCCCTAGGCTTACCCAAACAAAAAATCCAAGCTTGTTTGCATATACTCCACTTAAATTACAGAACACACTCTAAAACTAAGGCAAACTGCTATAAAATTGTACAAACAAGCTCCCAAAGCATAGGCATTGAACCTGGTGTTTGTTTAGATGAGATTACTCACCTGCAAGTTAATTATTCAGGAGTTACATCTTGAAACCTGGGCTCTAGTGGCTTAGTGTAAACCCGCTCCCACGAGCACTCCGTGCTCGCTCCCGCCTCCTGCCCCTATTCCCACCCGCCCCCAGTACTCGTACTTTTATAACCTCAAACCACTCCCCCTACTGTCCACTAACTTCCTGTACCTCACTACCGTCCTCTAAGATCAAACGGAATATGACACCACCCAGGAAGCTTATCATACTAACTCTTTTTCCCCTCCTACTTGTCCCTTACCTAGCTACCCTATATGAAACCTGGTCTTACATAGGCTTCCACCACCCAGGCTACCAAACCAACCCCTCACCCATAATTAACAACAGAGGCCATGACTCGACTCCCTACTCACCCTCCTTGTTAGAACTCGAACTCTATGTAATTATCAAACCTACCAATATTAGGCCAAATGATAAACATTACTACAAACTTCTACTCAAAGCCCTCAAATTCATTACCACTCTGAATCACAGACTAGCCACAGATGGTGATATCCACCCCAACCCTGGCCCTTCCCCTCCACTCAATTGTAATTCCACCCTATCCTCCCCTCCATTTCTCAATCTAAACTCTAGACCCTTTAACTCTCTTCTGACCTGTCATCTAAACATCAGAAGTGTAAACAATAAGATTCACAACCTACATGCCCTTTTAGCTACTTGTTCCCCAGACCTACTATGTCTCACAGAAACCTGGCTTAAACCAAGTACGAAGGACACACAGATAATCCCACCAGGGTATGATATACTAAGAGCAGACCGAATAACTCGTAAAGGTGGCGGTGTAGCCATACTCTACAAAAATACATTACAAATCTCCCTTGCCTCTCCACAACCCCTCCTAACAAACAATGCCAAAATTCTACTTGTAAAACTTCAACCAAACAAACATAAAAGCATAAATATAGCATGTATTTACATCCCCCCAGGCAACAATAATAACAAAACCTTAGAGGACTTTCTCCACTGGTTAATTCAAACTCACCCCCAGGAATCCATAGTGTTAGGTGACTTCAACATCGATTGGAATTCCTTCTCATCTAGCTCCCATCTAGCAGCATAAATCTACATGGCTTATCTCAGCTCATATCCACTCCTACCAGACTAGGTAAACCCCAAAACAAAGACAGCATCCTGGACTGATCCTTACTAATAAAGATCCTGACCAGTACTCACCAGGTACTCACCCAGAGGACATGAGTGATCACTTACTCACCTATGTTATTAAATACAAGAAAATCACCCCTTCTTACAACCATAAAAAAATCAGGAACAATAATAAATTCAACGCCTCCATTTTTCAAACTGAACTTAAAGCCCACAACTGGACAATACTCAAGTCTCTTCCTCTTGAAGAGGCAGTTATCTACTTCAACACCACCTTCCTCAAGATTCTAGATTCCCATGCTCCAATACGGTACATTAGAACTAAAACCAAAACCGCACCATGGCTCTCTAAGGAAACAAAATCCAAAATCCTATCTAGAAACAAGATGTGGGTCACATGGTGTACCTCTAAAGACCCACACTCCCACCAAACCTTCCGCAACTTAGAAATGAAACTAAAAGAATGATCTTAAATGATAAAAAAACTTCTTCCTCCACCTCCAACACAAACACCTTAATAATCCACAAAATTCTGGGCAGGCTTAAACAAGCTCCTGCACCCAGGCCAGGCAACCACCCCCACTCCAACAACTTGCAAACAACAGTGCCCTGTAAACATTGCTAACACATTCAATAGTTTCTTCACAGAAACTATACAATCCCTGGCCACACAATTCAAACAAACAACCAGCCCACTCCACTACCCATGCCAGCAGAATACTACAACTACATCAGATCATCTATTTACCTTCGATCCAGTACCCATATCCTTTATAACATCTCTTCTTAAAAACTAAAACCCACTAAGCTAGCAGCTGACCTTCTCCCAGCTGAGTTTCTGCAAAAAGCAGCTGAGGCCATTTCCTATCCCGTCTCCATAATCATAAACCGTACCTTGTCAGAAGCCTTCATCCCCTCCATATGGAAAATGTCCCACATTATTCCTCTCCATAAAGGTGGTAGCTCACTAGAGCTAACCAACTACAGACCTATAGCTATACTCTCACCCCTGGCCAAAATTATGGAAAAGTGTGTCCACAAACAACTGATGGAACACCTCACCAAAAATAAAATTCTAGCTAACTCCCAACATGGCTTCAGGCCAAATCACAGTACCACATCAGCCCTACTATCCTTTTCTAATACCATCAATAACTTCAGAAACAATAATAAACTATCATCTGCTCTTTTTTTAGACCTCTCCAAGGCCTTTGATATGGTGAACCACATTCAACTCCTCCATACATTAAAACTATCACTCAGCAATTCCACGCTGAAATGGTTCCAATCCTACCTGTCCAATAGGCAACAGGCTGTTCTATGACAGGACAAATTATCTACATGCCTACCTGTTACACTTGGAGTTCCCCAAGGATCTATTCTTGGCCCTCTTCTCTTCACCATCTTTGTTAATGACCTGCCCACAATCACCCCCATGCCACATGCATTCAATATGCAGATGATTCGACTATCATCAGCACTGCCTCCAACCTGGCAGACCTCACTGCTTCAACCCAAGACACCTTCAACCTAATAGAAAAATGGTTCTCAAGTCGACAACCAGTTCTCAACCCCAACAAAACAAAACTACTTACTTTCTCACCCACTAACAAGAATCTTCCCACCTTCTCTATTACATCCTCCAATGGAATCACTATATCACCAGAAGCTCACACAAAGCTATTAGGTGTTACCATTGATAACTCCCTTAAATTTGACACCCATTTCAATCTTACCATCAAAACCGTCAATAAAATCTTGGCTCTCTCTATAAAGTAAAACACTTTCTCACTCCTCACGCTAAAATTACAATTGCCAGCACACACCTACTATCAACTCTTTTCTATGCCTCCCTCTTTACAAACCTAAACAAGACAACCCTTAACAAACTTGCTTCTTGTTACAATCACATAGCTAGATTTGCCACAAATTCCACCTTTAGAACGCACCACTGCACTAACTTGAAGCAACTAGGGTGGTTAGAGTTTTCCAGCCAACTCCATTTCAACCAACTCAAAACGGCTCACCAGATACTGTATCACCCAGAGAAAACACCAGCTCTGAAAACATCATTCACCCTATATTAACCTGCAATCTTTACGCTCCTCCAATAAGATCTTAGCTCAAACTACCAAAGCCAATAATTCTGCTGGGGATTCTCTATTCTCAAACTTTGTAGGTAAAATGTGGAACTCCCTACCGACCATGCTCACCTCAGAACCCTCACTCCTACAATTCAAAAAGCTTAAACCCCTTCTCAATACTCTCTGGCAATGTCCCTGTTCCAAACCTGATTAACCACTATCATTTACCCTTCTCTTACCTCACTATCCTTAACTGCTTTTTAACAAGGCGCCTCGCCTTTGTAACTGACCTATGTTTTTTATATGCTGCTGTTGTTTTTTTTTTCCCAAGATGTGATGTATCTTTATATTGTATTTAGAACTCAACTATCTTCCTTTTTTGCATTAACAATGTTCATATGTCTGTTATGTACTTGGAGCTTTTCTCCCCGGGCCTCCGCTGAAAATGGACATGTATCCAGTCGGACTCTCCCGGTTAACAAATGTAAAATAAAAATAAAAATAAAAATATATTCATATGTAACAGAAAAAAAAACACAATGCAACTTGATAGACTGTTATAATGTAATATCTCTGGAAGCATATATTTGGTGCCTACATATAAGAGAAAATATTGTAATCATACTTTGACAGATTTTTGTAAAAGTTACAAGAAATTATACTTGGATAATTATCCATCATGCAGCTAAGAATGCCATTCCATCATTAACTACACACATGTAAATCATGTTCTCAAAATATATCCTATGTTAAGCATTCAATGAAACTGCACATTGTGCAGCTAGGCATGCAATAATATCCATGCAGGCCTATTTGCAGCTCCTAAAGGCATATGATCAGGTCACTGATATTGTCTGATTTCTGTAATAAATGCTGTGGACAGCATGCATGCGTATTCAGTCATAAACTGTACTTAGGTTGTGCTTTTTGTTTAAAATGCAATGGGCCATCTCCATCTTGAAGCTTACATTGTCAAGCAAGTTTTGATGATAGTTTTGTTTCTATACAAACATTTCAAATAGTTCAAAATTTAACATCTTGGGGAAAACAGATAAAGTTACATGAACTAATGTAGTAAAACATGCAATATAGTTATGATTTTGAAGAATTTGGGTTCAGGCTCTTAGATGGTGAGATATTAAGGACTAGTGTGGTATGCTATTCCTGATATCACCATTTCTTAGTCCTATATTGTATATTGCTCCACTGAATTTGTACTTTGCTGTTCAAAATGTATTGTAATGCTTTACAATGTATGTATAATGCTTGTAGAATGTATGTCCCATATGATTCTATAGCTATGTATAATGCTTGTTCCATACGATTCTATGTTTGTATTGTGTAAGAGTTATTCTCTATCTGGAGCTTTTCTCCTGGGCCTCCAGCAAAATGGACTCACCTTGCCCAGTGGACTATCCTGGTAAATAAATGCAAATAAATAAATAAATATTTCCCTGTGGAACATTTGGTTGGAGACACATGGTTGAAGTGACATTCAGCTGCAGATATATACAGTTGTTACAGATTCCCTGTGGACAAACAGAGGCATGCAGTGCCATTCATTCAGTTGTGATAACCCAATGCACAGAGAAAAATAATGTTCATGGACCCCAACACCAGAGAGATAGCAGGGAGTATAACAGGCATCAGCAGCAGGCTGCTCAGAGGGCAAGTCAGTAAAAATGCAGTACACAATGGAGAGTGCCTTTATCAATGGTGTGTGTGGACCATTACCCTCTTCACAGTGTCTGGGGAGCATTACCTACAATACATACTGGAGTATAAGTGTGACAACAGTAACATGCAGTATGTACTCCATGGTGTACATAATGAGCATACGTCTGTATGTTGTACTTACATAAGCATGTGCTGTACACTGAGCAAAACACACTTTGCTTCCCCTGCCCACTTACACTTGTTTATTAAAGCTGTCGGTATGGTGTTATATGCTCCCCTTTGACTGCAGGGAATCTGCAACAGCCATGTGTCTGATTTCTGTCAAATGTCACCAATCACATGTACCACAGGAAAACGTCTTGCTTCCTGTGAGCCTGAACTTGAAGAATTCTGCATTTGGAGCCAGAGAAACCTGCTTATTTTAATTCCATGGGGACCTGGAGCCTATTTCAGCAATTGGGACAGGTGTCAAGGCATAGAATTTCCTCCTGAATGGGGCAGCGGCTCATTGAACAAATACATTTTGGCATTATTGATTTCTTTCAACTTGTTTAATATACAGCTCCAGTTCACACTGTCCCTGATATTCCAGGTGGATGGCAACCTAACTGCAATCAAGTGACACTTGTAAAGTATTATTTAAGGGTCCTCAGCACTAGCACAAATCTCCTAGGCTTACCCAAACAAAAATCCAAGCTTGTTTGCATATACTCCACTTAAATTACAGAACACACTCTAAAACTAAGGCAAACTGCTATAAAATTGTAAAAACAAGCTCCCAAAGCATAGGCATTGAACCTGGTGTTTGTTTAGATGAGATTACTCATCTGCAAGTTAATTATTCAGGAGTTACATATGAAACCTGGGCTCTAGTGGCTTAGTGTAAACCCCGCTCTGCGCCCCTGCACAGCGTAAGGCAGAAAAGAACTTCGCCCTTTTCGAGCGACTACTCTACTTTTGCCCACAACCTGTAAAAACAAAACAGGTCATTATCTGGTCATTTTAGTATAGACTTTAAAGTAAAGTATTATTTAAGGGTCCTCAGCACTAGCACAAATCTCCCTAGGCTTACCCAAACAAAAAATCCAAGCTTGTTTGCATATACTCCACTTAAATTACAGAACACACTCTAAAACTAAGGCAAACTGCTATAAAATTGTAAAAACAAGATCCCAAAGCATAGGCATTGAACCTGGTGTTTGTTTAGATGAGATTACTCACCTGCAAGTTAATTATTCAGGAGTTACATCTTGAAACCTGGGCTGTAGTGGCTTAGTGTAAACCCCGCTCCGCGCCCCTGCACAGCGTAAGGCAGAAAAGAACTTCGCCCTTTTCGAGCGACTACTCTACTTTTGCCCACAACCTGTAAAAACAAAACAGGTCATTATCTGGTCATTTTAGTTTAGACTTTAAAGTAAAGTATTATTTAAGGGTCCTCAGCACTAGCACAAATCTCCCTAGGCTTACCCAAACAAAAAATCCAAGCTTGTTTGCATATACTCCACTTAAATTACAGAACACACTCTAAAACTAAGGCAAACTGCTATAAAATTGTAAACACAAGCTCCCAAAGCATAGGCATTGAACCTGGTGTTTGTTTAGATGAGATTACTCACCTGCAAGTTAATTATTCAGGAGTTACATCTTGAAACCTGGGCTCTAGTGGCTTAGTGTAAACCCCGCTCGCCTGCACAGCGTAAGGCAGAAAAGAACTTCGCCCTTTTCGAGCGACTACTCTACTTTTGCCCACAACCTGTAAAAACAAAACAGGTCATTATCTGGTCATTTTAGTATAGACCTTAAAGTAAAGTATTATTTAAGGGTCCTCAGCACTAGCACAAATCTCCCTAGGCTTACCCAAACAAAAAATCCAAGCTTGTTTGCATATACTCCACTTAAATTACAGAACACACTCTAAAACTAAGGCAAACTGCTATAAAATTGTAAAAACAAGCTCCCAAAGCATAGGCATTGAACCTGGTGTTTGTTTAGATGAGATTACTCACCTGCAAGTTAATTATTCAGGAGTTACATCTTGAAACCTGGGCTCTAGTGGCTTAGTGTAAACCCCGCTCCCCGCCCTGCCCCCTATTCCCACCCGCCCCCAGTACTCATACTTTTATAACCTCAAACCACTCCCCCTACTGTCCACTAACTTCCTGTACCTCACTACCGCCCTCTAAGATCAAACGGAATATGACACCACCCAGGAAGCTTATTATACTAACTCTTTTTCCCCTCCTACTTGTCCCTTACCTAGCTACCCTATATGAAACCTGGTCTTACATAGGCTTCCACCACCCAGGCTACCAAACCAACCCCTCACCCATAATTAACAACAGAGGCCATGACTCAACTCCCTACTCACCCACCTTGTTAGAACTTCGAACTCTATGTAATTATCAAACCTACCAATATTAGGCCAAATGATAAACATTACTACAAACTTCTACTCAAAGCCCTCAAATTCATTACCACTCTGAATCACAGACTAGCCACAGATGGTGATATCCACCCCAACCCTGGCCCTTCCCTCCACTCAATTGTAATTCCACCCTATCCTCCCTCCACTTCTCAATCTAAACTCTAGACCCTTTAACTCTCTTCTGACCTGTCATCTAAACATCAGAAGTGTAAACAATAAGATTCACAACCTACATGCCCTTTTAGCTACTTGTTCCCCAGACCTACTATGTCTCACAGAAACCTGGCTTAAACCAAGTGCGAAAGACACACAGATAATCCCACCAGGGTATGATATACTAAGAGCAGACCGAATAACTCGTAAAGGTGGCGGTTTAGCCATACTCTACAAAATACATTACAAATCTCCTTGCCTCTCCACAACCCCTCCTAACAAACAATGCGAAATTCTACTTGTAAAACTTCAACCAAACAAACATAAAAGCATAAATATAGCATGTACTTACATCCCCCCAGGCAACAATAATAACAAAACCTTAGAGGACTTTCTCCACTGGTTAACTCAAACTCACCCCCAGGAATCCATAGTGTTAGGTGACTTCAACATCGATTGGAATTCCTTCTCATCTAGCTCCCCATCTAGCAGCATAAATCTACATGGCTTTTCTCAGCTCATATCCACTCCTACCAGACTAGGTAAACCCCAAAACAAAGACAGCATCCTGGACTGGATCCTTACTAATAAAGATCCTGACCAGTACTCACCAGGTACTCACCCAGAGGACATGAGTGATCACTTACTCACCTATGTTATCAAATTCAAGAAAATCACCCCCCTTCTTACAACCATAAAAAAAATCATGAACAATAATAAATTCAACGCCTCCATTTTTCAAACTGAACTTAAAGCCCACAACTGGACAATACTCAAGTCTCTTCCTCTTGAAGAGGCAGTTATCTACTTCAACACCACCTTCCTCAAGATTCTAGATTCCCATGCTCCAATACGGTCCATTAGAACTAAAACCAAAACCGCACCATGGCTCTCTAAGGAAACAAAATCCAAAATCCTATCTAGAAACAAGATGTGGGTCACATGGCGTACCTCTAAAGACCCACACTCCCACCAAACCTTCCGGCAACTTAGAAATGAAACTAAAAGAATGATCTTAAATGATAAAAAACTTCTTCCTCCACCTCCAACACAAACACCTTAATAATCCACAAAATTCTGGGCAGGCTTAAACAAGCTCCTGCACCCAGGCCAGGCAACCACCCCACTCCAACAACTTGCAAACAACAGTGCCCTGTAAACATTGCTAACACATTCAATAGTTTCTTCACAGAAACTATACAATCCCTGGCCACACAATTCAAACAAACAACCAGCCCACTCCACTACCCATGCCAGCAGAATACTACAACTACATCAGATCATCTATTTACCTTCGATCCAGTACCCATATCCTTTATAACATCTCTTCTTAAACTAAAACCCACTAAGCTAGCAGCTGACCTTCTCCCAGCTGAGTTTCTGCAAAAAGCAGCTGAGGCCATTTCCTATCCCGTCTCCATAATCATAAACCGTACCTTGTCAGAAGCCTTCATCCCCTCCATATGGAAAATGTCCCACATTATTCCTCTCCATAAAGGTGGTAGCTCACTAGAGCTAACCAACTACAGACCTATAGCTATACTCTCACCCCTGGCCAAAATTATGGAAAAGTGTGTCCACAAACAACTGATGGAACACCTCACCAAAAATAAAATTCTAGCTAACTCCCAACATGGCTTCAGGCCAAATCACAGTACCACATCAGCCCTACTATCCTTTTCTAATACCATCAATAACTTCAGAAACAATAATAAACTATCATCTGCTCTTTTCTTAGACCTCTCCAAGGCCTTTGATATGGTGAACCACATTCAACTCCTCCATACATTAAAAAAACTATCACTCAGCAATTCCACGCTGAAATGGTTCCAATCCTACCTGTCCAATAGGCAACAGGCTGTTCTATGGCAGGACAAATTATCTACATGCCTACCTGTTACACTTGGAGTTCCCCAAGGATCTATTCTTGGCCCTCTTCTCTTCACCATCTTTGTTAATGACCTGCCCACAATCACCCCCCATGCCACATGCATTCAATATGCAGATGATTCGACTATCATCAGCACTGCCTCCAACCTGGCAGACCTCACTACTTCAACCCAAGACACCTTCAACCTAATAGAAAAATGGTTCTCAAATCGACAACTAGTTCTCAACCCCAACAAAACAAAACTACTTACTTTCTCACCCACTAACAAGACTCTTCCCCCCACCTTCTCTATTACATCCTCCAATGGAATCACTATATCACCAGAAGCTCACACAAAGCTATTAGGTGTTACCATTGATAACTCCCTTAAATTTGACACCAATTTCAATCTTACCATCAAAACCATCAATAAAAAGCTTGGCTCTCTCTATAAAGTAAAACACTTTCTCACTCCTCACGCTAAAATTACAATTGCCAGCACACACCTACTATCAACTCTTTTCTATGCCTCCCCCCTCTTTACAAACCTAAACAAGACAACCCTTAACAAACTTGCTTCTTGTTACAATCACATAACTAGATTTGCCACAAATTCCACCTTTAGAACGCACCACTGCACTAACTTGAAGCAACTAGGGTGGTTAGAGTTTTCCAGCCAACTCCATTTCAACCAACTCAAAACGGCTCACCAGATACTGTATCACCCAGAGAAAACACCAGCTCTGAAAACATCATTCACCCCTATATTAACCTGCAATCTTTACGCTCCTCCAATAAGATCTTAGCTCAAACTACCAAAGCCAATAATTCTGCTGGGGATTCTCTATTCTCAAACTTTGTAGGTAAAATGTGGAACTCCCTACCGACCATGCTCACCTCAGAACCCTCACTCCTACAATTCAAAAAAAAGCTTAAACCCCATCTCAATACTCTCTGGCAATGTCCCTGTTCCAAACCTGATTAACCACTATCATTTACCCTTCTCTTACCTCACTATCCTTAACCGCTTTTTAACAAGGCGCCTCGCCTTTGTAACTGACCTATGTTTTTTTTTATATGCTGCTGTTTTTTTTTTCCCAAGATGTGATGTATCTTTATATTGTATTTAGAACTCAACTATCTTCCTTTTTTGCATTAACAATGTTCATATGTCTGTTATGTACTTGGAGCTTTTCTCCCCGGGCCTCCGCTGAAAATGGACATGTATCCAGTCGGACTCTCCCGGTTAACAAATGTAAAATAAAAATAAAAATAAAAATATATTCATATGTAACAGAAAAAAAACACAATGCAACTTGATAGACTGTTATAATGTAATATCTCTGGAAGCATATATTTGGTGCCTACATATAAGAGAAAATATTGTAATCATCCTTTGACAGATTTTTGTAAAAGTTACAAGAAATTATACTTGGATAATTATCCATCATGCAGCTAAGAATGCCATTCCATCATTAACTACACACATGTAAATCATGTTCTCAAAATATATCCTATGTTAAGCATTCAATGAAACTGCACATTGTGCAGCTAGGCATGCAATAATATCCATGCAGGCCTATTTGCAGCTCCTAAAGGCATATGATCAGGTCACTGATATTGTCTGATTTCTGTAATAAATGCTGCGGACAGCATGCATGCGTATTCAGTCATAAACTGTACTTAGGTTGTGCTTTTTGTTTAAAATGCAATGGGCCATCTCCATCTTGAAGCTTACATTGTCAAGCAAGTTTTGATGATAGTTTTGTTTCTATACAAACATTTCAAATAGTTCAAAATTTAACATCTTGGGGAAAACAGATAAAGTTACATGAACTAATGTAGTAAAACATGCAATATAGTTATGATTTTGAAGAATTTGGGTTCAGGCTCTTAGATGGTGAGATATTAAGGACTAGTGTGGTATGCTATTCCTGATATCACCATTTCTTAGTCCTATATTGTATATTGCTCCACTGAATTTGTACTTTGCTGTTCAAAATGTATTGTAATGCTTTACAATGTATGTATAATGCTTGTAGAATGTATGTCCCATATGATTCTATAGCTATGTATAATGCTTGTTCCATACGATTCTATGTTTGTATTGTGTAAGAGTTATTCTCTGTCTGGAGCTTTTCTCCCTGGGCCTCCAGCAAAAATGGACTCACCTTTGCCCAGTGGACTATCCTGGTAAATAAATGCAAATAAATAAATAAATATTTCCCTGTGGAACATTTGGTTGGAGACACATGGTTGAAGTGACATTCAGCTGCAGATATATACAGTTGTTACAGATTCCCTGTGGACAAACAGAGGCATGCAGTGCCATTCATTCAGTTGTGATAACCCAATGCACAGAGAAAAATAATGTTCATGGACCCCAACACCAGAGAGATAGCAGGGAGTATAACAGGCATCAGCAGCAGGCTGCTCAGAGGGCAAGTCAGTAAAAATGCAGTACACAATGGAGAGTGCCTTTATCAATGGTGTGTGTGGACCATTACCCTCTTCACAGTGTCTGGGGAGCATTACCTACAATGCATACTGGAGTATAAGTGTGACAACAGTAACATGCAGTATGTACTCCATGGTGTACATACGTAGCATACGTCTGTATGTTGTACTTACATAAGCATGTGCTGTACACTGAGCAAAACACACTTTGCTTCCCCTGCCCACTTACACTTGTTTATTAAAGCTGTCGGTATGGTGTTATATGCTCCCCTTTGACTGCAGGGAATCTGCAACAGCCATGTGTCTGATTTCTGTCAAATGTCACCAATCACATGTACCACAGGAAAACGTCTTGCTTCCTGTGAGCCTGAACTTGAAGAATTCTGCATTTGGAGCCAGAGAAACCTGCTTATTTTAATTCCATGGGGACCTGGAGCCTATTTCAGCAATTGGGACAGGTGTCAAGGCATAGAATTTCCTCCTGAATGGGGCAGCGGCTCATTGAACAAATACATTTTGGCATTATTGATTTCTTTCAACTTGTTTAATATACAGCTCCAGTTCACACTGTCCCTGATATTCCAGGTGGATGGCAACCTAACTGCAATCAAGTGACACTTGTGGACAGTTAATTGTGAACACAGACTGTACCCCCATCATAATAACCACCAAATGAGTGGGAACATCACAGATGTTTGGCAATATTTGAGTGAAAAAAATTGTCCATAGCATGAACTTCACTTTATTTCTCTTAAAAACACACACACACAGTCACACACTCATACACACACACACACACACACACACACACACACACACACACACACACACACACACACACTTAAGATCAATAATTAGTCAATTTGATCTTCTGATCAAGTGACAGATATGGGTCACCCTTTTTTTCAGCAGATCTCTTCATTTAGTTTAATAATAAACACAAACAGAACTATTAGCCTTCCCATCAGACAACATGAAGTACATATTGGCTACACTGAGCAAAACACTACTAACAACAGAAGGTATATATAACAGTCATTTCATGAATATCACATAAAGCATTAACCCTAGCTCATGAAGTGGATGGATAATCCCTAACTACGTATGACCAGAGGACCTGAGTTTGAGTACCAGGTCAGGTGCTGAACAACCATGCAGTTTTCTGGCTTGCCCACCTTGAGGAGAGGAAGATGGTGGCCCCAGTCAGCCTTCTGCTCCCATGCAGGTGGAGGCCTGCTTGTAAGAAGTGGGCATAGATGGGGGTGCATCATCTTAACGTTCCCAGTCCAGTAATCAGTATTCCTCATGACTTGTGCAAGTGGAAGTGTGTGCATGTCAGGAAGAACAGATAAGATGCCACTGCACTGATGCAGATGCCTATGTCACCACACATGAGGTAGGGTTAAGGCCATAAAGGAAACATCCCCCCAGATACATCCCTGATTAAATTAACCTGTTAGGTGATGTGTCCCATGTAATTTTTTAAACAGGAGCAAGCTTGAATGTTAGCATATGCCTCCTTTCAGGGGAGAAATCCAGATTCACCTGGGTCAGGATACGAAGGAGTGTACCATCAACAAACTGAACTGAAGGTATGGATATGGAATAGGTATAAATATCCTCATAGCTGCTTGGGTGATTGTTCCTCTAGACAGCTCAGCCCCATAGTACATTGGGAATGTATCTAGTAAGGAGATACACAGGCTGAGTCTGACATTGTGCGGTTTCATGATTAGAAAGAATAGGAGCTAAAAGCATCTAAAACAAAAACACAGAACAGCATTTATGTTACCTCTTTATTATGGGCAATTGCCAAAATTTCAACCAAGTCAACAACTGATAATCATTCATTACCTCTATAAGATAAAAAAATCGTTTTCTGGGAAGGCCTGTAAAAGAAATTGTCAAAATCTCGTTTTGAGTAATATATCCCATTCTGTAATAAATTTACCTAAGCTACCATATCCCACTGTTAATAGGGGAAAGCCCTTGTCAGTACCCTCACTGCTTTCCTACATTTGTGTAATACATGTAGTTTATCATGAACTAACCCTAAAGAGTCTTTACTTTACATTTTTTCAACACTGAGATTTTAAGGCATATGAAATCAATGTAATAAATTGTTGTCTGTTTAGCCTGGATAGCAAAAAGCAGTAAGTAGAGATTTAAGGGGAGGACTTGCCCTGAAATATCTGCAAGGATATCAAGTCATCTTAAATTGAAGAATTCCATGTGCAATACTAAAGCATATTCAGCTGTATAGCTTTCAAAAATCCACACATCCCCTAAATCAAAATACCTCTGATGCTTTTCTCCAATCCATTGAATGGAACTCTAATCAAACAAATGAATGTAGGGGTCTCTTTCTCTCTGTTCCCCTCTCTCACTGTATCTGCCTTTGTTTTTTGATCTCTGTCTCTATCTATGACACAGACACACACACACACACACACACACACACACACACACACACACACACACACACACACACACACACACGCACACACACAATAATGTGGGAAGAAATAGCCAGGGAATTGTTATGGCTAGGCTTGTATAGGCCCTAGGGCTGATAGCCTAGTACCAACCTATGAACCTATGAACGTACACACACACACTTGCAAAACCATTTCTTTTCAACATTTGTATGATTCATTATTTATAGCTTTCCTCAATCCATACCCCTTTCCTCTATGTTTCCTATATTCAACCAGTAAGACAAGAACCGCTCAATTAAAGCATCCTGTTAAAATCTTCTTACAAAGTGCAAAAATACTTTGATATCCTAATACATATCTATTTCCATTAGAGGCTGATTCTGTGCAACATTTCCTTTCCACTTTACTAATGAAAAATCTGTCATAAATTGCAATCACTCCCAATAAACCCATCTAATATGTTCATCGTCATTAGCGTATTTTTTAACTTCCACATTAATATGGCATTGTTCGGTCCGCTAATAATTGGCAGTAGATTTTTGTGGTGCCGAGGTGCAAGCTCGATGCTCAACCACGGCACGCCCATTCGACGTATATCTTTCGAACGGGGGAGGATGTGCAGACTTCACACAGGAGACGCTCCAGCTGAGCCTAGAATGGAACGGAAAAACCACTTGTTGTCAGGCGACAACGCTACCGCTGTACCACCGCGACTTCTTTAACTTCACAACATAATACGCTTAAATATCTATTCTTTCTGAAATAATGAAAATATAAGTTCCTCTTATTTTCTTATTGCCAGGCTTTTCCTTTCCCCATAATCGTATATCCTGCATAGAAAACTGACTTCCTTTTTTTCTCCTCATTCTGTTATTGCTGCTCTCCTGTTTGTCTATTAGCAATTAAAGTTATACTTTCATCCCCCTGCATCCTTCTTATTTCTGTTTCAGTTGTTTCATTCTTTTACTCACTGTTTACACTATCTCCATTGTATTCCCTCCCCTTTTCATTTAGTTCCAGCCTATGTTCCTGAAATTTCTGTTTCCATCTGTAAAAACTGAAATCAGTTTTCATCAGACCTCAGGAGCATTTAGCTTTAAATGGTCATGATCATCTTCATGTACAATCCATAGATAACTTTTTCATTGTCATTTGTTTTCTATTTTTAACATTAATTTCATCTGAAACCCTAAAAGAAGACTCTGTTCATAAATGGCCTTCTTGGTAATATTATGTAAACTTTGGGTAACACGTCCAATGAACTTTTATTTTTGCATCACAGATCACAGATTTTGTTTGCACACTAACTTGAAAAATCATTTTCATATTTATAAATGTAACCTCTCACAGGCTGTACTCTGGATCTGAGAATGCCTCTATTTTCATTAAACATAACACTATTCAGTGACATAGGTGTCTGTCTTCCATTTTTAAATCCATTTTCATTTTCTACCCTTGTCTATTTTATCTACTGTTTCATATTTTGTTTTTAAAATAATCTGTAGTCTTAAAATATGATTGAAAACTTGCTAAACATGTTTGTTCAATGACTTCACTTTGAAAAAATCTGTACCATTTCATTGCCATTAAAAGTTATTCTGTGGCTTTTTTGTCATGAATTTCATTTGGTTTTCTTAAAATCAAATGTTTACCAATAATAACATTTACACATAATTTGTGTAACCAGCCATGAAGAAAACATTAAATTCCCACTTCCCCACCCCCACCCTTAAATTTTCATGTTTTTGCACTTCAGTTTTAATCATTCTCTCTTTGATTACCCTCTTAATCCATTTCAGAGTTGAATGGTTTGAAACTGCTCAGTACTTCCACACTTAATGTGTCTAGAAACCTGTCCTAAAATGGGTGCCAGCTCATTACAGAATATGCATACATACTCAGGCAAACATAAGATACACCACATACAGGTAGTTTGAATGATCACCAGTTTATCTACTGCTAGTATTTAGAATGTGAGATGAACACAAAGCACCCAGCATGAGCCTACATTTATGCCGGGAGTACTCACATAGTGTGCCTAGTAGGTACCCCACATGAGAACCAAACAAGAAATTGAAGCACTTTAAGGTAATAGAACTAACTGCATGTCACTGTTATGCCTCAAAGAAAAAATACTTAGTTTCTGAATCTATGTATATAACCACTTTAAACTGTATAACATTTGATCATAATATATTTAAATGTAGAATGTACCTCTTTTGTTGAAGGCTCTTTGTCTCCCAAGTAACCCATTTCAGTACATTCCCCTCATTGTCAAACACTCTTTCAGAAAATGTGATTTTGCCAGCTAAGTGATTGCTATTGCAGCCATTCACATCTGCCAGCTTATCTGCACTTTTGTGTCTCTGGACTGACATCTTACTTAATCAGAAAGAATGAGCTTGTCCAGTATATCACTTCAGCTCTAACACTCCTATTTCATTGCCTGCACAGGGACCTGTTGAATCAGTATGGTCATTACTTCTCAGTGTTCAGGAGCGTTCACTTTTAACTGTTACATTGTCCAGCTGTAGCAACTTTTCAGCTGGCATTCCACCTCACTAAAATAGTGGAAGAGTTTAATTCACCGCTGTACTACTACACCACTTCCAGTGCCTGCAATAACCATACACTCAGTCGACCTTAAGATACTCCATAATCAGAAAATGTGTATGACCATCACCAGTAAAAACATCTCTCTAGTGTCCTGGCCAGTGTTTCCTCATCTCAGTAAATGCCAAATCTGGTCATCCCTACAAGTCTAATGAGGCCTTCTTGGTGAAAATCAATCAATTCCTTAATCAAGCAACCAATCTATGTATATTAGCAAAACACAACATTTGGGACCTGAACTATGAACTTGACATATAAGAAACATTGTCAGACTGCTGAATATTATTTCAAAACTGCATACTTTCATGCATCTGACAGTTGGCACATAGGGTCTGGCAGCTGGCACAGATGACTGAAGAGCTGTTAATGAGTTATTTCCTGTGGTTCAGTGGTTCAGGGTTTGATTTCCACAGCCTCCATTGCCTACCTGTGTATCTCTGAGCAAGTCACTTTACATGAGACCACCCTTCAGCTGAGACTGAAACAGGTCCATGGAGATCAATGAGCTACCACTATAAACAAGTACAAATAATAAGAAAAAATAAAGCATAGGTCAGCATAAGTGGCATTTTTAATACAAATGATTTGTATTGCATCTCCATAATCATGAAATATTTAGATGGTTGGTTTTGAGTCACAAAATATTTAGATTCAAGGCTAGAGAAGAATCTAGTACAGGGATCGTGATTACACATCATTCTCCTGAAATATAGTTAGCTTCCTTTAAACAAGCTTAAACAAAATTTTATTTTAAATCTGTATTAACAGCACAGTAGTTATTAAAATTCCCCAAAATCATGATAACAACCAGAAGACTATCCATGGCCATATGCTTTCTGGTAATTTTAGTTTTAATTATAAAATGTTCTAAAACCCATATCAGAGCAATCTGTTTTGCTGGCTACTAAACAATACTTAAAATGTATACATACACGGTGTCACCAATAAGTGCACGATACCTCTTCTTGTTTTTGTGATAAAAAAATGGATTTATTGCAAGAGAATTAAAACCACAAAAACTGTGTTCAGCACTTTCACCCACAGATGTATGACATATATTTATTATTTTTGGTTATTCCTGTATTCTCAGTACTTTTCATATTTGTAGGATGTCATTATATATTCATGGGATGTTTCAGTGACAAAATTTTGTACTAAATATGAATTATTGTCATGAGCATATTGTGAATTTGTTGTACAATGAATAGATGTATTTAAATTTAATGTTTGGTTTTTAGTTGAATGGTTTTAGTTGTTAAGTTTAGTAGGAAGTACGGTTATATGGTGATTCATATACCATGTATAATGAAGTGAATAACATGCATACGGCTTTAAATGCCGCTTTCTTTGGTGCCAATTTTTAAATTTAAGCAGCTTTGTTTGTTTCTAAAAGTGTTCTGATGAAGCCCACACTTCTGAGGGTGAAAGCGCTAAACACAGTTTTTATGGTTTTAATTCTCTTGCAATAAATCCGTTTTTTTATCACAAACACAAGAAGAGGTATCGTGCACTTATTGGGGACACCGTGTATGTATACATTCCAGTTGGGAGCAGTATAGTGGTTATTCAATACCTAAAATGTAACTTCAATCCCATTTCTGGCTCATAATAGCCCGAAATGCAATTTTTCCACTCATCATCATAGCTTTATTTAATAAATTAGGATATAGTAATAGGAAAAAAAAACTGACTGGGAAAGTAGCTATCATTTTAATTCTGTATACATTGAAGAAACCTTTTAACTCAGCTTTCATTTAAATTCATTTCAGTTTTAAATATGAGTATAATCTACTTCTTATAAGCTAATAAATGTTTGAATTCATATTAAGCAAGCAAACTCAACATAATATAAAATTATGTTTTCTGCTAGATAGGGTGAGTACAAAACATACCCTGTCAAGCAAACTCAGCATAATGTAAAACAATGTTTTCTGCCAGATAGGGTGAGTACAAAACATACCCTGCTACTGGTGGTCATGTTTGATGTTGAGAATGATTCAAAAGAGTTATCTAGGTTTTCTGCAAAGAAATATTACTTCACTGTGACTTTCTTATTAGGTTAGCGGAAGAGAATGGTGGAACTGTTTGTGAAAACCAACATGATCAAAGACCACATTATGCATCGTACAGTTTATAAGTAGCTGACAGCAAAATATTTGTCAATCAATTATGAAATGGTTATTTTACCAAAACATAATAAAGCAACCTTTGTTGCCGATACTTCTCTGAGCAGCAGTCTTGGAGATAATTTTTTAAAGGGACATGAAAGAGGTGGTGCAGAACTCTATACAGACGTGCAGTAGGATTTGTCACAGCACTATCTACTTCATTAACTACTTATGTGATGTTGTAGTATATAACTGTTCATGACTACAACAAAGAGAAATAAAATTAATTCCTCTTTGTAGTATCCTAGTCTGCATAGTGTTTGTCCTGTCATTCAGTAAAACAACCCCTTAATGGTTGTTGATCACTGATCTTCAATGTGGGTCATTCTGACAAACTGTAAAAGATAGTCTTCAGTTTGATTGCACCCCACAATAAACACACACATAATTCATTTATCTTATCATTTCCATGGTTTTACCTTCATTTTTTCAGAGTTTGAGATGTATTTTGTCCTTTACTATTGGCACTCTTGGTTCATAATTTGGAGTGAAGTTAACAAGCAATGTTCTAGAAAGATGGTACAATCTACCACAAAATTTACAAATACTTTAAGTGCTGGAACCATGACAGTTAACTAGAGATACAAGGCAGGGTTCCGCAGTTGTGTTAAAATGGCACAAGACCCGAACATAATAACTGTTAAGCACCCCTGCTAAAGTTGTTAAGGTCAGGTCTACCACTAGGTAGTTAAATCTGCCAGTACTGACCAGTTAATGACAGTGGCAGTACTTCTGTCCTAAGTGATAATATGTCCCTTCCTCTTATAAACTTAGAAAGTAGATAGAATAGAAGGATGTGTTTGAATCTTTTTCCCTAAAACATACTACCACTGAAACTCAAATGTTTGTCACTGTTCAGTGATTTCAATCCTCTGTTACTTGTCAAACATGGACTTTATGAGGAACAGACCAAACAAATAAGGCAAAAATCTGGACATTATGTGAAAATCTGGACCATTGCGAGGCACGAAAGGTGACTGTAAACAGAACAAAGAGCATTACACTACCTTTATGACAATGCCCCCTAAGTTCCATCAAAGCACTTAGCATTTTTTTTCTTTTTTTTTCTGCAACTAGTAGTACATGGAGTAGATAAATCTCCATGCACTATGAAGAATTATGATCAGGTCACTGAATCGAACTGGGGAATCTCTTGCTGTGAGCCAACAACACTATCTTCTGCGCCACTGTGCCACCTGCATAAAAATGCAATTAAATTGAATCTCAGAATTAAATTCGATGAGTCCTTTCTTATATGCTATTTCTATTACAGCTCCTAAGCTTGTAAAAGCAAATTCAAAGAGAAAAAACATTAAGTTCCAGTACAGACATGAAGATTTTGTTACTCATTCCTTTTTAAAGATTTCAAGACTGTGTTAATAACATGTAGTAGTCTTTGAAATGCTTCCAGGTAGATGTGATTCCTTCCTTGTTCATTCTTTTACAAGAATAGTCTTCAGAACACTCATTAAGGTGTAATGGAAATGACTTTAGTGAGTTTGTGTGTGTGTGTGTATGTGTGTGTGTGTGTGTGTGTGTGTGTGTGTGTGTGTGTGTGTGTGTGTGTGTGCGCGTCTGCATGTGTATTTTCATTCACAAGTGCAAATATGCAACTAATGTGAGTATGCATGAGTTTGTGTGTGCAAGTGAGTGCAAATATGTGTATGTGTTTATAAGTGAGTGTGTGTTTGTGTAAGCATATGTGTATGTGGATGTGCACCCTTGTGCTTTGGTCCCCTGTATAATGTACACCTCTAAGCTATCCCTTATTTTGCAAAATGCTCTTGATGTTTTTTCTCATATTTTTGCCCTGTACCTTACATTTTTTTGTTTGTTTTTCTTGTAAATCACTGAGGAATACAGACAACTCATTAATGCCAGACCTTAGAGTTTCATATTTTCAGTTTTTCAGAAAATGCATGTTGATGCAAAAATCTATTGTATTAACTTTTTAAGTGAATTAGAGTAATATTAAAATTTCTCCCTGATTTTGTTTCCACATAATTTTGGCTATTTTCAGAATTCTTTAGCAAAGAAGTAAAGAGGTATGCAGGGAACCTTACCTCTCAACTGTTTCTGATTTTGCACGTCTTTGATTTTTCCTCATATTTTTGCCCTGTCTCTGATTTTCTGGTAAACTAATGAGGGTTACAGACATGTTGATAATGTTAGATGTTAAAGTTTCATACTTCTTCTTTAGAAAATGCATGTTGATGCAAAACCCATTGTTCTATTAACTTTATAAGTGAATTAGTGTCATATTTAAAACTTGTTCCTGATTTTGCCTTCCCGTTATTTTGTTTTGGCTATATTCAGAATTCTTGAAGGAATTAGTTGAGAGGTATGCATTGACCCCCACACCCCACATAATTTGTGGGAAAAATAAAGTAAAAGAAAAGCATATTTATTTACTGTGGGCAGTGTGTTCTATTGCTACTGCCCTCAATAAATAAACAAATAAATAAATACAACACTTACCTGCAAAGGAGAAAACTGTCTCTAAAGATCCATATCTTTACAATTCCCAGAAGTCTCTAGTCAAGTGATTACTTGGCTAACAATTGTCGGGAAAGCACTGTTATAGTTTACTAAGGGCAACAGATCATAGACTGTTAAACGGTACAGTTATTGATAGTCCCTGGTCATTATAATACATGACTAGAGATTGCTGACTCGGCAACTGATCACAAGTGCTTTATTTATTTGCTGGAAGGCATAGGAGTCAGTTTTAAAGCTGTTTTCTCTGCACTGAGCTAGCCACATAGGCCGCAGTGGTTGGCAGTGCCTGTATAGTAGCAAATGCCTAGACATCAGAATTTACCTATAAAATTAGAATTGGATCTGAACCCTGTTAAACAGTGAGACATTGTTTAGAAATAAGCTTAGAGCAGCTAGCTTGTGTATGGAATAGCTCTACCATGTTCTAGCATTATATAACATCCTGCCTTTAACACCATAAACTACTCTAGGAGACCTCCGTTACAGCCTAATACTTAATCCTAAACAACCAATCTTATTACAGGACAAGACAATATAGATATGAAATTTCCAAATGTCTCTGTGGCCAACTTGGTAGATTTGGGCATCCTAAGGCAATGTAGCAATTGTCTCATGTTATCAGACAACCAGTTGATCATTAAAGAAAATAACACTAGATGTGAGAGATGTAAATACACAACTTCTTTGCAGGCAACAATCTTGCATACAAATAAGGTTATCAGGAATACCCACACCACATCCCTCACATATACCATTCACCACACACACAGATTGTCTTATGCTGAGACACTTAATAGAAACTTTCCCAAATCTCAAAGGCCTCCAAAGCCAATTAATGTCCACACTGCTCCTCAGCAATCACTAAAGTACACACTAAAAGCAGCACAAAATATCTCAAATGAGCCAATACTTAATGGCCCCCAAAGTGCAAAGCCATAGGGCAAGCATACACTTTACCTAGTAGTCTTGTTATTGGGGAGACAAAGGCGCCCCACTCACCAATTTGGACAAAGAGAGGATAACTGTTAGTTGCTTGTCTGGGACCAGGATCTGCAATATCATGCACACGCTCAAGTTATTGCACACCAGGTAAAAATATGATTATATATCATAGTCCATATGGATGTAAATGACCTGAGACACACCTCACTGGACTATAGCAAAAGAGACATAATGGATCTGTCAGAACATGTATCATAGACAGGACTGAGACTTGCACTGATCAGCATTCTACCTTCATCATGGATGATGCCACAGTATGAAGATAAAATGACTGATTTTAATATTTGGCTTAGTTTCTGGTGTCAATCCAGGGGAATCCAGTCTCTGTTAGCATGTGTTGCTTTGCCCAGGATGGGTTGCACCTGTCCTTCGTAGGCTTTCTGGTATTGGCTAAAACATTATCCACCTCTTTAGAGCCTTTTTTAGGCAATGCCAAAAAGACAAAACTACCAACATAGTGAAAAAGTCTACAAGCAACCTTAAGGTGTTACTGCTCAATATTCAGTGCCTAAACAAAAAAATCCACACCTTTGAAGCCTCCTCACTCTGAAAAATGTATACATCTGTACCATGACCAAGACTTAGTTTAAAGTCATATAAAATACTATGGAAGTGCAAGGCTACAGTGCCTTCCACACATTCAGACCAACAACAGCACAGACTGGGTTCGGTGGTGGAGGTGTTTCAATCTATGTTAGCAACAAACATAACTCCATGTTAGTTAAACAGAATGATAACATGGAGCACATCTGTGTGCAAGTCACCACGAGTAAGGCTCATCACCAAAATATGGTTAGATATAGGTTACCATCTAGACCCCCTAGAGTCTCATTATTGTTACTTAAACCTACTAGAGGCACTCACCATCCAACCAAACACCCAACTCATGGATGACTTTAACTACCCCTCTATAGACTGGGAAATGTAGTCTGCCCCAAACTCATAGGCACAATGCTTCCTGGACTTTATTAACACAAACACCCAGGAACAGATAGTGCATGTTCCAACCAGAGGATTCAACATACTGGATCTGGTGCTCACTAACATGGGAGAGCATTGCTCCTCCCCCTCCCCCATGTCACATCCTCACTAGTGAGGTGGGATCACAGAGCTGTCTCATCTGAAGTGAAAATCACCCCAGGACATCCAGCTAAACCAGTAACAGTTAGGAACTATTCAAAGACAAACGCCATTTTATTAAGTGAATGTTTGTCACAATTCAAGGCTCCCCCCAATCCAAGACCATAGCTACTTATGCAGAATTATTCACCGAGTCACTGTGCAAACATGTGAATGGCTGCACAGAGTTTACCATAACTACCAGAAAGAAACCCAAAAACAAACACTCAAAACAATCCCCACTGATGGAATCCTTACCTAAACAGAGTATATAATAAAAGAAGAAAATCATAGCTAAAATCAGGAAAAGCAACTCCCTTAAAGGATCTACATCATATAAGCAAATCTCACAAATTACAAACGCTCATAATATTGAATGTACTGGACCTCAAAGTGCTTTTTCTGAGATCGTGGTACAGTGAAGAATGTGATATTTGCCCTTTCCACAATGTAGTGCAATGTTGGAGTTGGAATATATATTTAGCGCAGCCCCCCACAATAGGAAGTTCTATGTCGGTACATTCTATATTATGAGTGTTCGCAATTTGTGCTATTTGCTCATATGATATAGACCCCCCCTTAAAGCCCAGTGCTCTCTTATAAAACTAAGCAAGGAACTAAGAGATCTGATTAAGTCCAACAAGGTCAACTATGAGATTAGGCTAGCCTTACAGGCTAAGGATAATCAGAAGGCTTTCTTCAGCTATGTTTGGAACCTTAGAAGCAACACACAACAGCATGCTGAATGGTACCACCTACAACAATCAAGTTAGCATAGCAAATGCACTGGCTGATAAATTCAGTTTAAATTTCACCCCCTAACTCCCCCCAGCTCCACCAGGTGAAATCCTCTCCAACATACTTCCTCTACTTATCAGCAGGGACCAGTTGCTGGCAGTACTTGCTAAAGCCAAGAACTCAACCTCTATGGGTCCCGACAACATTCTTGGTTGCCTCCTGAACAGTCTAAAACTATCAAACCAATTGAGGCACTGTTCAACTACAGCCTTGAAACATCCTACATTCCAAATGAATGGAGGACCTCAACAGTCATCCCCCTTCACAAAGGCAAACCATTATAAGTCTAACAGGCCCAATATGCAAAGCCATGTAATGAATTATCAGGGAAATGATAAACAAGGACATTGGCAACCTACAGACATGGGAACTATCACAATTTGGCTTTATTAAGAGAAGGTCATGCCTACTTAACCAAGGTCATGCCTACTTAACCTGGTAGACTTCTTTGAGAGGGTCACTAAAGTAATAGATGAGGGTAAAACAGTGCATACTCCGTATCTTGACCTGGCTAAGGTATTTGATACAATACCCGACTCAGGCATTGTTGACAAGCTCTCTGACCAAGGCGTAAACCCATATATAACTTGCGAGATTACCATCTGGCTCACAGCCAGGACCCAAGAAGTCAGCATCACTGAGACCACCTCCACGAAGAGACCATTCAACAGTGGCATACCCCAGGGCTCCATGCTGGGCTCGTTCTTGTTTAGCATCAATGTCTGGGGAGTCAGGGCTAATGTTAAAACCTTATGGCTCACCAAGTTAGCAGATGACTGTAAATTGGGAGCTATTATAGAATCTTCCAAGATGCAAACATCTTATAACCAAGGTTATTTACTGTATTGATGAAATACCTGTAAGAGTCAACCCAGTAATAAGGGATCTAGGAAGATATGTAGACAACAATCTGGCCTTTGATCAACATGTAACTAAGATAATAATAAAATCATTCTGTCACCCAACTTGTAGGTAAGGTTATGGCATCCAGGTCCAAGGAAGTTATAATCTACTAGGCCCTTACAGACCTATCACTGAATACAGTGCCCCCTTTGACATGTATCTAACCAGACACTTGCAACAGCTAGAACACCCAAAAAGGTCTCTCACCAGGAAAATTTAGGGCATGAATGCCCTTTTCTACACTGACACCTAAGGGCTCTGTCTCTGTATGCAGTCTCCTAGAGGCTGCAGAATGGTCCTTTGCCTGGCTTACAGAGCTTCCTGACAGCCAGCCCTGGTAGATCTATTGCACATGTTCAAAACAAACAGCACAAGAAACACTAGATCCAAGGATCTGAAATTCATTTGTGAAATAAACAGAACGTGCTAGAGAGACAGATATGTGTCCCATAGAATCCCAGCACTACGCAATAGGGTCCCCATCCATGTAACAGAGTTCATCCCTGACCCTGTTCAAACAAAAACTTGATAACTGGATGGGAAATTGTAAATTTACCCCAGTCTGGCCCCCACGTACCTTATGGACAGAGGTTGTCAATAAGAAAAGTATTATTCTAAATAATACTCCCCCTTCAAATCCTTAGCTACTGGCCTAGTTACATGCCTTCCTATGATATTTGGGGCCCAAATGTTTTGGGGTATGTGGTTAGGCTTGTAAAGGTCCTAGTAGCTGTTAGCCTTGTAACAGCCCATGGACCTATGAACACATGAACCTTAGACTGTGTAGTATGGATACTTATATCTTATTACTATGATCCGAAAAAAATTAATTACTGGCCACTGCACACATTTTTAGATACGTAGATTCATTAATTATATAAGGCAGTGTTAGTACTTGTCAATACATACCTCTAGAAAGAACCTCCTGTCTCCAGGAAGGAAAGACAAGTTCAGGCAGGAATACATTTATGGGTGCACATCTAATTGTCAAGGTTTGCCTTAAAGCAAGCAAGGGTGTCACTCTTTTCTATGCAAAATATTCCATAGATGGGGGAGCAGAGAGTAATATATATGTCCCTGTAGCATGTCTTATTTGTTTTGTTGATGGAAATTCAACTCTTTAGTTTGAACATTTGTGAGACCATTTGTTTTTGTGGAGATTTAGGAGAACAAAGAGAGTTGAGTTTCCCTGCTTCACCATATTCATGTCTCATAACTGTAAACCAGCCCTTGCCTCAACTCCAACCTTACACATTACCTTAAGAAAAATCCTTTCCTTAACATTATCAATGACGTAGAACACACACACGTACACATGCACTACACTAAAGGTATCTACTTATCTAGCCCAAACTCTTAATCCTAAAAAGCTTGTGCACACAAACCAACTAACCAAAAAACACACTCTAAAAGCATCCCTTTGCCTAGCCCGAACCTTAAACTGCAAATATGCACTCGGGCACACAAAACACACATGCACATCTACTAACCTTTTCAACAACACTGACATTGTAAGAAAAGGACATTCAATAAAATGAACATGTGACTATGTTGTTACCATATATAAATGGGATATGTCTGAAGGAAGATAGTGAAGATAGTGAATCATAGTGCTTGAATTTCAGTGGAAGTTTACTCCAAAGAAGTGGAAGATGCTGAGAGATGACTGTCTTTCCAGAGTGTTTTATTTATTTGATGTTGCCGACTAGGATCCCTGCTTCTGGTTTTAGTTGTGAAATTCAACTTCTTGAGGAAAAAGGAGGTAAAGTACCTCAGGATCTTTAATGGCATTATAAGCAGGGGAAAGATCACCCCTCGGGAGTATTTTCTGGTAACTCATGTTTGTAAGGGCTCCCTATTGAAATGTCAAAAGACCAAAAAAACAGAAAATCACTCTTCTAATTAAAACCTCTTTTTTACAGGGTGAACAAGCTCCCACCTGGACCCCCCATGTGAGGGACAAGTCCCCCCCCTCAAATTTATATATACAGACTACAAGATTGCCATACATTGGAGAAAAGGGAATATTCCAAGAAATGGTATCTCAGACTTAGTACGTGTAAGTCCATTCTTTTGGCCATTCAGCCTTCACATTTCGGGACTTGGTTTATTGGGTCTTGACATTTCAAATGGTTACCGTTCATAATACCCGACATTATGTTAGTTAGCAACTTCTGGTGTTCATGTCTCTCAGATGACCAGATTTATACAGAATGTACAGACATTTGCAACATATTTTCGTCTGTTTTTCATAAAATGTGTGGTTTTCTGGCAAATCAGTTAGAATTGAAGTTTGAAATTTGAGTTTTAGACTTCATATCCTTTAATTAATGCAAGCTAAAGCAAAACCTGTTATTCTAGTCACTTTCTATGTTTATAAGAGTAATATTTAAAATCTGTCCTTGATTTTTGGCCTTGTTCCCCCATTATTTGTAGATTTGCCCAGATTTCTTGCATTTCATACCCATGGGAGGATTGTATTCTTCATTAGGTCTAACTAGTGCTGAATAAAGAGCAGCTTCATTGGTTCTGCATGAGACACCTTTGACAATTAATTGTGAGGCAGAATGATTTCATGAGTACTGATCAAAAGAGAAGGAACTATCAACCCAGGTGCCCAAGTCTCTGAATAGTTTTTTGTGTGATAATTGAGTGTTGTCAGTACTGTAAATAATAGGCAATTATTGTTTTACAAAGGAAATTACATTTTTTGCATGTCCAATGTAAGGCTATTATCCTTACATCAAGCATTAATAAGGGTAGGTTGTTTATGAAGGATACGAATATCTGCAGGGGTTTTAATAATAACAGCCAGTATGCAGCCACTGACAAATGTGGTCAGCCAGAAGCTCTGGTCCTCAATTTTGAGGTCAGGGAAATCAATGTCAAGCAAGATATAACCAATCACAGATCCCCAAGTGACTCCTTTGGTCAAATTCACACTATTTGAAGAAGTACCTGCCACACAGAAATGTATGTTCTGTCTTTCAACCATTTTCAGTCCATCTTATCATATAAGGATCAGTGCTTAAGGCTTCCTAAGAATTCTGGCATGTGGCATATGGTATGCTACTGAATGCCTTGGCTAGAACAAAATAAGCTCTATGAACCACTCAACCACTTGAGTGACCCTCCCAAAGAAGTTTAAAAGATTTAACAGGTATGATCTATCCATGATGACGCAAATTGATGTGAGTCAAGCCTAATAAGATTCTTGATATCATAATCAATGAGATCAGTAATTATTCACTCCTTGGTTTTACAGATCAGACTTACAGGGATGATGGGTCTGTAATTTCCAAGGTCCATGGTGGGGCCACCTTAAAGTAGGGGCATGACCACAGTGTTTCCCAGGAAATGGAATTATACCCTGTGGCTAGGCTTAGCTTCAACAATTTAAGGACAGGTTCATGGAGATCATGTTTATCAAATAACCTGTTATATTATCAAGACTCATAGAGAAGTGTCCTTGGTTTTAGAAAACACCTAAGGAGCATGTTTCATGGTGATTGTAGGGGGCATGAGGGATTCAGGGAGGTGAGGTGCTGGAATAGGGGTTTCAGGGGAGAAGTTAGAGCAGAAAGTTTATCTGGTAGTATTTTTTGCAATATCTTTGGGCTTGGAGAGTGGGTTCCCATTATGGAAAAGTTCATAGCAGTGCTGAGTAATATTTCTCAGTTTTGTGATATGGCTAATGGAAGATTTAGTTATCATTTGCCTCTAAAGCTAATTTGTGTGCATAAACTAGTTTGATGCTCCTTATAGTGCTTTTCAGTTTTTTGTTGCCAGTTTTGTATTCTGCCCTCATGAAACCGAGTTCCAGTACTACTATAAAGTTTCAGTAGATTTTTGTCTCTTGCTATTACATTTATTTATGTTGAATGACCACCAGAGTGTTTTGTTTTTAATTGTTTTATTGTACTGGGCTCTGGTTGGGACTGTTAGATCTATGCATTTGTCTAAATGAGCATAAAATCATTAGTATAGCTGGCTGCTGAATCAGGGACAAAGTTGACAACCGCAAGGTTAAATTTGGAGATTTCTTCATATAATTATAGATGTTTTGCCCTTTTGTACTTTTTAAACATAGATGCACTGACTTCGGGGGTGGAAATTCTGAGGATAAATGTCACTAGTTGGTGATCTGACATAATG
>NC_056745.1:1321566280-1321643780 GCF_019279795.1 Protopterus annectens | reverse complement strand
CATACCAAAATGGTTTCAACATAACATCTAATATTTACATATTTACATTCATTTTTAAACTTCATTTAATATGTATATTTATATTCACATTTACAACTCAACTAATACAAACATTTTTATACTTCAATTCTTACCATTTCATCATTTATTTTCCTTGAGGTAATACTCTGTTTACTTATCTGTTTGTCCCTTCAAATAGTTCACGCTTTTTTCTGTTCTTTAAAGACATGAACTGTTTCATTTTATTTTATCTTATTTAATGATTTAATTAATTGTTTAATGAATTATTCATTATTCACTTAATGTTTTAGCAATCAGTATTTAAGGGATGATGTGAAATGAATCTTTGTACTCTGATGATGCCCTAAGCACGAGGGTGAAAGTGCTTAGTGTCCCGTGGATTTTATTGTGGATTGTATCTTCTTGTCTGGTCGAGTTTTATTCATTAAAGTTTTTTTGATTGAAACCAGGATCCAAGGTTTGCTGAAATCATTAGCTTATTGGTACTTTTGGTGCGTGGACAACTTGTTCTACAACTTTCAGCTGCCTGATCGGTTTCCTGGATGTTTTACTGACTGGTGAACCAACAAGAAGGATTTTACTTTTCGTTTTATACTACGCTTACTACGCTTACTACATCAGGCTTTTTACAAAGATTTTTTACTTGATTTGTAAGGTAACTTGATCATCCCGTGTTATTATTAAATTATTTTTGCTGAACTGTTACTATTGGTTGCACTTGGTGCGTGTTGCAGCGTATTCACAGCGTATTCACAGTATTTCGGGTTGAGAGATCTTGACTTTTGCTAATTACTCATACCTCCATATTCTAATATTTCCCAGTATGCATTGACTACTGCAGGAACATTTGGAGATAACTAACAAACTGATAAAAGTGCTACATGAACAACGTAACAATTTGGGTGTAGATGGTGAACTTGTTATTACGGAATCTCAGGAACAGTTGTTCACCTTACATTCTACACCCAACACAAGTATGCAGAGTTCGGTTGCTAGGCAACCTTCTAACAGTCCAACGAGAGGTACAGTGACGTCAGGGAGTGGTGGCGCTGTGGATCCTCCCCCGCATACGTTGTTGAACATCAGAGAGGAGCAAAATGGTGCTGCACACAATGGTTATTCTTCTTCTAATCGCACCACTACTTCTACAATGGATTTAAAACATTTTCTTCAACCTCCTTCCTTGAATAAGGTTAACTACACATTATCCAGGGACATGGGCACACTGAATGCTCAAATGACGGAATTTGAAAAAAACACTGAAAGCCTTTAAGTCCCTACAGATGGACAACACTTTCTTGGAATGTTCCTTGGAGTTAAAGCAAGTGCCCAAAGGTTTACGTGTTTTTAAATTACCTCATGGGTTCGAGGAAGGTACAGAAACATTTTCTGAACTTTTATTATTGTTTGACAGAACTGGTCTCGAGCTTTTGAGACTTATCATTCGCAACAACTCTGACAAACTGAACATTTTAAATGAAAAATTGTGTTTTTTGGACAGAAGTATTAAAGCAGATTTACTGTTTGAACACAACAGATTTAGATTGGACAACATTTATAGGGACATGGACAGGTATATTAACAAAGGGCTAGACATTAAGAATCATAAAATAGAAAAGGACAGTCATGACTATAAAAATAACAAAGTTTATATTCATTTTAAGGAATATAAAAATATGAAATATTATAGTCAAACCCAAGGTAATAATAACCAGAACAGACATAATCCTATTTCTGTTAATGAACACACACACAGAAGTAATACTAATAATAAAGACGAAGCACAACCTGTTTTTTTTAGACCAGCCAACATTGAGGAGGTCAGAAAGGTTAAGAGAAAGGCAGGGCAGTCACAACCAACAGTCATACAACAATCACAACAGGGCGGCATACAGAACAAACTCATGGCACAGATAGATAATATTAATATAACAGACCCAAATCATGATGTATTTAATGATTCTGTTTTATTCACTGAAATACTTAATGTGGATGTTGAAGTACATGAACAATCTGATACAATGTTGGATTCTTGTAATGGTATTTTAAATTCTTCGGATGGGGTTTGTACCAGGAAAAAGTGTGATTGTTTTATTACTACACATTTAGGTTTTAATTTATATAATTTTACTGAACAAAATTTTGGTAAGAATTTTTTAGACCTATTTAGTAAAGGATTCACTTTTGTACCTACATTTTATTTAGACATTGGAAATGTGTTGATCAATTTGAAAACGTATACTAGGCTTTTGAATTTAAAAATATTTTTCCATAATTCTGGTGATCCTGCATTAGACTCTTGATTTTTTACTTTTAAACATCACAGTACATTTATTCCCCCCCAACATTTTATGATCCAAATTTTTGAAAAACTCTGTGAAACTCAAATTAGAAGAATTTTAACTAAGAAAATTGCCATTAAGCATAATTTGACATCAGCAGAGAAGTTTTGTCTCAATGAGTTAACAGGTTCTGACAAATACAGGATCATGAAACCAGACAAAGGGGGTGGAGTGGTCATCATGCTCAGTACTGACTACTTAAATAGGATGACAACATTATTAGAAGATACTGACACTTATGAAAAAGTTAGTCGACATGAGGTTAATAGAGCATACACTACAACTGATTGGTTGTTTTATGAATACCTTATGGACACTAGAATTGATCAAAATACCTTTAAATTTATTTCTGTGGAATTTCCAATCATACCATCTATTTTTGGGATTCCCAAAATTCATAAAGATGTACATCACCCCCCATTTAGACCGATTGTGTCAGCCAAGGGTTCTAAGACTGAAGCTTTAGCGGCTTATATAGATTTGAAGTGTAAAAATATTTTGAAAGGTTTACCATACATTCTCAGAGATTCATGGCATTGTCTTGAGCGAGTCAGAGAATTCTCAAATAATTTTGATTTTAAATCTGAATTCATTATGACCACTATAGATGTTGTTAACCTTTTTACAGTCATTCCTCATGGACAAGGGTTGGAAATGTTCGAAGCATGTCTTAACAAATATAACAGACAGAACAATTCTGACAATCGACTATTAACAGAAATGCTTGAACTTGTTTTGGAGAACAATTTCTTATACTTCAACAAGGAATATTACAGACAGAAAAAGGGAGTCGCTATGGGGGCTAGATGTGCCCCCATTTATGCAAATTTAGTCTTAGCGTATTGGGAATCTGAGTTTATATTCACTAGTAATTTTTGGCACAAGGTTTTATTATATTTACGCTATTTGGATGACAGCCTTATTTTTTGGGGGGGGTACTAAATATGAGTTTAATGATTTTATTACATTTTTGGGACAGACCACAGATTTTCTAAAATTTACTAGTCATATTTTTGACAATAATGTGGAGTTTTTGGATATTGTGTTGTCTGTTTCTAACAATAGATTTGAATCTGGTATATTCAGGAAGAAAACTTATTCAAATTCGTTCCTACATTTTGTCAGCTGCCATCCGGTTTACCAAAAAAGAAATCTTGTTAAAGGCCAGATGGTCAGGCTGTCTAGAATTGTTAGTGATAACCAAGTATTCGACCAGGAGTTGGAAAAACTCATGAACATGCTTACTGCCAGAGGTTACCCTTGTGACTTTATCTTAGAAATTAGTAACAAAATTTAAATTAAAAGGTTGATTTCATATAAACCTATTATTTTATATGGATTACCAGAAGTTGATAAATCAAATTCAACTGAAGCTAGACACGACACATTCATTATTCCATTTAATGATAGATCATTAGAGATAGTTAACATAGTACAGAAAGCATGGATCAGTGTTATTGATTCTAATATAGAACTTTCATGTATTTTGGGTAATAAACCCAAAATTACATACAGTAGAGGGAAAAATTTGTTTGAAAATAACTTTAACATTGATTTGTGCAAAAATTCTAAGATGAGCAAATGTGGTGCATGTCACGTTTGTAGGTTTATAAATGATGGTCCATATATCTCTATTTTTAATTATGGAAAGACTATCAGATGTCCAGGCCATTGTAACTGCAATTCTGTTATGGTTGTTTATGCTGCGTCTTGCACAGTTTGCCAAGCATTTTATATTGGCAAAACTATTAGAAAGTTAAAAACGCATATTATAGAACATTTAAGTGACATAAAAAGACATAAAACAACTAGCATGTTATATAATCACAGTATTAATTGCTCCAACTTCAAAAGATTTTTTTTTTTCGTCATTGACAGAATACCACAGAATAGACAAAAAGGTGGTGACGACAAAACTATGTTGGAAGCAAAAGAGTGCTTATGGCAACTAAGGCTTAACGCAAGTAAATGGCCTGGCATCAATGAGCAAATATCAATTTCCAGTATTCTTAAATTAAGATCTCACTTTATATAAATACATATGTAAGAGTACATTCTACCAACATTATTAGTTATAACTTGTATTAATCATTAATTGCTATTTAAAATTATGTAATTCATTTATGTTTTATGCATTTTATATAGACTTAACAAAGGATTATGAAGCTGACATTTATTCATTATTTATTCATTAATTATTAACCAATGTATTTATTTATTTAACAATTTTATTAATATTAATATTTATAATATTTATAATATTTATAATATTTTTATATTATAAATTATAAATTTTATACATACCAAAATTATTTCAACATAACATCTAATATTTACATAGTTACATTCATTTTTAAACTTAATTTAATATGTATATTTATATTCACATTTACAACTCAACTAATACAAACATTTTTATACTTCAATTCTTACCATTTCAACATTTATTTTCCTTGAGGTAATAATCTGTTTACCTATCTGTTTGTCCCTTCAAATAGTTCACGCTTTTTTCTGTTCTTTAAAGACACAAACTGTTTCATTTTATTTTATCTTATTTAATGATTTAATTAATTGTTTAATGAATTATTCATTATTCACTTAATGTTTTAGCAATCAGTATTTAAGGGATGATGTGAAATGAATCTTTGTACTCTGATGATGCCCTAAGCACGAGGGTGAAAGCGCTTAGTGTCCCATGGATTTTATTGTGGATTGTATCTTCTTGTCTGGTCGAGTTTTATTCATTAAAGTTTTTTTGATTGAAACCAGGATCCAAGGTTTGCTGAAATCATTAGCTTATTGGTACTTTTGGTGCTTGGACAACTTATTGTTTAAGTAATAATGTCCACTTAGGGTCACATCTACATAACAGAAAGTAAATGTTGACAAAAGGATGTGAGAAGGGCATAGCTACAGTGTAACAAATGGAGTAAATGTGATCCCTGTAAAATTAATTTAAATTGTAGAAGTGAGATAATTGGCGAGGAAAGTAGATACATTGTGAGATACTACATATACTGCATGTAGTGCACAGTGGTTATTTATCCAGAAATGGTATGTTGTAATAAACATCATGCTGTTGTCTGCATTACTCAACCATCATGTAAAACAATTGTACTCACTTCTCAAGCTGTTGCTCTATGCACTTCAGAAATGGACCTTTTCTTGTAATTTTTGACACTTGTTACCACAGAAAGACTATTTTAAACTTAGAATTGTCTTAGAAATGCATATATTGCATATGTTATACAATAGTTTAGACAGTTACAAAATATACTGTTCATTTTACACTATCCATGTTGAGACAAGCTCAGAAATATGTTGTACTCATATGTTGTACTCACATGAGTATACTGGAAATGCCTAGCTACAGCAATGTTTCAGGTGTATTGACATACTCTGCAAATGTGATGTATACCTTACAAGAAATCAGAGGAATTATTTACATTCACATGATTGATGTTAAATCATACATACAGGTTATAGAATTGTAAGCTTTTTAGTCCCTTATTTGTATGAAGGAAATAGTAATGAAGCTGTAATGGTAAGATACACACCTGTGATAAGGTGGAACAATTGAGGAGAATCACGGACACCTGTGAAAACATTCTAAAAATAACATTAATTCAGTAAATAGTATTTGTGTCAGCAACCTGCATGTTGTAAATGGGAGAAAGTGTAACTGTTCATACATGCTGTGCATGTATGTACGCACTGCAATCCAGAAGGACATCACACATACACAAAACTGTCACTTTGACCAGTATATCAATAGAATAATGTTCTTTTATCCACATATACAGTTGTCTAATTGTAGCAGATGTGAAATATATGTATTAGTAAAATGAGGGGTATGGTCATATGTCATATAAAACATGCAAATAAATCAAGGTAAAACTCATGTATACTCAGTACTTTGACAACTATGTTGTGTCTATAAGAATGTATATCACTATGTGAAGGATGCATATATGTTTATATAACACAAACGGATAGGTAACCCAGACAAGATCTAGGCCAAACAAAATTACATGCCACTATTGTTGTATAATGACATCAGAAATGTATCAAATGTCAGGTTATAATTAATTAAGTATGATGTATCTGAAGGTGTATAATCAGTCAGATAACCTGTGTCCTTCCAATTGCAACTGCCACACCATGCATACTGAAATAAAAAAAAGTCTATCAAAGTACACATGTCAATGCAGTATAGTATCATGTTGTAACTGATATTTAGCCCTGATATGAGCCTTTTAAACACACGAGAAATGCCAGTATGACAGTACAGTAACATAAATCACACCCAGGTTATATATTAATGTTTATTAGTAAGTGACCTGTTACCTTGTATATTCACCAACTGTACACTGGCCTGTGGCAAACGTTGCTGTCCTCTGTACATAAGTTAATAACTCCATTGAGCAAGAAATCGGCAAAACCAACCTTCCAGAGGCTAACTCTATTTCACTTTGACAAAGAAGAACAAATGACAAGAACTATCTCATGACATTGAGTAATTAGTATTTTTTACATTAAATGATGTGCATGTAATACATCATTGTACCGGGCATGCTCATAAGGAAGTACAGGGATGACTACAGTCACATCAACAACCCAACACAAAACTACAGGAAATTATCATAGCACAGGCCCTGTCACACTTTGTGATGATTTTGCAGCAGGACAGACATCAATAAAGGACAAATAATGAAGCCCTATAATGTGAATAAGATGATCCATGGTGGTGCAGCAGTTAATGTTGTTGCCTTACAGCAAGAGGTTCTTTGTTTTGATTCTCAGCTAGGCTGCTTTCTGTGCAGACTGTACATGTCCTCCCTTTGGTCATGTGAGCTTCCTCCAAGTGCTCCAGTTTCCTCCCACATCTCAAAGACATGCTGTAGGTGGATTGAATACCCTAAATTGGCCCTAGGTGTGAGTTTGTGCATGTGTGTGCCTTCTGTGGAAGGTTGGGCACCAGACTGGTAACTTAACACTGTAAAACTCCACTGCCAATAGTTCTGTGGACCGTTGTTCCACTGTGTCAACCCATAACCAGGAAAAGCTGAAAGAAAAAGAATGTGAAAAAGATGATAAAATGTATATGTAAATGGGGACATTATGTCATGCAATACAGATCATTATTTTTTTTAGAAACTAAATATTGCATTTAAGCATTCTCTGACATACACAGCAGTTACATCTTGCTACACTAGAACACATGCTTGAGGTCAGAACTCACAGATAATTGTATCAACCTTGGATGCCACAGAAAGAAGGATATCCGAGGTGTCATGAAGAACACACTTGAAGGGATTCTTCTATCTATTCTTCTATGCTTTCCTATTGGAATGGCTATTGCTCTCATAACATGGAGTCTACGACCTAAAAAAAGTGTCCCTCTTACTCTACCATCTTTGATTATGCCACTCCTGTCTGTCACAACTGTGACAGACATACCTTAGCAGATTTAAACCCCTGCTGTTCATGCTCCACACATTGCAGTGCCAAGTATTGACTGCATCTCCCACAGGAGATAGCTAGGGTTGACACCTTTTGTTGTGGCTAAAACCAGAGTAAGGCTACACCCCTTACATCACCAGTAACCCCTGCCATCCCCACCCTTTCTCCAGCCCACACTACACCCATTTTGTGACATCACGATAACATCACCTGGTGGGGAATTCCCTCTTTTTCCATTCCTAATGCCTGCTTTCAGCTGATTTGCTATGCTTTTCTGTAACAAGGCATAGTAAATCAACTGATTTACAAACTTCGAAAGTCTGTTTACTTTTTTGAAACAGAATACCAGAGTTTGTACAGTGTTTTTCGGGGAATCAATTTGATTTCTGGATAGTCCGGAAAAAAAAAACGGAGGGGTGGCAACCCTAGAGATAACAATGGTGGGTGTCACAATGACCACACTTCAAGGAGTTAACCAAGAAATCCCTTTGATGTCATTTATCCAATACAAATTATTCTGAGAGAGCAAAATGATTTAGTAATGTTACTGTTCACACAAGTGTGATTTAGCTATCCCACTGTTGGTTGGGTAAGGCACTCTTGTCTGTCCATATTATTTTGTAAATGCACATTCCAGGATTTGAAGCAATGCCTGTCTGGGTACACATGCTATAAAAGTCAGTATTAACTGCATGAACTACAGATGAACTTTCACTACAAGCATCAGAGATCACCAATTGAATTGATATTAAATCCCTAATGTGTTGAAAGAGCTTTGTCAGATATAAAAGGGATATAAATAAATTGATACAGTGCTGCATGTGTCACTGTGTCATGTCACTACATTTAAATTATGTTGTATTTTGCTGGAGTTAATCAGCTGCCTACATAAGTTCACACTTTTCAGAACTGTGCATTTGGAGACACAGTTGAAGCTGTAACACAGCTTTGAGACAGAAACTATTTGAAGGTATGACATCATCAGTGAGTTATTTGGGCTAAAAGGAATGGAGGACCCCTCTCCCACTGTAATTGTACACATTATAACTGTGGTAGATGTCATTCTTCCCTGGTATTGCAGTCAGACATATGCATACTACTGAGTCACTGCAGGTTTGAACACCTACCTATCAAAGTACACAAGTTACAGCGGATTGTATTGACTGCACATGCCACAAAAGAAATCTTACTTCAACTTTAAGACAGACCACATTTGAAGGCATTACATCTTTACCATGTTGCAAGGCACACATGTGTCTTAAAATTGACTGAAAGAGTGGTGTGAGTTGTCTCTCCATGTCAATATCTTATATGAGGGCAAGGGTATACAACACAACCACATGTGTTGGATAATCCAGTCATCCACACACCAAGACAACATTCAGAGAATTCCAGATTGAAACTCATACCCAACTATTTTATAATTTCCTGGTGCTACTGGAGATGTATTGCTACAAAGGTAAGATAAAGCACATTTCAACAACTGGCCTCATCAGTGTTTAACAAAGCAGTTTTTTGGGGAAAAAAAGGACAGAAAGTAGTGAAAGAGCCCTCTCCAGCTATACATCAACACATCAGATCTGTGGGTAGCACCATTTCTATCTAAACGTGCACTCACACACACAAATGAGTTTGTGGATTTATTTCTGGATTTGAACTGACAACATAACTAAGGTCACAAGCTAGATGGCATTATATGAATCACAAGTGCCACATGTAAAGTTGGATTACAAGAGATAGTGCACATTATAAAGGATGACATCACCATTGTTTTGCTAGGGCAATGTTTATACTGAATGGGAATTAAAGTGCAGGGATAGCCCGCTCCCACTGTAAAATTACACATCTGATCAGTGGGTAAAGCTATTCCTACCTAGCACTAGAAAGACACACACACACACACACACACACACACACACACACACACACACACACACACACACACACACACACACACACACACTCAAAACAGTCTGTCGATACAGAGTAAAGACTGCAAGTGCCACAGGAAAAGACTAATTACAACAGTGAGAAAGAGCACATTTGAAATGATAACCTCATCAATGTGAAGCAGAACAACTGCTTGTGTTAAAAGGGGAAAAATTGATGGGGGAGCCCTTTCCCAGTGTAAATGTCACTCTTGAATTGAATTGCACATATTAGGTCTTTTGGTGTAGCCCTATTTACCTAACACTAGATGCACACGCTCGCATGCACACACACACACACACACACACACACACACACACACACACACACACACACACACACACACACACACACACACATACACACACACACACACACACACACACACACACACACACACACACTCATACTAGTTCCACACTGTTGGATTTGAACTGCCTACCTATTTAATTACAAAACTAGGAGTACGCATTGTATATTGTAATTGCCAAAGAAGAAGTCTTCATTCAATAATAACATAGACCACATTTGAAAGTATGAACTCATCAGTGTGTTGCAGAGAAGATTTATTGGCTAAAACTGGAAGTAATTGATAGGAGAGCCACCTCTCCCTTAAATATTTCTCCTGAGTGGAAGTGTCCACATCGGATACATGTATGAAGCTAGTCCTATGTAGCATGACACACACACACACACACACACATACACACACACACACACACACACACACACACACACACACACACACACACACACACACACACACAAAATTGAGTCACTGCTACATTTGAACACATACCTATCCAAATACACAGTCTGGAGTACATGATATCAACTGCAAGCTGTACAGGAGAAATCTGACTTTAAATGTGAGATACTGCACATTTGTAATGATTACCGCATTAGTGTGTTGCAGATAATGTAGTGTGCATCACAGGTATGGGTGAAAATGAATGTTCTTTGACAATCAGAACAAACAGAAATGTGTTCACAAGTGATTACATACTGCTCAGATTAGTTACATATGTTGTTATTCATGGGATTGACAGGTAGCTGTTTCACAGTATGGTGAATTGATGATAATCACACTTGTGAAACAGTTGATTGACAAACAAGCATTTTTGACTGTTCAGCTCCAGATGATTGCCTGCAAATAGTAATTATTTGGTGTGTTATTTTCAATATGCCCTCATGCTTGGACAATGTGCACAGTAAATTCCAAACATACTAGTCAGACATATTAAAGTACACTATTTAATAAAACTTGGCAAGTATGTGTGCAAAAGACCCACACCATTGTATGTGATATGCAAGATTATTTTATTGGAGTGCAGACAGAAATGTATATAATGAAATTGTTTAGACAATATCAGAGTTAACTCATCATTGCTTTAGTATAACAGTCTGTTACAACATAAGCAAGTAATACAAGTCACTGACATTATATTTGTGAAAATCGCTTCCTGAAGCGTACCACTTTTACACTCATTTTTGCAGCTGATGGCAAAGTATTAGCTCATGCACAATTATATGTTAAGGTTTTGAACTTACAAAGGGGGTTAATAGGGTTCTTTGGTCCTCCATGCCAACCTTTGCACAAATAAGCAGTACAGACATTGAAACAATGTTGACCCTGATCCAGTTCTGGACAGATATGTGTTATGATTTGCACATCTGTTATGATAATTGCAGTAAAGTATTCATTATGTGGATAAGAAATATCCATATAACATTAACCTTTTGCACTTCCACAAAACAAACAGTATCAGAACTACTAGACCTACATTTTCCTTGTGACATAAATAGGACATGTTGAAGAAATAGATATGTTTATCAGAGAATCTCCACTCTCTGGAACAGGCTCCCCATCCATATAAAGCAGCATTCTTCCCTAACCCTATTTAAGCACAACTTGTACCCATAGATAGGTAATGAGAACATCACCCCTCGTCAGGTGCCTATGTCTCTGATGGACAAAGGCAGTCAGTAAATCTACTTCCCCATATAAATCACATTTTTGGGTCACATTTTGGTTGCACGGCTAGGCTTATAAGGGCCCCAGTGGTCATTAGCCAATTACACTCCTATGAACCCATGAATAGGTGCATACATAGACCATTGTCATATCTGGTGACTGTCCATAGATTTAAGGCATCTTGTGCTGCTCCATATGCAATTTTGAGTTTGTAAGACATCACTAAGTACTACTGTCAGTACATTATAACATATTTTTAGGTGTCATAATTGAAAGATTTTAGAAAATGTATGGTGATGCACATTAATTCATCCTATCACCTTATCTCTACATAGCAGCAAGAGTTTGAATATGTGTCTAGTGTAGTATGCTTGTTAAGTCATAAATTCTTAATAGTACCAAATGTCTTGCACTTATGCGACATGAGAAAACCAGCATGTTAATGCTGGTGGGATCATGGATGTATGTATGAATCCGTACACTGATAATAAATGAGAAATTATAATGTTTAATATTTCTAGATCTCATGCTGGATTTAGACACCTTCCAATCTGCATAGACCGTCTATGAATATGATCAATCACACCACAAACGAAGTCACGTCAAGTGCAAAATCACCCACATTTGAAGGGACTATCAAACCACTATGCATTTTGTGTGTAGCATACTTCATAACAGCGGTTGCAACTGAAATATCTAATATGGTGTACATTGCACTCTGCGTTGTACTCTGCAGTCTGTTCAAAATATGAAAATGGTTGATTCCTCATACTGTTATCAGTCTGTCTTTCTACAGCACAGCAGGGCTAAGTACACTACCAAGAAGGGTAGCAGATTAATGTGGCCAAAGACAAAAAGTTACTAGTTTTTGCCATGAGTTGTGAACTGCTGTTTTCTGTGAGTTACAGCAAATGATTAAGGACAATGGGTGATGTCAGATGTTGTGTATACCAGCTTATGTGCAATAATGGGCAACCTTGTCAAATGCATCTGCACAAGTGAAACAATACAAATGGCATGGCAGAGAAATTGGGTATGATTCCTTCAAAATACACTGCAGGTGTGAAATGTCGCAGAGAGCCTTGACCATGTGTGAGTTCTACTTTGAAATCCTCAAATGCTTTCTGATTATGGTATCTGAATTACATTTCAAAGGATATTTTGTCCCCTCTAAACCTTCTGTCTGTTATGGCAGATGGTAATCATACATACAGTCTTCTGACACAGTGATATTACATAACATCAACTCTATGATATTGGTAATAATCAATCTTGGTAAGAGACACAATGTTATGAATTGGGACATAACAAGTTGGTGGGTGATACAAACTTTTATTAATACCACATGAGAAATGAACTCATGACTAAAATGAAGGCTAACATGCTAAGTATTGTTTGTTAAATGTTAAGGCCATAGAAGAGCGAATACTTTGAGCTTGTAAGTTGAAATGTAACAATTAAAACACGAGTACCAATATAATTATGAGAAGCCTGTGTGTGTTTAACCTTCACTTGTTATGTTACTGGAATTATATGTAAGAAATGCAATTTCTTATGCACCGAGTAGCACGAGCTGAGCAAATCAAGTTGGGGTACATTTCTTACATACTTTACATGATATAATGTAATTTACACCTAATAATTACATGTGCTGAGCCGTATTTTTCCAATAACTATTATGCAGATTACACATCTGGAAGTGTAGTTTAAAATAACTATGATCATCATTATGCTTAACATACTTGACACAGATTATAGTTGACTTATTTAGCAATCATTACAAAACTGTGTTGTAAATTTTATGTTGTAATTGTCAGTTGTACTTCATGTACTTCATGTTTAGTTCCTAATTGAAGTTCTGTGACACTATATATTCAGCCCCCTCAGAAAAATTATCTGTAAACTGTATTCCAACTTTATATTACCTGTGCTGTTTCTCCAACACTCTGCATGAACACCTTGAGCCACAGGTAAAGTTACCTAACAGCTGTATTTTCTTCAGTCACTACTATCCAGAGTGCTGTCAGAAGTGCAATGGCATCAGTCTCATGTGTGCTAGTGATTGCAGTTCAAATTAAAATTTTGAGTTTTTGCCTTCAGATGTGAACTGCTGCTGATTGATAGTGACCACTAACACTTAATGACATGCAATGCTAATGATAGTTTAAATGCAGAAGCTAAAAAAAAAAGAAGAAAGGAGAATAAAAACAATTATATCTCTGACAATGAATCCAGCCCCTATGGCATTACCCAAACATATTCAATCCTTTAACAGCATTTGCCACATGATAACTTACATTTCTGTAACACATCATCATGCCTTCATGTAATGACACTTCTTGAGAAAGGGCCACAGAGCAGATTATATAAACTTATTTTGCACGTAGCACATGCATGCAAGAATTATAACTTTTAAGGGAAATGCATTACTGTCATGAGTGCTACTTTAGTTATATGGATGATTAATCTAAAATGTTATTAATATTTCCACATTAATTTTGCCACTGATTTTATTTACTCACACTTTAGTAAATGCCATATTGTTTGCATCACATATATAAAAATATGTTATTGCTACTAACAATAGTTCTGGATCCAACAACAAAACATCTGTGTCACTCTGAATAGTAGAATCAAAATATTAAAAGCTGGAAGCAAACCTTCATTATTGTTGCTGTTACACATATGTTATTGCATTCACACATTGAACAACGGAGAAAGTGACATAAGAGTATTTTTGCTAGTCACTGCAAAGAATCTTTAACATTTTATATATATGTGTGTGTGTGTGTGTGTGTGTGTGTGTGTGTGTGTGTGTAGCCATAACTTCAAATAAATATAATCAGTATTATGTCTAATTCAATTAGTAAAGAGTATAGGTAAAGTATTTATGATTTATACATGTAGTTGTGTTACACATTTCATGTTGCAACTTGACTGTGTGATAATTCTCAGTCTGACCCCCCTCAATATAATTAGTTATAATCTGGACTTAAACCTTGCATTACCTATACTGCTGGCCCAAACATATCACATTAACAGCTTGAGCCACAGAAAAATGTAACTGACAGGTGTGTTTTCTTCACTTAATACTGTCCAAAGTGATAATGGAAATGCACTGGCACCAGTCTTATTTGTGCTACTGATGACATTCCAAATTAAAATTTTGTGTTTTGCCTTTGGAAGTGACCCATTGTTTACTGCTAGTGACTGCTTGCTTTGCTCAAAGGATGAATTAAAAAAAGAAAGAAGAACAAGAATCTCTAGCTTCACACAGACATCAACTGCCAATTTCACCATTGGAACCATTGCTTTAATATGAAAAATTAGGATGATTAACAGTATGTGCCACATACACAGTGGTATTTATGATGCAGAGAAAGGGGAGCATATATAATCAATCTTTGGCATTCTAATACTTTACATTTATAGTATAAAATAAACACATTTTATCAAAATTGCATTTTTTCCAAGTTGATGTCTGGATGATTGTGATATTGCAACAGTTAGTCTAGGAAATCATGTCTCAGTAAGAACAAATGCATGTAATATAAGACTATTTTCTTCTCTTTGTTCTGTCAGCAGTAACTGTCTTTAGGTGCATCTGTAAAGTGATGGCATTACGATTTGCATGTATTTAAATATATATTATTTTCATGTTTCATTTTCATGTACTTCAAAAACCTTACACACACATTTTATACTCAGAGGCATATTTTCCTCTTAAGCATATATTCCAAAATGTGTTGCAATGTTTTATATTGTAAGTCAATCTAATCTTCATCTTCTTTTTTAATTGTATTCTCCATGTCACTCCTTCTGTAAGTGTACATCAAAGTGACAAGATCGTTAAATATTGTTAAATATTTATTTATTCATACACTACTGCTAATGAATCATACTTGCAAGCCTCACTTCTCAATAATCACTGCTGTAGTGCTAAGGCATGTGCACAGCATCATGTAGTTCTTTGCACTATGTTTACAGCAGATTATGTGATTCATAAATGATAATGAGGTGATATGTGAATTACATATTCCGCATGTCCACAAGAGTTAATCTGCACTATATAAGCAAAACTTGGAGTTAAGAGACTTGTATCATAGTAATGGAGATTGTTTAGATTCACCAGCTTAAGACACTGCTGTTTAACTGCTGCTGCTGTTGCATTGCTTTTGGCAAACTTTAACACAAATCCAGTCTAAGTTCATGATGTTTATTTACTATTAATAATTAAACATCAGTGATGTTTATTTTTCAGATAAAATGGTATGTTGTCTGCAGTTTGTCTATTTTTGTTGGTATAGAAGTTGTAGCTGTTGATATTGGAAGGATTTTCATCTAATGTTACATGCCTTTATTGTAGCATTTCACTGAGAATGTGAGCATGTGAGAATATTTATATATTAGGAGTAGCAATGTGAATGTTACATTTTAAATCAAAAACTGTGTTAATCCTGTTGCATACAGCTGTTATAAACAAAGGTTATCCCAAGTAGTAACATTTTCATTTTATACACTTGATGCATTGTTAATGCTGGCATGTTTCCAGAGTTGCACATTTTTTTCATCTTTAGTCAGGTTTATTATTGCATTGTTTGTTGGTGGGGTGGTTGTAGTTATGCATTACATGTGTGTATTCATACAGATCATTTATTTAATTTTTAATGATACATGCATAAATGCATATGTGTTTCTTGCGAGCCACTGCTTCTTTTTCTGATGCACATATTTGTGTTTTTTTACTCCCATATAGAGATATGGCTCTCAAAAATCTGGCCCATGTAAACCTGCATTCTCAGATGCTGAGAATGAGGTAATAGCACAGGCCCTCCATCAACATGTAACATGTTTCCTAGAGAAAGTCTTAACTAACAAGCTATATCTAGAAGATTGTGGTTGAATATGTCAATGTTGTGCTTGGAAATGGCCATGAGTACAAAAATATCAGACATCAGACCAGTGATATGATCACCAAGGCAAAAAAAAAAAAAGCAGCCAATATTATAGCACTAGAAAGGAGGGCTACTGTTGGTCGTCCTGCTACTGAACCATTGCTCACAGAGATGGAGGAGTTTCTGTGCACTGTAAGGGAACCAGGCAGCACATCAGGAGTTTCTAATGTAACGCTGGACATGGGTGTAGAGGTGGAAGAAGACCAAAGGGTGTCTACTTGTGATGCTCTAGATATGCCATTAATTATATTATATATGCATATGTGTGTGTGTGTGTGTGTGTGTGTGTGTGTGTGTGTGTGTGTGTGTGTGTGTGTGTGTATGTATATATATATATATATATATATATATATATATATATATGTATAGGTTCATAGGTTCATAGGTTCATAGGTTTATACTAGGCTATCTGCCCTAAGGCATTTACAAGCCTAGCCCAAATTTTTGGGGCTTACGCCACCCCTTATATGAAAAAATACTGTGCCCATTAGTTTGTTGTGCCTCTGTCCAGCAGTGACACAGAGATGATTCCCGGGGTAAACCTACGATTTCCCATCCACAGGTCTAGATCTCTCTTGAACAGAGTCAGCGAGGTGCTCTGCCTCACATGGACCGGGATTCTATTCCACAGCATAGGGAGTCTCTGAGTGATAAATCTATCCCTCCAGCACGTCCTATTTATATCCGTGCTAAGGTTTAAGTCACTTGCTCTAGTGGTTTTGGTGGATTTGGATTTTTTGAGGTGGAGCATGTCCATTAATTCCGGGTTGGACATGGCCTTGTATGTCAGGCACATGTCACCTCTGAGCAGACGGTATGTGACTGAATAGAGCTGGAGTTTCTTCAATCTGGCAGCATATGACAGATTTTGGAGTCCCTTTATCCTTTTGGTGAGGAACTTTTGGGGTCTCTCCAATTGCTGCAGATGTCGGGTGAGATACATCCCGAATGGGGCATTGTACTCGATCATTGGTCTGATAAGTGAAGAGTACAGGGGAACAATAACCTCACTAGATCTGGATGTGAATCCCTTCATGATCAGGTGGGCAATGTAGAAGGTCTTTCTAACCACTTTAGCAATGTGAGTGTCAAAAGAAAGGCCACTGTCAACCTGGGTGGGGAGGTCCCTGATAACCTCTTCTGTGCTTAGTGGATTGTCACCTATATGGTAGCTTGGGGTTACCTTGTTTTTCCCGAAGGGTATGACTATACATTTTTTGGCGTTTAACTTCAGGCCATGGCTCTGGCACCAGCTATCTGTTTCTGTGAGTCCCTTCTGAAGGATATCCGTGTCTGATGCACTTTCCACTATGGCGCCCAGTTTGCAGTCGTCTGCAAACTTTGTCAGCCAAAGTCCTCCTATGTTGGCCTGTACTTCTGAGAAGTAGTTGCCAAACAATAGGGGGCCAAGGACCGAGCCCTGTGGGACACCACTTGTGACCGGCTTGGAGTCTGACACAGCGCCAGCAACTCTAACCCTGTGGGTTCTGTCCTTAAGCCAGTTTGCAACCCATCTTGTGACATATGGGTTTACATTTAAGCTGGTAAGTTTTTCTACAATACCCGAGTGGGGTATTGTGTCGAAAGCCTTTGCAAGGTCAAGGTAGGCTGTATGGACTGCCTTTCCTCATCAATGGCCTTGGTGACTGTTTCGAAGAAGTCGACCAAGTTCAAAAGGCATGATCTTCCCTTGACAAAGCCAAACTGGGTCGGGTCCAATGTCTGCAAGTCCCCTATATCTTTGTTTATGAGCTCCATTATGATCCTCTCCATAGCTTTGCAGACTAGACTTGTTAAGCTTATGGGGCGGTAATTACCAGGGTCCGTAGAGGCGCCGCCTTTGTGGAGTGGGACAACAGTTGCCGTACGCCACTCCTTGGGCACGTATCCTGTGGTAAGGCTGAGATTAAACAGCTGCCTTATGTGTGGGTTTAATTCCTAATTTAGCTCGTGTAGCACACAGCCAGGGTCACCATCCGGTCCCATTGATGCTGTGTTTTTAGCTTTAGAGAGAGCAGCTTTCACCTGCACATTTGAGATGTCCGGGAGGCTACACTCGGCTGGGATAGTTATCTCTCCTTTAGGGGGAGAGAGGGGGGTGAAGTTTGCACTGAACCTGTCTGCCAGTATGTTGGCAATGTCTGTGGGTTCAGTGATTTTTGTATCATTTTGGACTAATTCTGAGCATATCTGGGAGTTTCCACCCAGGTTCCTAACATAGCTGAAAAAGGCCTTATGATTGTCCTTTGAATCCATGGCAATTTTTCTCTCAAAATTGGCCTTAGTTGATTTTATGAGTGCTCGTACTTTTTTACTAATAATGATCAGGGTGACTTCCCTTTTATGGATTTTGTTCTATCATGTAATAGCTTTCTCCTCTTATTGTAAAGTTTGTTAATGGCTGGGGTCCACCAGACTGGACGTTGCCCTTTGTGGAAAGAGTCTTGGTTTTATTTGGGATTGCCTGATCCATGCAGTCCTGGAGGTGTTCATAGAAGGCATTTGTAAGGGCTTCCGCAGCTTGGGTTGTGGTTTCCACTGGCTCAGGGGCCTTGAAGGATACCACACCAGTCTTGAGTATTGTGAAGTTTGCTTTAGAGAAGTTCTTCACTATGGTCTTTTTTGTTTGGGGTGGGGGCGGGATGTGGATTTCCAGTGAGATTAGTTTATGATCAGATCTCACCAATGAGGGATATACTTCCGGTGTGGAGCATTTTGTCCCCATGTTTGTGACAATGAGATCTAGTATATTTTCTCCTCTCGTGGGAACAGTGACTAGCTGTTCCATGGCATTTGAATTTATGAACTCCAGGAACAAAATCAAAATCCTGAAACCAAAAGCCTGAAAATTCAAAATCCCGAAAACCCAAAATCCTGAAAACACAAATAATGCTAATATGTCACTATAAAGACACTAATATCTACCAACTGACCCTGACCCTAACCCTAAGGTCCGTCAATATCGCACACTCACCTGACCCGCGCCCTAACCCTAACTCACTTAAACCGCCCCTAACCCCAATATTTGTCACTATTGCATGCATGCCTAACCTGCGCCCTAACCCTAACTCACTTAAACCGCCCCTAACCCTAACATAAAACCAACCGCACACTCACCTGAACCCAACGCATGACCTAACACCACAGGGCTAACAATAGCAAAGCCACAATGACGTCAGTATGTCCATTTTGTGTTTTCAGGATTTTGAGTTTCAGGATTTTGGGTTTTCGGGATTTTGAATTTTCAGGCTTTTGGTTTCAGGATTTTGATTTTCAAACTTATAGTGTTTCAGGCTTCTGATAGGGAACCATATATATATATATATAGTGAGAGTGAGTGAGTATAAAAGAGAGAGGTAAAGAGAAATACAGACATAAGGGGAGGTGGAGAGGATAGAGATCTAACTATGTACAATCTTTATTTAGATTAATAACTAGATGAGGCACGTTATCTTCATTTTAATGCTTTTTATTCCTCTTTCCATCTTCATTTTGTCAGTCTAGGCACATCAGGTAATGAGGTTCCCTGTCCACCTATAAATTGCATGGGCATACCTTTTTCTAATCATATTGATTTATAGAATTTTTGTCATGAAGTCTACCTTAATTACTTATTTAACTGCACTTGCATCTATTATTGCTTAATTCAGGGTTACATAACATAAGCCTGTTGAGTTGTTCTTTTATTTTTCTTTTTGTTGTATTTTACTGCTCTAATAATAAATTGAGTCTGCCACCAGCACTGTGGGAGCTCCTACCTGATGTTGGAGCATCGGTAGCCTCTGATGATGATGGCAGTGATAGAGAGGCACAATCTTGGGTTTCAGAGGGTCAGTCTTACACTGAGTTTATGGCCTCCATATCTCCTGCACAGAGTTTGAATATAGTCAGTATGCCTACACATAACTATGACATGGAGTCATCTGAGATAGGACAGATTGAAGCCAACACATGTGATCAAGGTAATGTGGCTCTCCAGTTTCAGAGCTTGTAGAGTCTCTTCCTAGCCATTGTCAGAGTGAAGTACTACACAATGGTATAGGTAGAGGTGCTCAGAGGAGGCATGCTTTCTGCCATCCCCCTGATGCTGGTTTGTCAGTAGGTACCATGAAACATATGTGCAAGGCTGTCATACAGACACAGACATGTTTCACCAGGGCCTCAGAAGAGCTAGTCAGACTACTGAATGCTGTGCATTCTGATGTGCAGGACTGTCTGAACTATGTGGGTGATTTCTTGGAATGAATGAATGACATTGTGGATCACACAGTGTCTGCAAAGGAACATTGTTGTGGAGGGTATGGATCCATGTGTATGGAGAGCCACTGCATTGACTGGTGTTAGTCAACCTAGCCATGCCAGATCTCACTCCCATAGTGCACTACTTCCATTGCTCCATCAATGATTGTGTGTCCACACCCAGATGTGGTAGGCCATGTGATCATGGACGTAGTCATGAAGAGAACTTGTTCAGCAGACATCAATTACTTATTTAATTTCAGCTCATCAGGGGTTCTTAGTGTAGTGCTGTATGGGTGCAGAGGTGGAAGACAACCAAAGGGTTTCTACTTGTGATGCTCAAGTTCAGGTAGCAGTCTAACTTCTAGCCAAGCTCAAGGAACAACCACAGTGACTCCTGGCAGAGGTAGTTCTCATGGTGGGGCAGCGACAGTTAACTGAATCTTCTACCATGCATGACAGGGCATAGTGCTAGCACAAGTGCATTGATTGTGTTCCTGCAAACCCATGCACAGTAAAAGCTTTCTTGGCCATACCACCCCAAATACACACATGTATATAAATATTAATATTGAATGACTTACATTTGTTGCTACTAGCTCCTATCAATGGATACTTGCTGTTAATCTAATTTCTTATTCACATGCACAACTTTAGTGTCAGGTTTGCCCTCTTATAACTGTCCCCACAACCACCCTATGCAAGTTTTGATAACTGTGCTCTGCCTTTTGCATATTTCTTTGTAACTTGGGATGCGTATGTCTAATGCGCAGAGTGGATAGCTTATGCTTGCTTGCTCATTTACTTGTCTTAATCAGAAGTATTACACTGATTTCTTTTTATATTTTTCCTGCTCAAGTTCAAATTATTGTTACATAGTTTGTGATCCTCATTGTATTTGTAGTAGTATTCTTAGTAATGCAGTCCTACTATCTAGTGATAAGTGCTTGCTCATTACCTTGTGCAAATGATGCTAATATTGTCTTAGTTACTGTTAGGGTCTGTACATTAGGCAACTTTAATGCATGAGGTGAGTATTGGACATATTAACCAGTCATGAGTTACTGCTGACACTCCTGTAGAGTTGAAACATGTCTTATCTTACTGAAGTATAATACTTGAATATGAGGGTAATCATTTCTCTTCTTTACAGGTTAATCACTTACCTTCGTTAATGCTGCTGCTACAACTTGTCTTTTCTTGGGGTGACTCTGATACTCTGATACACATCGAAGACAACTATTACATGGGTAAGTAAAGGTTGATAATTTTGCATGCACCACTGTTACTGTTTGTATGTGCTTAACTTCTTATGTTTTCACTTAGGTAGTGAGTGTATGCACTATTCTCTGCCTCTTAGCTAAGGCCATAGCATACTGTGCACACCTGCATTTGCCAGGATCATCCACAGCTGTTTGTTCTTCCTCAGACTCATTATCTCTGTCTGCTGTCTCTGCTGGTCCTGCCTGTGGTGCTGGGAACTGCAGCCCTTTTCCTTGTTGCCTTTGTTGCAGCTGTTTCCTGAGAATTGTATTGTGCAATGTGGCACAGACTGTGAGTATTTTGGCCGACATGATGGAGTCATACTGCAGATCTCTGCCAGAAGTGTCTAGACAATGGAACCTTGATTTAAGAAGGCCAAATACACACTCTACAGTTTGAGGGTGTGCATCATTGTAACCTTGTTCAGTGGGGTTTTGTGGGTTTCTTATGGGTGTTATGAGACAAGGTTCCAGTGTATAACCCACATTTCCCACTAGAGGTCTTTGTGGAAAGTCACCCCTAGCAAACCTGACATACATGTCACTGCTGTGCCATATGTGACAGCTGTGAAAACTGCCAGGGTTACCTGTGCATAATTATCCCTTTGGCATTTCAGACCACCTGACAGTTGATAGTGTGATTTCTTTTTTTGTTTCTCTGTTTCCAGGTGGAGCTTTTATTTCAATGTATGGACAGTCTATGGCTCTCAGAATCTCAGAGAAATAGGCTATAGCACAAAAACATTACATGGTGGTAACTCTTTCCTCTGGGGTATGTGGGCACTAAATATGATCCCTTACATGGTACAATATTGCATTTAAAAACTGCTGTATTGTTCATGAGGCTGCGGCCAGTGACACTCCTAATATTTCCTATGTAGGTCTCTGTAAAATGCCTGTAGCTAATATACATAATACAATACTTGCACTGGTTTCCACTGCCATGTGTTCTACATGATTTCTGTGGGTCCTGAGGTGGGGCTTGCAGAGTTTGTCTATTTACTGTAAAGCAAACCTGTCCACCCTGTAGAGCTCTACTATTTTAGCATCATGAAGTCCATGATATGTCAAATGTGGTCTGAACACATTTCTTCTTCTAGGCTGAGATCTGGCAGCAGTAGCAGCACCTTGTATTAAAACCTGTTGCACATACAGGTTAATAATAGCAGAAACAACCCCTAACATTTTTTTCTAAAAGTGTGCCCATGGCTATATTCCAAAGAGTATTGAAATTAAGGCCAAAAGGGAGCACTGCATGTAAGTGCAGGTTTTATACATTCACTCTGCCATGTTGATTTGCTTCATTAGCATATATTTCACCTACTTATGCCTTCATTAGCATACTCTGCAATTTACCCTGCATTGTGCACATGCTGTTTGAGTGAATAACATGCACTCGTGAATCTGGGTCTCTGTTTCTGCAGAAAATAAGCTCTAGCACTAAGATAGATGAAAGTTGGAATAATCTTCTCAAAGCTGCACAAATCATGGAAGTACTTATGTTAGGTAGCAGGAAAAATTGCATCCAGAGAAATTTGTATTCATTTCTTTACTCAGTGCCACTTTCTTTCACTCCCACCTCTCCCTCTTTCTCTCTCTCTCTCTCAGCTCTTGAATTTTGTTCTATGAAAATCGATCTGAAGAATTGCACTTTGATAAATCATTCTATAACAGTTGATAGTTATTCTGGAACTATATCTTTAGACTAGATTTACTAAGTAACAAAGCAATGATAAAAATAATAAAGTAAAGCTGCTCAAAATAGGTTTTCAACGTGCATTTTATGAAAGTGTAACAGAATCTCTAGTTGTTCAGAGTCATTTAAAATACATACAAGATATGGGAAACAGAAATATGCAAAGCGTGATATTATCACCATATATACTTGCTCTCTCATGCACACATCCACATGAGTATGTTTGTTTGTGAATGTACATAGGGTTACATAAACACATTCAAAACTAGAAACATTTCAAGATGTATATAATACTTCCATTCATTTCATTCTTTCTGTGATTACCTGCTTATTCTGTTTCCATAGTAGAGATGGAGTGTGATCTTGCACTTATTGGATGCAGAGCAAGGAAATGTACCCAAGACCATCTGCCAAGCCCATCATTGGTGCCAATAACTGATGATGCAGAGTGAGCCAGAAAATGAAGGAGACATTTCTTGTGTGGACATTATGGAGAAAATACAAAAGGAGGATGCAGAGACAATCCTGAAGAACAGTGGTGAGACGGAAAAGAAAACATATGCATAGAAAGTAAAAGAAGGCAAAAACAGGAGTAGAAGAAAAGGAAAAGATAGAAGAAAAATGAAAAATGGAAGTACATGGTAAAGATTCAAAGTAAAGAAGAAAAAGAAATGGACAGGTATGAAGTGTGGGACAATTTAATAGCTCCTTTGAGTGTAAAAGTACATGAGGTAAGAACATTTTCTTCTTATTGACAAACAGACATTTTTGTGATATTATATTTGAGACTATTTTTTAATGGAAATTTTTTTCTTGGAGATTATGAAAAAAAAGCCTGTACCCCATGGAATATTTATGTCATAAAGGCATTTATCAGGAAGACAAAAAATACATTTCATGTACAATTTTGAACAGAGGTGGAAACAGAGACTTTAAAAGGACATCGGAAAACTTTATGTAAAGAAGCACAGAATATTGTGAAAGTTTATGATAAAAGGGATTTATGGACTGGCTGACTGTAATATTGTGCTAAAATAGAAAGAAAAATTGTATACATATATCAAGCATGATAAATGTGGAAGGGAATGGGGTGTCGTAAAATACTGGGGAAAACCCAAAACATATTTTTTTGTAGAAAAGAAAGACTAAGTAAAAAAAAATAAGTAACTGTGATGAAAGAAAATATACTTGTGGAGAAATCGGACATGATGCAAAAATGTGAATAGAAATGTTATAAATGTAACAAAATCCGGCATTTATGGATGACAGCAAAAATGAAAATGAGAAAAAGGAAAAAGAAAAAGAAATAGAAAGCAAAGAAAATGAACAGAGGGAAGTCATTTTCGAAGTAGTAGAAATAGAAGAAAAATTAGATGAGAAAAAGATAATAAAGAGGATATAGAAGAAGGATCTGAAAATAACTGATGAAGACATACATTGGGAAATAGTAAAAGAAAAAAATACTGTTAGTAAAAGGATAAAAGACAGAAAAATAAAATTTAAAGGGACAAGTACAAAAGAAAAAAAAATAAAGGAAATTGAAGAAGAAGAATATATACAGCTAATGGCCAGGAGTTAGCATGCTAGTTAATGTGTTCGACTCATAGTTACAAAGTAGAGTGCTTGGTTCTCACCTTTGGGATGAAAACTGACTAGGCTTCAAATGGCCCATTAAGACAGATAGTCTAATAATTAGCTATGTAACCATGAATCTAAGGAAAAGGAAAACTGAACATTTTAGAATGCTTTCTGTAAATGTGAATTGTATTAAGAATATAGTAAGAAGAACAGGGATTTTGGAGTGGTGTAATACATGTGATATAGATGTAATTATATTAGAAGACAGAAGATTTTTAACCAATGAAGAAAGATTGCAGAGATAATCTGGAATTTGGGAAATGACAGATGTTCTGTAATAGTCATACTCTGTAGCAATATACTAAAGATATTAGATGCAACTTTAGCAAAAATGAGAAGACTAACCATTGTAGATTTAAAATGGAATGAACAAGTATATAGAATCATAACATTATATGCTTATACTAATTCCAAATAAAGGAAATATTATTTCATCAGATTTTAGACTATGTAGTGATAACTATGAATATTATAATAACAGGGGACTTTAATTGTGATTTAACAGGCAAGCAAAAAACAAAAGAAAATAATATATGAAAAATGTTAGAAGTTATAAGATGTGGTAAGTTAAAAGTCAGGGGCAAGAATTTCATGGCTTACACAAGGGATATGTATAGAACTGAAATAGATTATTTTATTATCTTAGAGTATGGCTAGCAATAAAGGAAAACAAGAAATATAGAAAATATGCAAAAGAATAAAAAGAATAGAAGAGAAAGCATAGAATGAAGAAGGAAAGGGATTAGTAATACAGTTATGGAAATATCATATTACCATGATAACATTTTGTGAAAAAAATATCTGAATGGTGGATGATATTTAAGGAAAAATGTAAAAGAATGTTTATATTGGCAATATGATGTGAGAAAAGCAGAGAAAGAAAAATATAAAAGAACATATAGTGATGCATTGGACAAAATAGAATATAATAATAGAAAATACTTCGACAAAGAAAAAGAGTTATATGAAAGATATCAAGAAAAATACAAGAAGTGTTATTTAAGTAAAGATATTTTTACAAGGAAGAACAGAAGTATCGAGTTACATAAGTAGATTAGTAAAAGAAGATAGTAGTGTGATGAAAAAAATAAAATTTGTAAAAGGAGAAATAGAAAAAATTCTGGAAAAGATAACGAATAGTGTAGTATACAATATGTACAAGAAATGTTTAATGAAAAAAGAAGGTAGTGGAAAAACATGGAAAGTAAAACAGTTAAAAGAAAAAGAGAATAAGGAGTTGGAAAGGGAGATGTCTTTATATGAGATAGATAATGTATTAGGACAAGTAAATATAAATTCAGCTACAGGACCATATGGAATAGGGTATGGAATGTATAAAAATCTTATGGAGTGGCAAAAACTATTTTTTTAAGATATGAATGAATGGTTAAATGAAGGTTTTATGTATAAAGAATTATGTGTTGAAATACTTAAATTCATATGGAGGAAGGAAGATAGAAGATGATTAAAAAATGGAGATTGATAGCATTGAATGATAATGATTATAAGATCTTTATCTTTATGAAAGTAATGCAAAAATGATTTGAAACTCAAATGGAAAATAGTATGGAAAATAGTATATGTAGTATAAAGGGGGAGGGATGTCAAGAATTATTAATGATAGAGAAATTGTGGATGATATTATGGATAGAAAAGAAGAAGCAATAATCATTATAGGAGACTTTAATAATGCATTTGATGCAATTGGACATAAAATTTTAAAGGTAATAAATAAAGAATATAAGTGAGAAAATTAGGAAATTATGCATGTCAACATATAATAATATTAAAGTAAAAATACTTATTAATGGCTGGTTAAGCCATGAAGTGCACATGAAGAGTGTGTAATACAGGGATGCCAATGAGTTGTATACTCTGTGCATTAGTGATGAATGTGATAGTATGTCGAATAAATTACAAGATGAAGGAGGTGGGGTATATAACACCTGAAGGGTTAAGAATTCCAGTCTTGTTAACATTAGCAGATTACATTATAATAACTGAAAAAATTAGATAGAAAAGGTAATAATAATAATTTGATCAAATTAGTGTCAAGAGGTGATAGCGATGGCTTTAGATAAAGGAAAAGTAAAGGGTTAGAAGATGTAGTAAAGATAGGGTATGCATTTTGCAATTAATAAAATTTCTGTGTAAGGTATACAATTTGGGAAAAAAGATCAGAGATTAGAAGTAAAGTTGCCTAAATATAAAAATAATGAATTTTGAGGGAGAAAAAGAGTGCATAAATGAAAAAATAAAATGTTAATGAGGAAAAATAGTTTTGTTGAAAATGAAAATTGATGATATAGAAAGAAAGAAAGAAAAGTTTGGTATAAGAATGTAATGATAAAATATTACTATGTGAAACCATGGAAAATTCTAATAGATGAAAAATTAAAGTTATACCTATAAGAAGCAAATAGTGTAACAAGAAAATAGAATGTCAAGATTTTTTGTGGAGACGGGATAGATAAATTAACAGTAAAAGGAAAATATGCCATATTAAAAGAAAACTGATGTAATATGTTTACATTGTGAAGAAGAATAAATGACTGAACATATGTTTCTGAAATGGAAAAGTAAAAATGTTATGGGGAAAATATGTAAAGAAGAATTTTTCTAAGATATAAAAGAAGTGGATAAAATAAACATGGGTATGATTAAATATGGATATTGTAAGAACAAAAGCTAACAATATGTTAACAGAATAGATGCAAAATTATTTTATATCATATGGGCTATAAGGAATGAAGGAATAAATTAAATTATGTTTAATGGTAAATGGATTTTAGCAACAATATTAAGTAGACTCAGATAGTGGTTATGGAAAAAGCAGTGGGGGTCTAATAGGGATGATAATTTAGTATGATTGTAAGGAAAATTATGAATATGTGTAAATATACTCATATATCTATATATTTGGACATTATCCACCTGAGACACCACCGACTCAAGTAGATGGGACTTCAGTTTTATGATCTCATCTAAAAAAAACAAACACTTAGAAGTACAGCATATTCTTATGCTGCATGCAGTGTCAGTGATCAATCTGCCTTGGGGCCTCCTTCTATTGGGTTAGCCCTTGAACAGCTCCCACAGTAGGATAAATCACCACATCTGATTCCTCTAAGTGAAGATCTCAGTTTCACAAGTCAGTCTTTATCCTCATCCTCACCTGCAGGTATAAATTTTAGGCAGTGACTAAACGGATGAGTTCACAGATGCAAACATGGAAAATAAGGTACCTTCAAAGCATTACTTGGCTCACCCTACATGCCATGAATTTCAAGAAATTCACCTTGAGAAGGGGAATGAAGTGAGTCTTGAGATGTGAAGCTTGACATCTATGTGCAGAATACATAACAAGTGAGTAATGACTGGAAATACCCTTTCATAATTCTAAGCAGTACACTGAGCTTCAGTTGCCCTGATATACTACTAATTACAGTAATAGACATAGTAGAATGATGTGTTTTACAGGTTTGAAAACTAGATAACACATACTTCTGTTACACAGAAGGCAGTCAGAAGCTAAGCATCCCCTTGATGAACAAACAGCTTTAACATCTGAGATAAAAAATAGCCTTCCAAGCTAAGGACAATCAAAAGACTTTCTTCAGTTATGTCCACAACCTTAAAGACAACACTTAACAATGTGTAAAACTAATGGTGAATGGAACCGCCTATTTGAAGCCAGAGGATATAGAAAATCTGTTGGAAATTAAATTTAGCTCCACTTTTTGCCACCCCCATCACTTCCCAGGAAATACCCCCACTGACATTTCTACTCTAACCATTACTAGGAAGCAGGTCCTCATTGCATTGTCTAAGACCCCAAACACTACTTCCATGGGATCTGATAATATTCCAGGATGTCTCCTGGATAGCATGAAACATGATGTCTCAGACTAGCTAAAATATCTATTTAATCATATCATTCAGTCAGGCTTTGTGTCAGATGAATGGAGGACTGCAGTTCTCTTCATCTACACTAAGGGTGACCCTCCACAGACCCAGGAAACTACAGACCCAAAATTCTGACTAGTCTCATATGCAAGACCATGGAAAGTATTATCTTGGATCTGATAAACAATGACATAGGAAATGTACAGACACTGGGCCATGTCCAGTTTGATTTTGTCAAAGAGAGTTCCTGCCTACTTAACCTTGTGGACTTATTTGGAAAGGTCACTGAAGCTAAATTTGAGGGCAGAACAGTACATAATGCCTGCTTCAACTTGACTGAGGCATTTAACACAATATCTGACTCGAGTAATGTAGATAAACTTACAAAATTAAGCATACACCCATATGTCACCCAAAGATAGCAAAGTGGCTCACTAACAGGACACTAAGTTAGACTAGGGGAATCCACCTCCACAAAGAGGCTAGACTCTAGCAGAGTCATACAGCGGTTGGTGCTGGGGCCTCTTCTTTTTGACATCTACTTCTCTGAAGTCAAGGCAAATGTCAAGGACCTCTGGCTGACCAAGATTACAGATGACTGTAAACTAGACATGTTCTTTGAATCCCCTAAAGACACAGATACCTTTCATGTGTGCCTGATACAGACAAACAACTGGTGTCAGGGCCATGGACTAAAACTCAATGTGAAAAAAATGAATAATAGTACCCGTTGGAAAGATGGCCATCTTTGGAAATTACCACATTGATAATACACCCCTAAAAGTAGATCCAGTGGTCAGAGATTTGGAAAAGCATGTTGAAAGTAACCCAACCTTTGACCACTTCATGTCCACTGTGGTGAGGAAATCATTCTATAGTGCATAAATTGTAAGTAATGGCATGGCATCCAGGTCCAAGGAGGTTATTGTTCCACTATCCTTGGCTGTCATATGACCAACCCTTGAGAACAATTCACCCTTCAGCATGTGCCTAAACAGGCACTTGAAATAGCATGAAAGCTCACAGTGGTTCCTCACAAAAAAGAATACAGAGAGTAAGCAACAAGTCCTCTGCAGACTGTCTCAAGGCCCCATCCATGAATTTTGTCTCCTACAGACTGCTGAGCAGTGATCTACGCCTAGGCTACAAACTATCCTCTGATCATGCACTGATCCCACACATATAGATTTGTTGCATATCCAGAAAACAAATAGCATCAAAAATACCTGCTGTAAGTACCTAAATGTCATCTGCCACATAAAAAGAGCATGTTGGAGGGACAGTTATGTATCTCAAAGATTACCCCTTCTTGGGAACAGGCTTCCTATCCATGTGATGCAGATGTCATCCCTAACCATATTCAAATGTAATGTTTCTAACGGGCAGGGAAAGCCTGTGAATGTTTGGTGTGTACAATCATATATCATAAAATTCCTTGGGGTATTGACACATCAACAATATTTTGGTAAATTTGGAGTAAACTTGATTAGGCTTAAAATGGCTCTTGATCCAATAGCCTAGAAGCCACCTATGAACCTTTGAATGTATGAAAGCTGTTAGACAGTTCTGTGTGTGTGTGCGTGTGTGTGCGTGTGTGTGCGTGTGTGTGCGTGTGTGTGTGTGTGTGTGTGTGTGTGTGTGTGTGTGTGTGTGTGTGTGTGTGTGTGTGTGTGTGTGTGTGTGTGTTGATAGTAAAGTATTACAAACTTGTTCTGGCTTTTTCCACTGTTGTGTGGTGATCAACACTGTTTGATGTTACTGCTGTAATGCAAGACAAGAGCTTAATAACACTGAACATGCTTAACAGAGTTGCATTTTTCATGAGTTTGGAACATAATTTCACCACTTGGTATACTACAACTAATTTTCCATTTGAAAAATATATCCAGAAGCTTACATGTTAATTCATTATATGTTAAACATAATAACTAGGTCTGACCCAACTATGGAAATACTGGCTTACTGTTTTTTTTGTTTGTTTTTTTTTTAACTTGGTTAACTGAAAATTATTTTCATCTGATGTTTTGCAGACTTTTTGTTATCCAAGAGATTATTAGCACAAGAACTGAGGAATCTGAGAAAACATGGCTAAATGTTTCTAAATCTCCCCTGGCCATCCCTTCCATTGATTGCTGGCTACATATTTGGGTAAGTTTGGAAAGCAAACTGAGAGCATCCAAATGGCTTTTTGTGTTAGGACAGCACCACACTGTTAGAAGCTATTATTTATTTCTCTTCATAGCACCTTTTTTTTAAATATTGCATGAATTCTAAACGAGCTGAAAGTTGTCTACAGAAGTTTGAATCCTGCCAGAAATACATTTTTTCAACTCTTAGATGATTATCTTCAACCATTTTTGGGAAACTTCTGAAATAAATATTGCATTACTACAGACTAGTCACAGAAACTCATATCTGCATCTAATCCTGATATAATAGCTATTGTCTGGGCTGATTACAAGTACATTGGGTCTCCCAGGAGCATATCTGTGCTAGCTAACATTTTTCAACAAATATATTAACTACCCATTAAACTGAAATGGCTGAATAATTTAGCTTTATGCTGATGTGTGGAAGTTTTAGGGTAATGCCACACACTCTGCAGGCCCTCAAAGGAATTAAGGTTTGGTTTGCTTAAGGTTTGGTTTGCCATTTGTATTGGTGACCACATTTGAAAGTTACTGAATACCTTTCCTGCTCCACTCGAGGTTGGCAATAGGGGATCCTTCTGTTAAAATGTGGAGTTTCCTCCAAAGTGGCGTACCTAAGCCCATATCTCAGACCAGTAAAGCAATTTAGAAAGGGCCTGAAGGGCTACATGAATTTGTGAAACAGAGTGTCAATATTTAAGATGTTAAGGGAGAGATTTCTAATACTATTTCAAACCCTAGGAGGAGAATGAATGGAGTGGAGTATCGTTTCTTTGATCATAGCCCATCAGGGAAGTGCTCTGTCATTGACAGAAAACTGTTAAGAAAGTGTAAATGCTTTAGAATAAAACCCAATAAGGGATCGCCATGCCTGAGATATAAGTAGGTGCAATTCTAATTGTTTGACTAACTTTAACTTCTCCCATCTCAAATAAGAGCATCAGTTAACATGCAAGTATTCTTTAGCCACAGGTGGTGTTGTAGACAAAAATATGTTTGAAAATATAAAAATGCAAGGAAGAAGCAAATATCTTAACATCAGATATATGGACCATTACACAAAGAAGCTAACACTGCCAAAAATAATCCACAAAAAAAAACATCTCCAAGATATCTCTAAGATTAATCTATAATATTTTCTGGACATCAATGAAATTTAATGCTAAGATAGTGAGAGGAAGGCTTGGACCATCTAAAAGGAAAATATATATTTGGTGAACCAAGATAGTATGTTGTCAGGTTAGCAGGAAATAATTTAAGTCTTAGAATTATTTACTCTAAACCCAGAAATGCTACTAAACTCATCCAGCAATTAATGAATGTCGGGAATGTATCTGATTGAATAATTAAAATCTGGTGAATGACAGGAATGTCTCTGATAGGATAATTAATAACTGGTGAATATTAGAAATATCTCTGACAGAATAATTAATAACTGGTGTGTTCCAGGAATGTCCCTGATATGATAATTAGCAAGGATTGCAGAATTATCAGCAGACATCAGGGCTGTTGTTTATACCTCTTGAAGAGGCCAACCTGAAAAGCTACAGGAATAATTTTGGTGTCTAATTAAGGGTTTTATAGATAATAAGAATAAGACAGGGGATAATGGCAATCCTTGATAGGTACCTTTGGAAAATGAAACAGGTCAAACAAGAGATTATTAGCAGACAACCTTGAGGTGACTTATACGGTGCTTTGGTCAAATTTACAAACTCAGCTGGACGTTGTAAAACCTCCCAAATACAGCACAACTGGATTATCAAAGGCCTTCTCAAAATCTACAAACAATGTCAATGTTGACTCTAAAACAATTCTGAGGACTTGAAAGCATAGCATAAGGGTATGAAGCTGGTCTGTATTGCTCCGCCCTTTGAAAAAAAAAAGATTGTGTAATTAGAAAGGTTTCATGCACAATAGACCGCAATCTTTTTATAAGAACTTAGTATATAATTTAACATTTATGTTGATAAGGGAGACTCGTCTATAGTTACATAAGAAGGTATTATCTTTCCTGGCATAGGAAAGACTGCAAGCATAGAGACAGTAGAAGATTCAATAATAGTTTTAGATAATCAAAAATAACAAAACAGACAAGATAATCCTAGGTATAAAAGATCCTCAAAGGCTATGTAAAATTCAGGATTGAGTCCATCAGGCCATGGGTCTTTGTTGTGGCTACTGCCCAGTGAAATTCTTGCTTACAGGTAAGGACTAACAGGTGTGCCTTTTGCTCTGTGGATAGTAGTAGTAGTTTTGCATCAAAGAGCATATTAGCCATTGCATGAATGCGCTGAAAGATATTAGAGTCAGCAGCTCAGCAATATAGTTCCTGAAAGAATTTAACAAATTATTTATGCCTGTAGGAGATGTAACTAACTCACCACTATAGGAGCTCCTAGCACCCATTATAATATTGGATCTTCCATGAAATTTCATCCTATAGTCCAACAGTTTACCAATCCTCTTCCCTTCTGCCCAAGCTTGGATAAAGCATGCTCTAAGAAGAATTATGATTTTTCTTTCAAAGGTATTGTAAACTGTTGCTGATTTCATAAAAAACTCTTCTACTGACATCTGTTCCATAGGCTTAAAGCTTTTGATTCGTAATCAGCTATCTTTTTCTGATATGAGCTTACTAAATAGTGTTTAGCCACAGCACGTACATTTTTAAGCCTCAGCATTAGAGAGTACCACCTTGTCTTGACTGGCATACTCAAAGGAGGAATAAGACAGAAACATTTTCCTCACATTTAATGATGCTATTGGCCCAAGATTCATCTTTTAAAATTAAAGGTCAGTTTTCATTTTCTCTGTTCCCATATGTATTTTTGTGGGATTATATTTAGAGAAACTGCATCATGGTCTGTACCAGGGTCTGAAATAACCATAGCATTTGTAACTTAACTAACCAAATTAGTGGATGTTAAAATGCAGCCAGTCCTACTGTCCAAGGTACCCTGAGGGAAATTATAAGGGAAGATTGTCTATGAGGGATTTAATACTCTCCGTATGGCAACCAGAGCCAAATGGATATAAGCCTCCCTGATAATCTTTTGAGTTTTACTATGCTTCTCATTATGGAGGTTGCTGGTGAAATATTGATATTCCTAGCTAAAATAATTTTACAGTGATCTCCACCCATTTTTCAACCACACAGAAAAGGTCAGTAAAAAAAGAGGGGATCATCTGCATTAGTGATGTATGCCCTGATTAGAGGAAAAGATCCACTAAGTCTCAATGATTTTGCTTGTCAGCAACCTTCACCAAGGTGAAGCAGGTTCAGATTTGCATGATGCAGATTAGGAAGTGGGCAAGGCTGCAATGAGATATGAGAGAAAAAAGCAGGACTGGCTCAAATTTGAAGCTTTAGCTCCAGTTAAAAGAGGTTTTTAATCCCTAACAGCACAAAGGAAGAGATAAGTTTAGAGTCTTAATGGCAGTCTGGGAAGTCAGTGGAGCAGTACTTAATTCAACACAGTATTCAAAGACTTGCAGAATAAAGGAAGTAATTTAATAAAATGCAAACGTCCTTAGAAGAACACACTATGAAAAAGAAAAACAGTGAACAAACTGTGATGGAGTAAGATAAAATGAAGTAGAGAAAAAAACAGCAAAATATTAATTAGAAAAGATGTTCATGTCCACTCCTACTTAACTTTACATAACACAGTAAACCCCTCTAAACCCCTTGTAAACCAGATTGAATATGAGTTGCTTATGCTCACAATAAATGACATGCCAGTGACACTGAAATTTTGCAAAAAGGAAAAACAATGGGTTTGTATTAGCAATCTTCTCCACCAAGGTGAAGCAGGCTCAAATTTGTAACTTCTCTTATATGGATTATCAGGGTGGCTTGCATGATGCAGATAACTACATAATTGTAAATGTGCTTAATATGTGTGTGTATACATTGGTGCCCCTAACTTTTTACAGAAAGAAGACTAGCAGTATTACAATGAAATGCAGTTTCATCTTGTTTGATGAAGCCACAATAATAGTATATTGGCATAAAATAATACATAGAAGTAACTATTTCCATTAAAAAGTACACCTGAAAAGGGAGAACTGAATAACTAATTAATTTTACTGCAATCTTGATATCCTATGCAGTCTGTCATATTTAATTGATACTTGTGAAAAGCTGAATATTATGCCAAACAAGTGCATTTTCTTTGTGTTATCTAAATGTGGATCTCTTGTTCTTCACTGAAATGTTATTCTCTGCATTAGACAGCTGAGGTCAAAATGGATGTGGCTTAGATTTTTCCCTTCCCATCCATGCCTTAATCTGATTATAACCTCGGGTAAGGAACATGTTTTTCAGCATTACAATAATCCCTTTGCTAGGTTTAACAAACTGTAATTACAGCACATTTTTTTAAATCCTACACTCAGCAAGTGGCACCCTGTGGCAAGACAAATCTCTGCTAATACAAGAGTGAACTGCCTGCTGGTTTAAACAGCACTCCTCACAGTGTGGTCAGACAGTGAAAGATGAAACTGCCTTCTACTTCTTTATCTGCTAGATCTATAACATCTGATGAGAGCTGTGAATAAAATGTGCCATGAAACTGACAGCTGCAAACATATCATTAAGTGGAACTTGTCAACTCTCTTAGAGATTTGCAGGTGAAACTTTGAGAGGAGAGTGAAAACTAGCAAAAACCTGTCCATCTGATGCATACACGTTAGCAGTATGTCACTATTTCCCTATATGAACCTCCCCCCAATACAGCTAAATATACTTGTCACTTGCATTAGTTAGAGTTATTTTAGTTATATCAGAAGTGGCAGACCTGAAATCTCTAAAGCTTGTTCACGCAGAAGGCAAGCATTTGGAATATGATATAGGCTTCTCTGCAGGTATAAATGCTATATACTTCTGAGGTTTATTTTTAGCAAAACTGCTCAAATCATACCCTTTATAGAGAACTCTGAGTTCAAAAATGCTTGGACTGACTTTCAAAGCATACACATTATAATAAAAAATATTATTCACAGAATTGAAATGCAGGTTTCATAGTACACAAAGTCGGACAGGGTAGCTTGTGTGTTAGGTAGGCCTCTTCTGATTCATAGTCTCATTATTAGTAGCAGTAACACAGTCCTGGACCATTGTATGCAAATATGGTAGTCAAAGGCCAGTGTCAATGCTAATGAGGTAGTCGGGTGTGCTGCCACTGTAGGGTACCTGAATATATATATTGGTGCTATACTCCACACGAGACACATTGTCCTTAGGTGTAGTGTATAATAGGCATAAGTGTATCCAGCAAGTTAGTGCTGTACACCTATACATTTCATTAGAGTAAGCTGCACAGGGGAAGTGGAATAGCTTCACTTTATGCCAATTACTAATCCAGGTAATTAATAACACATATGTGTAAGGAGTGTATGGCAGAATGTCCACAAATGTATTTTACTAAGTGGAGAGTGTGTGAGTGAGTATATGTGTAAGTGTGTGTGTGTGTGTGTGTGTGTGTGTGTGTGTGTGTGTGTGGGTGTGTGTGTGTGTGTGTGTGTTTGTGCCTGATTGATGTGCACATCCTGGATGCAGCCATGGTGAGCTTAGGGTTAATTAGAAGCCACTAGCTCACAAGGGATTATTTCCCTAACAAATGTAATGAACTCTGCCTGCAGGGAAAATTACACGTTTATAGATGTCAGATGGTGGCCTAAGTCAGCTACTTTGACAGCTCTCAAATGTCACCTTAGTATCTGTCACCATTTTATTTGCCTAGGTATGTGAATTATATGGCAGCGCATCACGTTATTGAAAGGTAATTATGGTGAACACAAAAAGAGAGAGAACTGAACAGTGTATAAGTCCAGGAGGTGCTGGGGTGAAGGGGGGCTTGGCCCTGCAAAACCAAAAGTTTTTGAGTTGTTCGCCAAAAGTAGTTTTGGTGAACATTTTTTTTTCCATTTGCCAAAATGACCTTCGTATATAGATTATGTGGGTGCATGTGTGGGGGCATGACAGGACACTGGTGTGTGTGTGTGTGTGTGTGTGTGTGTGTGTGTGTGTGTGTGTGTGTGTGTGTATTTATATCAGTATAGGCCTGTCACTGTGGATAGGTGGAAGGGGGGCTATGCCTGTGTTTGATCTGTAGGACTTTTACGGCATTCATCTTTGTGGTGTGGATCTTCTCAAATAAGAAATTCATAGTCATACAGATTTCCAATTGATGAGATGTTGCACCAGTGGAGATGTGCATGATAATGGATTGCTAAATATTAGGTCGGGAAAATCTGACCTGCTCAAGGCAGTGCAAGTTGTCACACAATGCACTAAATTATGAATTTCAGACATAGTGATCAAATGCATTACATACAACAGAAATCACAAATTACTAAAGAAGTATATCACATAGGCATGCAAGACTGGTGACAGCGCTAAGGCACAGCACAGAACTCACATGAAGTAACATGGTATAATCGGTATAATAAGTAAGAAGGTAAGATTTTAAAATAAATGTATTCAAAAAAGAAAAAAAAAAAAACAGAAGACATCCAGACTACTGTACTGCAGCAGTAAATGTATTGAATTCATCAATCATATTTAGTTAATGGCCATCACATGCAGTTAAGGGGTGATGAAACAATTTGTGTACCACACACACAATGGTATAAATTATCGCCAGGATGATCCTGAAAACTGCCATATAGATTATTGATTTTTATACTAAATGACAAGCAAAATGAACCAGTTGATTACAGAAGACTGAATAATGTTAACTAAGAGGGAGTGAGCTGTGATACTATTCAATTCTATCACAGAGAAGCAGTAATGGCATATTTCTTTCTTAAATACCTTAAAACAGGTCAGAGAGGGCTAATTATCAATAGATTATTTGGATGTAAAGCATTAAAATGTGACAAACTAAAGTATCAAAACATTTGTACTGATAGGTAATATTTTGTCTGATACTTGAAAATGGTATGAAGTCTGTTGAGGGAATAAATAATTTAGCTTCTATTTCTAATTCTTGTACTTAATAATCCCAGATGATACTGAACACTCAGAAGTCTTGTAATAACAGCAACCACTAAAATGTAAATATTCTATTTTTTTTTTCATCTGGGTAGTGGGGTTACTTTTGAAAATCCCTCCTATCAGCTTAATTGCTTCTGCTCCCTTAACTAACTCTACATGCCCGAACCAGCCAGCCCTTCTCATACTGTTTGGTGAGCCAAATGAGTCAATAAAGCTAGCAGAAGATGAGGGGATGAAGACAGCAGTATTATTTGCATGGCCTTTGGAAGTGTAAAGCTGTTTAAAGAGTACTACAGAGTGTTGCCTTCATTGCACATTGGGAACATTATCCATTGAGATGTGCTTGAATGTTCGATGAGTGGATGCACTCTGGTTCAATAAGGACACATCATTGAAATGTCGTATACCTGTTGCATGGAGAGTGTGGTGGGGGCACATTGGAGCATGCCCATGTATCAGAATGTGATGGGGGCACACTGAAACATGTCCATGCATCAGAATGTGGTGTGGGCACTCTGGAGCATGTCCATACATCAGTATTTCTGGTGGAGATCTGAAACCAATGAAAAGGGCAGTAGCAGTCATGAGAAGTGGGATCTACAATTCCTCTTGGGCTTCATTGCCTCTTCACTACTCCCTCTCCCTCCTCTCCTTAACTTTGACTCCTTCAGTGCCCAGATCACTAAATAGATCCCATGACATGTGGGTCATATTCAAAGCTTTATCCCCATACACCACAAAGTTGGCAAATATTGTAAGATTAAGGTAGGAAAATATCACTACAAATCAAGTAATACATGGCAAAATGTATAATAAATCCCTATATATTATTTCAGATATTATAGTTTGCATCACTATTTGAATTGCCCCAAAACATAACACAAACATAACAAGGAAGAGACAATGAACCCCAAAGGGAGTAGTATAGCTGACTAATGAAAGTAGCACTGAAGGACATTTCATCAAGACCATTTGGTCATCCGGTTAGGCGGAATCAAATGTAAAGTTAAAAGTCAGATGGCTGCATGCCTTTCTGAAATATTTTTACATTGTGGTTGCTTTAGCCTTACAATTAAGGTTTGGGCATATTTTTGTTTAAGGGTTAGGGCGACAGTTTGGGCTAGGATTAGATTAAAGATTGGAGTCAGGATGAAGTTTAGGGCTTGTGCTAGTTTTTAGGGTTAGAACCATGGTCTACTGACATCACTTTCATCAATTGCCATACAGCTAAGAGAAAAATAATAATTTTTTTTTTGCAAGGGGTGGCTCCCCTTGCACCCCCCCTACTTAAAAAATTAGATATATACCTGCTCCAATGTTACACAACAGTGGATAACAATAAAATTCCACTGAGAGTGAAACTTGTTTCACACCTTCTCCTTCAATCATACAGCACTCCAGGAAAATCCTATCGATGGATCACTAGAACCTGGCTATTATTAGTTTAAGGTTTGAGTCAGGAAAAGAATATGGAATATAGGGGTATTATCTTATCCTTATTGGTATTTTTTTTTGTACTTAATATTATGGGACAGATTCTGGGAAATTATCTCCATAGTGCTATAAGTGCTTCACCAGTGCTATATTGATAAAAATCTATTCAGAATTATGGCAACAGCCACATAGTGCAAAAGCTCATTAGCATCTCAGTACCATGTCTTTTAATTGAACACAGCAGAGTAACAATTAACGGTGTTGTGAAGGCATTTTAAAATACACAAAAACACAGACACACACACACACACATACTCACACACACACACACACACACACACACACACACACACACACACACACACACACACACTCACACACACACACTCACACACACACACACACACACACACACACACACACACACACACACACACACACACACATGCAAGGAGGAGGAGTCAAATGGGTTATGTAAGTTCATTCATTCATTCAATCATTCATTTCAGTCCTGGGACCTCTTTTGTTTGGCATCTACTTCTCTGAAGTACAGGCCAAGACTCTGGCTAACAAAGTTTGCAGATGACTGCAAACTGGGAGCCATTATTAAATCCCCAAATGATGTGGATACTCTACAAAAGGGCCTTACAGAAACAGATGCTTGGTGCCAGAGCCATGGGCTCAAGCTCAATGCCAAGAAATGTATAGTTATCCCCTTGGGAAAAAACATATACCAGTGAATTAACACATAGGTGGCAGTACACTAAACACCGAAAGTGTGATAAGAGACTGAGGGACACAGGTGGACAGTGGTCTCACCTTCAATAACCATATCACCACAACAGTCAGAAAATCCTTCTATGTGGCACACCTCTTGACTAAGTACTTTTTATCCAGAAAAAAGGAGGTCATTGTCCCACTGTACTCATCCCTCATTAGAGCCATTATAGAATACAATGCCCCATTTGGTATGTACCTCTCAAGACATCTGCAACAACTGGAAAGGCAGCAGAAATACCTCACTAAAAGAATCACAGGCCTAAAGCAGATGCCTTATGCTGACCGCCTTAAAAAACTCCAGCTATACTCTGTCACATGTCATCTACTCAGAGTCTATCTCTCCTTAACATACAAGGCCATGTCAAACCCAGAGCTGTTGGACATGCTACACTTAAAGAAATCTCAATCCCTCAGAGCCACACGCTCCAGGGATCTAAATCTTGTCATCACAATAAACAAAACATACTGGAGGGATAGGTTCCTGACCCAGAGACTCCCCAGACTCTGGAATAGACTGCCCATACATGTCAAGCAGAGCACCTTTTTGACCCTCTTCAAAAGGAACCTTGATGATTGGATGGGAGAAAGGAAATTCACCCTGGGGATCACATCAGTTGCCTTGCTAGACAGGGGTCCAGGGAAGTAAATTGTGTGGGAAGAAATAGCCAGAAAATTGTTATGGCTAGGCTTGTATAGGCCCTAGGGTCGATAGCCTAGTACCAACCTATGAAGCTATGAACCTATGAACCTATACTTGAAAGCATCTATCAGCATGTTTAATAAATAGTAATACACAGGCTCTGTAGTGTAGAGTGAAGGAGTCCTACTCATGAAACAGAAGTGGAGGAGCCAATGAGTTTTTTTGTTTCCTTTATGTCAAAGATTTTGACACAATTCCCTACTCAGACATAATACAAAAGGTAAATAAACTGTGAATAAACTCATATGTTGCCCACTGGATTGCCCACTTGCCTCACAGATATTAATACACAGGTAATCAAAATAGGGGACGTTTCCTCCACAAAAAGACCAGTCACCAGTGGTGTCATCCAGGGTTCTGTATCGGGACCTGTTATGTTTGGCATTTACTTTTCTGAAGTAAAAGCCAATACCAAAGGCCTCTGGCTGGCTAAGTTTGCAGATGACTGCAAGCTAGCAGCCAGCAACAGTCATTGAATCCCCAAATGACTTAGCCATCCTGCAGGAAGATTTGTTTCAAATAAATAACTGGTGTCAATACCATGGTCTGAACCTAAATGCCAAAAAATGCATTATTGTTTCCTTTGGGAAATCATCGACCAAAGGGAGCTAGCACATTGACAATAGACCCCTATGAGATGACTCATTTGTTTGGGATTTGGGAGCTTATGTAAACAGTGGCCTAACTCTTGACCAACAAAAAGGGGAGGGGGCTGGCATAATGGTTAAGGTGTTCACCTTACAGACACAAGGTGCAGGGTTCAATTCTCACATGGGGTAAATTCTCACATGGGGTAATTGGCTAGGCTTAAAATGACCCACAGGGGCAGTTAGCCTAGTACTAACCTATGAACATGTGTTTATTGTTATAAGAAAGTTCTTCTATATTGCACAGCTTATAAACAAAAGGATTGTGTCTATATCTAGGGATGCCATTGTCCCCCTTTACACAGCCCTCATTAAGACAGTCATTGAATATAATGCCCTTTTCAGCAAAAAAAAAAAAGGAAAAAATATCAAGCCTTTTTATTGTTTTCTCCTGCCTTCTCTGAGGCTTATATTTTATTTTCCATTTGGCATGCATTCATTCAAAATAAAAAAAAAAAAAAATTTACAATGCTTAATGTTCTTATAATCTTGGCAACCTGTTAAATTTCAGCAAACCCTTCTTCATAGGTTCATAGGTAGGTATTAGGCTATTGGCCATAGGGCCTATATAAGCCTAGCCAAAAAGGTACCCTGGATTTCGCCACCCAAGAAAATTATTTTTCTGTGCCCAATTGAGCAGAGCCAAAGAGGTGATCTCCAGGGTGAATTTCCTATTTCCCATCCAATCATCAAGATTTTTCTTGAAGATTGCTAATGAGGAGCTTTGTTTGATATAGATAGGTAGCTTGTTCCAGAGTATGAGAAGTCTTTGGGGCAGGAATCTATCCCTCCAGTATATCCTGTTTATTGTAGTGACAAAGTTTAGGTCCCTAGAGCGTGTAGCTCGGAGGAATTGGGATTTCTTTAAGTGGAGCTTGTCCAACAGCTCTGGGTTTGACATAGTTTTGTATGTTAGGCAGAGACTGCCTCTGAGTAGGTGATATGCGATGGAGTGAAGCTGAGATGTGGTAGATTCTTTAGTATCAAAAGTCTGAACTAGACTCTGTGTAGGTATTCCATCATTTTAAAAAGTCTTAAGCTGGACAGAAGCAGTAGAATTCATTCATGTAAGTTCCAACTCCACACTCATTATGATTAGGTAGGAATCAATGCTATAGTCATCTGGTTATGCTGTCTTGGACTTGTGCATCACTGTTTACTGTCACTCTCCACCAGTGACCAAAAACCCAGCCCTTCAGAGAAGGGGAATATCATAACGTCATAGTTTCACTGGACCATATTAAGCTGTTGTTCCAGTGGGATGTTTTGTAGCCAACAATCCCACTTATGTATGAAGATCTGAATTAATACCAGACCCTAACCTATTTCTGGCTGCTTTCCATAAGGGCTAGAGGAGCCACACCAGGGTTGTACTTCTCATCCTGTACTAGTCATCCAGGTTTTAAAAAAGCATATTCAGCTACTCTGCTTAAACTATAAGGGGAGTCTGTTCCATAAAACAGATATTCTATTGAAAGATCTCAAAACACAGCAAAAAAGATAAAGCAAATTCTATTGAAAGATATCTGTCCTGCCAAAAAGTCCTATTTATATATTGGTGGAAATTTAAGACTCTTGAGCAATTGTTTATGGTGGTGTTAGTTTTGTGGATGTGTAGGAAAATGTGAAAAGAAGCATAATAAGGATTACAATTGTAGAAAACCCTTGTAACTGGCTTTTGCAAGCTTATCTGCAAGCAAGTTAAAGGATTCTCGGATGAAGACTTCAAAGATTTTCCTGGAATCCATTCATTTTCAATGAAAGGTCTTGTACGGATTACAAGACCAGTTGCAAGTCTTTTTTCAGAGAATAGTCTGTTTCATTTGGACTGGCTATTTCCTGGTATGCATGCTCTGCACACTACTATGAAATCTATGAAGTGGATGTGTAGGAGGTTACAAAGTACTGGCTCTTTCAAGGCTCTGTAGGCAAGGCAGAGATTTCCTCTTAATAGATGTTAAGAAATGGAAGAATGAGATCATTTTAAAGGGCTTAGGGTAATTCAAGAAGGATGCATCCTTCATTTGTTTTTTGGTAAGGAAACACTGCAATCTCTCAAACTGAGTCATATGTCTAGCCAGGTGCATACTAAAGGGGGAATTTTATTCTATTATTGGTCTGATGTGGGAGGAGATGAAGGAGGCGATTACTTTCTTGGGCCTAGAAGATATGCCCTTGGTGATTAGTCTAATTATATAAAAGGGTTTCCTAACAACAGTGGCCACATGATGGTCAAAGGATATTTCCTTGACAATGAAGGTGCCTAAGTTTTTAATGCCAAGTCAGTTTTTAGTGGAGGTGTTACCTGTATGATAGCAGCAAGAGTTCACAGGTTCATCAAAGGACAGAATGCTGTTTGCATTTTCTGGCATTTAGTTTGAGACCATGATCCAAGCACTTGTTGGCATGTTTAAGTCTTTAATGAAGAATATATAGGTCATCTGCTATATCTATGACAGTACTGAGTGTGTAGTCATCCACAAATGTCATCAACCACAGATCAATGCCATCTGCATTAACATCAGAAAAGTAGATGTCAAAGAGGAGTGGTTCCAAGGCCAGTTCCTGACGGACACTGTTGGTAGCCACTCTTTAGGTTAGAGTGTACCTTCAGCACTGCTAAACTGAGTGGTGAGTCAGTTTGCTATCCAGTGAGTAACACAGGGGTTTACATTTAACTGGATAAGTTTAAGAATGATGCCCTAGTCTGGTCTGGAATGGTATCAAAAGCTTTGGCCAGGTATGTTGTGTGAAGTGATTTACCAGATTTTAATTCTTTAGTGATGGTTTAAATAATATTTAACAGGTTCAAGAGGTAAGATCTTCATTTAGCAAATGCAGATTAGCTTAGCTTAGGTCCAGGTATTGAAGACTACCTATGTCCTTGTTTATGAGGTCCAGAATGATGTTTTGCATTGCCTTATAGATAAGCCTAGTGAGGGTGATAAGTTTATAGTTGTCCTGGTCATTTGAGAGCCCTTCTTTATAGAGAAGAATTCCTACAATAGTTCCCCACAGCTCTTTCAATTCTCCATACCTCTGGCATGAATCCAGTGGAGAGGCTGAGAATGAACAGATGAAGTAAGGAGGTAAAGAGTCAACCAGGCAATAAGATAACCTGGCACACTGTTAGTCCCAAGGACATTGTTTTTAGTCGTAGAGAGAGAGAGAGAGAGAGAGAGAGAGAGTGCTTAGGATTTGCTTGGAGGTATTTTTTTTTTTTTTGGTGGAAGCATAGGCATGCTAACCTGTTGAGAGCAATTTGGGAGATATGGGAAGTAAAGTTTGAGCTGAAATTGTCCACTAATATTTTGGCAATGTCATCTTGGGATGAATATTTGATGTTATATTGCATTAGCTCAAAGCATTGTTGGTTATTATTCATTAGATTCCTAACAAATCTGAAGAAAGCTTGATGGTTATCCATAGTATGGGTGGTAATCTGGAAGTTGTGCTTGCTCATGGAGAACTGAAATATGTTTTTAAGGTTTTGTTGATCATTCTGAGCTCTTTTCTAGTTATGTTGTTTTAAGTTTGCTTTTATGGGTCAGGAGTTTATTTACATACATACATACTTACAAATATTTCAGGTATGGGCGTTAATGCCCTTATAGCCTGCCAATATACCAAAACACTTGTTCCCATAATAAGTGTCCAGGCAGCTCTTAAAAATATCTAAACTAGTACTTGCTTTAATGTAATTTGGTAGTCTGTTTCATTCATCAGCTGCTCTGTCAGAGAACCAGTTAGTACACTTCTCATTCCTATAGAATCTTCTACATAGGTTGTCTGATTCTCTAGTATTTTTGATAACCCCAAACATTCCCAGAGATAGTTGTCTCTAAATGCCCTATATACCCGAATAAGATTTCCTCTTAGATATCTATAAGTTACACTGTACATGTTCAGATATTTTAGTCTTTCACAATAACTTACATTTTCACATCCATGGATGCCCTTTGCAACTAACAAACAATGATTCATCATTTCTGATTTCCTAGACTTTATAAATCTTTTTATACAACCTATAGTTCTATAACTATCATTAACCAGTTTATTGATATGATTAGAAAAACTCAAAGCTGGATCTACCCATATACCCAGGTCCTTACATGAATCTACAGTTTCAATCACTATGTGCTGTTTTAAATATTCACCTTTCAATTTATGTCTCCCGAATCTTATATACTTAGTTTTTATGTATTTATCAGCATATTATTCTCCTATGCCTAAATGGTCAATTTAGTCAAGTTCTTTTGCAGACATGCCTTATCTATAACACATGTAATCAGTTTACCTATTTCAGGTCATCTATATATAGAGTACAGAACACCTGAGATGAAAAAGTTATGTCTTAAAGGTACAATCTAAACAAGTAAAGTCCTAGGACAGAGCCCTGTGGAACACTCTGACTGTAAACAAGAACTGCATCTGTCCAACTGCTTTATGATACTTGCCATGTCCTATTTGTAAGCCATGCAGCTGTCAATCTTATCAAGAGTGCATCAATACCTAGTTGTTCTAATTTATTGATCAGTGTTTTGTGTATGATCCTGTCAAATGCTGAAGTTAAATCTGCACAAATTACTTCACAGCACAATTTTTCATTGTTATTATATGATTGCAGAACATCATGTTGCAGATGGTAATATGTTCATATGTTCATAGGATGATACTAGGCTATTGTCCTGGAGGCCCTTATAAGCCTAGCCAAGAATTTTGCCCATGTTACCTCTAAGTCAGCACCTGTTTCTGCTGTCCAGCAGGGACACAGGCGGGATCCCAGGGGTATATTTTCTGTTTCCCATCCAGTCATCCAGGTTCCTCTTAAAGAGGGCTAGAGAGGTACCCTGCTTGACATGGAGAGGGAGTCTATTCCACAAATGGAGAGTCTTTGGGACACAAATCTATCCCGCTAACAAGTTCTATTAATGTCACAGACCAGGTTAAGACCATGCATGTGGGTTGCACGAGTGGAGTTTGTCTTACGGATATGCAGCAACTCTATCAATGCTGGGTCTGAAATGGCCTTGTATGAAAGACACAGGTCACTCCTAGACAGTCTGTATGAGACTGAGTAGAGGGTCAGGAACCTCTGTGGTCTCTACAACTGCTGCATGTCGTTGGCAAGGTACATGCTGAAGGGGGACATTGTACTCGATAATCGGTCTGATAAGGGAGGAGTATAGGAATGTTATGACCTCCTTGTTCCTGGATGAAATACCCTTATTTATGAGGTGAGCCATGTAGAAAGCATTCTATACAGCGGAGGCAACGTGGTGGTCAAAATTCAGGTTGCTATCAACCTGGGTCCCCAAGTCCCTCACGACTGATTGCTTGCTTAGTATATTGTTATTAATGTGATAATTAGTGGGGATGACATTTTCCCCAAAGGGGATAATGATGTATTTCTTGGCATTCAATTTGAAGCCATGCTTCTGGCACCAGTCATTAGCTTGGGTAAGGCCCTCTTAGAGGATGTTCACATCACTAGGGGAATTTAAGACAGCACCCAGCTTGCAGTCATCTGCAAACTTGGTCAGCCATAGAACATTGATTTTGGCTTGCACCTCAGAAAAGTATATCCCAAATAGTAGAGGCCCCAAGACTGATCCTTGAGATACACTGCTCATTACAGGTCTACTAGAGGTGGCTTCCCCTACTTTGGTCGAGTGGGTTCTATCAGTGAGCGAGTTAGCTACCCATCTGGTAACATATGGGTTTATGGCTAGCTGGGAGATTTTATCTATTATACCCAAGTGGGTAATAGTGTCCAAGGCTTTGCCTAGGTCAAGGTAGGTGGTGTGCACTGCCTTCCCCTTTTCCATGGCTTTGGTGACTGTTTCAAAGAAGTCAACCAAGTTTAACAGGCATGATCTCTCTTTGACAAAACCAAACTGTGTGTGGTCAAGCATTTGGAGGTTGCCAATGTCCTTGTTTATAAGGTTCATGATAATGCGTTCCATGGCCTTGCAGATCAGGTTAGTTAGGCTGATGGGCCTATAATTGCGTGGGTCAGTGGATGCTCCACCTTTGTGTAGAGGGATGCCAACAGCTGTCCTCCATTCAGCTGAGAGTAAGCCAGTGCTCAGGCTTTGGTTAAATATGATCTCTAATGGAGCTGAGAGCTCATGCCTGATTTCATGTAGGATACAGCCAGAGATGTTATCGGATCCCATGGAGACTGTATTTTTTGCCTTTGAGAGGGCATTAAGGATCTGCTCCCTGGTGATGTGGTGAGGGGAGCTGGTGCTGGGAATGTCCTGATTTACTGATGGGGGACAAGGGGGTGAAGTTTTGACTGAACCTGTCTGCCAGCAGGTTGGCTACATCTATGGCATTTGTGTATGTGGTGTTATTGACCACCATTTCTGAACAGATTTGGGTGTTGCCTTTAAGATTGCAGACATATGTGAAGAAGACCTTGTGATTGTCCTTGTTGGATGTAGCCAATTTGGACTCAAAGTTACCATTAGAGAATTTCACCAGTGACCATATTTGCTTGTTCAGACAAAGGAGAGATTGTTTCCAACTTGGCACCTGCTCCTTCTTTGCCCTGGACAGCATTTTGTCCTTCTATTATAGAGTTTGTTTATTGCTGCTGTTCACCAGACAGGTTTACCCCTTCTTGAGGAAGATGATTTCATCCTGTCAGGTATTACTGAGTCCATACAGCTATATAGGTGCTCATATAGTTCTTTGGTGTAGGCTTGGACATTAGTGCTAGTTACAACTGAAGGGGCAGTGGCTGTGAAGCTGCTTATACCTGGTCTAAGGGGATAGTAGTCAGCTTTGGAAAAGTTTTTTCATTTGACCCTGGCAAGGGGGGGGGGCAGGGGAGATGGTGATTTCAAAAGTGATTGCTTTATGGTCGGATCTTACCAAGAAGGATGACACTGTAGGAGTGCTACAGTGGCTACTCATGTTGGTTAGGATGAGGTCCAGGATATTTTCATCTCTCATAGGGGTGCCGACCAGCAGATCCAATGCATTGACAAAGTTGAGGAATCTCTGGGCATTCATGTTTGAGCTAGAATAGGTCTTCCACTCTATGGTTGGGTAGTTAAAGTCACCCAGGATCAGGGTAGAGGGTTGAATCTTTATTGATTCAAGTATGTCTAGATAGGTGGAGTGGCCATCCTGAGTCATGGTTGGAGGTCTGTAGCTAGCTATGATTTGAATAGGTGTTTTGTCAATAGTTAACTGCACTTGGAGTGTCTTCTGTGTGTCATACCATTTGACCAGCCTGGAGGTGTGTATGTCTTTGATAAATATTGAAACCCCACCTCCTTTGGCTTTGTAGCCCTCCATTTGGGGTCTGAAAGTATGGTAGGATAAGTAACCTGGTAAGGTTGGGGTGCTCCCCACAGCTTTGAACCAGGTGTCAGTGACTGCACAAATGTCAGCATCCTCCAGGGCAAGGAATGCTTGCAATTAGTGCAGTTTCATGCTAAGAATGCTAGAATTTAGCAGCATGACCTTTACATTTTTTTAGAAGAATTATTCATGTTGGCAATTTTTAACTCATGGCACTATGAGGGAGGCAGGAGCCTTTGCCAAAAGCCTAAACCCCAAGGGAGACAGATGAATGCCATCTCTGGCAAAGCATTGTAATCTGTCAATCATATCCTCCCAGGCTGTTAGATACTGGATCCCCTTGGAATGACACCAGAAACTAAGCCAATTGTTAAAGTCAGTAATTTTCTGTTTGTATTGCGGTATCATTCTGGGTGATGGTAGCATGCTGCTTAAGGCTATGGACATACCTGTCTGGGACACATATTCAGTGAGCTCAATCCTGTCTCTCTTCATATAGTCCAGAGAGGTACTTCTCAAGTCATTCACACCAACATGGACTATGACAGAGTCATAACAGTACCTGTTGTTAACAGACGAGTGCATGCATGATATGGTGGATTCTGGCACCTGACAAGCAACATACTGTGACTTTCTCTTTGTCTAGCATGGTGAGCAGCACATCTATGTGTCTCATGATAGATGACTAGTAGGTTGGTTTTGTGGTTGGGCTTTAGAGGCTGTGAGACACAAACATGTGTACTATGTGTGATGCTTGGTGCTGTGGGTTGTGATGTGCATGTGTCTTTTTGCTTTAGAGGTCTCCTTTGTTTAGGTATGTTTTTGTTGATGACCCCCACATATGTAGGAGTGTCTTGTACAGATGTGGGTGGTGTTAGAGGTGTGGTGCTCATAGTGTTTGTGCAGACAACTTTCTCAGTGCCAAATGTACTGGCTTTTGACTGAGACAACAAGGATTCAAAGTTCTTAATGTGATTGCATCTCTCACATATTGTGTTCCTAGGTGGTAGTAGTACAGGGTTGTCTATGTACATAAGACAGTTGCTACACTGTCTCAGGATTCCAATATCAGCCAGACTAGCAGGAGAAACCACAGGAAATTGTCCATCCATGTTTATGAGAATCTGTGGAAGAGAGGTCAGGGATAGTAGAGTGGGTACTATCTGAGGAGAGTACCTATAGGTGTGAGTAGAGCTGGATAAACTCAATACAGTAGCTAGAGGCATGGATCTCACTCACACAAGGGTGCTGGTAATGGAAAAAATGCAACTGAGATACCTCACAAAGATGAAAACAGCACAGTGGCAGTGTGCAACAGACAAACAAGCAGAAATACATGTGAATGATGGGATTAAATACCACAAAAACAAAAGTAAAACAGAAACACTGGAAGTGACCAATCAACCCTTGCCCCTGAGCTCTTAGCTCACCACCCTATGCCAGACCAGTCCCAACCAGTTCACTTACTCCCACTAAGTGCAGGCAGGCCCTGGCCATCATAAGATGGCATAGCAGGAAGCACAGGAATCACACAAACAGATCTGAATACAGCAAAACCTGTAAACAGACTATGCTAAAGATATTTAAACTGTGTTTAGGTCAATTTTACACTGGAAAATAGATACACAATTAAGTATAACAGTAGCAAACAAGAGCAAACTGGTTTAAACAAATTAACCAATAGAAAAGCTCAAAACTGAACACTGTTCCAGCAGTCTTCAATCAGTCAAGTTTTAACTGCATACTCCTGCCACTAGGGTGCAGGGGAACCTTGTCCAAAAAAGATGGCCTGGATTTGTGCTCAAGTTATACAAGCAAAGCTAGATTCAGCAGGTCTGAATCTAGTCTGTGCTGCAGCAAGCAAGAAGCACCAATTTCAGAAAGAAACAGTTCAAATAATCATGCACAATAAGCCTTTAACCAGCAATTCCCAGCTCAGAAAGGCAGAATCTACCATCTCCTCCCACAAGAGTGCAGACCACAAACCTTCTTAACGTAAATAACTAACCTGAAGCCCAAGTGCTTAAACCAGAACAAAGACACTTTTAGAATAACAGACACTTAGCCATCAAACAGCAACTCCCAACTTAGAAGGATGTAAGCTACCCTCTCCTGCCACAAGAGTGCAGACCATAGACCTTCTTACTGTAAAACAACTGGCTTGAAGACCAAGTTCTTAAACCAAAAGGCTTAGAATAAAAGTTACAATTTTAATCAGGCTACTAACAAGCAGTAATAAATGCAGCATAATAAATGCAATTGAGTACTTTTAAGAACAGGCAGCAAAAGCAACATAAAGTAATAAAGTAGGAAGAAACACAAATACAGTAAAAGCAGATGAATAAAGTGCAATATTTTTTATTTTATTTAGTTTTTTTAGGTTAAGTGGGAAGGCATGAAATACGATAATTTAAGGTTGAGAAACTAAGGCGGGTGGGCCTTCCCAAATGATCTTTCTCTCTCTCTCTACTCAGTAGAATAAGCTGATGAGATGGGACTGGGAGGAGTATACAACATGAGATTTATAGTAGGGGCTGGCAACTCAAACGCCACCAAACTCTTAAAACTCCAATAGAGCAAAAAACTTAAAATAAAACAAATGTAATACTAGAATAATATACAAAATAGAACTAATGAAACATTAAATAAAGAGCTTCAAATCAAAATTAAATGCAGAGATGAGTGATACTCAGAGCAATGCAGACCACACAAACACTTCAGCTAACTACAGATATATCTAAATAAAAGAGCAATGTTGTCTTTCAGTTCCTCCCACTACTTAACTGATGCTTTTCATAGTTTGCAAAGGAATTCTTTGGTAATATTTTTTTTTAAATCACCCTAGCCAAAAACTCTTAAAACTCCAACAGAACATGAAACTTAAAAAAAACAAATGTAGTACTACAATAAGATACAAAATGGAAGTGATCAAACCTTAAATAAAGAGCTTCAAATCAAAATTAAATGCAGAGATGAGTGATATTCAGAGCAACGCAGACCACATGACATATTTATTTTATTTTATTTTATTTAACATTTGTTGACCAGGAAAGTCCGACTACGTTCCACAAAGCCTGTTTTCAGTGGAGGCCCGGGGTAGAATGCTCCGGATGCATGTCTTTGGAATGTGGGAGGAAACTGGAGTACCCAGAGGAAACCCATGCGAACACAGGGAGAACATGAAAACTCCACACAGAAGGCACCCTAGCCAAGAATCGAACTGGAGAACTTCTTGCTGTGAGGTGACAACATATCCATGCTGATATATGGTTTCAAGTTCCAACCAATCCAGTTCTGAAAATAACCATTCAATATTACCTTCTCCATTACTTTTAAACAACATGAAAGTAGACTTAAGTGTCTATATGACTCTGGGTATGTCCTACTCCCTTTTCTCTTAAAGACAGGTTTAATAAGTGCATGCCTCCAATCTTGAGGAATCTCCTCAAATTTATATGTCCTAGTAAATAATAGATATAGTGGTAGTGTAAGTTCTTGCTGAAGTGTTCTCAGGTCACTATTATTAATTCTGTCTCCTCCTTGTACTTTGATTGGATCTAGTTTGCACAGTTGTTTTTCAATATAATCTAATTTGATTCCATTTTCTGCAGTTACCTGGATGTCACTAGGACAAGTTATTACCCTCTTTATGGAACCAAACTGTTTTGCATAATATTTTGTAAATGTATCTATAATCTATTGTGTCTGAGAATAAATTTTAGAATTTACAGTTTATCATTTTGTATGTCTTTACTCCTTCCACATCTTGTGCATCTATAAAACGTTGTCCTATTATGCTTAATATCTTTACATAACTTTCTCCTATTGCACAAACTGTTGATATTGGAATTCCACCAAATGGGTTTGTTCTTAAATTTGGCACTATATTTCTGTCTTATGGAGACTAAGTCCTCAAGACTAGATTGGCTGGGGGTGTAGCATACTGTGAAAATTGCAGCATGAGAAGTACATTCATCAAGGTGAGGAAGACACTTACATTTCATCAGGTCATCAGTTAGCTGGAGTATATTTGCCTTGGAATAGTCTCTGAAGATGGAGGGGTTTTGAGGTGATTCAGGTCTCATACCTACAGTAAATGCTACTGCAGAAATGGTCAGATCTGACCAGTGATTTGGTAACTGTGGGATCTGAATACAGTGGGGCTATGTTTGTGAGAACCGGGTCTAATATTTTAGAGGCCCACTTTGGATTTTGGACCAGTTCATCCATAGATTTGGCATTGATGAAATCTAGGAAACTCTATGCATACTTGTTTGCAGTGCTGTAGGATCCCCATTTAATGGAAAGGTAGTTGAAGTCACCTTAAAGGATAATGTTAGGTTCTATGGTGAGAGATGTCAGCTTATTAAGATAGGTTTCATGGTTTTCCAGTGTCATGAATGGGGCATGGTAGTTGGCTAATATGAAGCACTGGGTTTTATTATAAGAAGAATGGGGTGGAGTTCTAGGTCCTTGTCCTGTGTTATGAGTCTGGAGATGAAATGATTTCTTAGGAATACAATTACACCCTGACATATTCATTAGCTGCAATGTCCAATTCAGCACTGGATAGGATGGAGTGGCAGATATTACAGCTTTGCATTGTGTGTGTGGGGGGGTGCTTCACTGTTCTGAAACCATGTTTCAGTAATTATGCATATATGAATATTTTCAAGGTTGAGCAAAGCCTGTAAGTAATGCATCTTTTTGTTTATGCTGCTATCAAAGAGCAGTGCTGCTTTTTATATGATTTTGATGGTGATTGGATATGTGGATAATCCAAGGAGACTGACCTTGCCTATAAAAGGCACTGTGGGGGAAGACAAAGTCTTAGCCAATATACAGAAGCCACAAGGACAGAGATGCAGACCATTCTTAGCAAAGCTGCTGGAGTTGTCAACCATCTCATCCTGGGCTGATATCTATCTATATATCTATATCTATATTTATATATCTATATATATATATATATATATATATATATATATATATATATATATATATATATATATATATATATATATATATATATATATATATATATATATATATATCTATATATCTATATATATATATATATACATATATATATATATATATATATATATATATATATATATATATATATATATATATATATATATATATATATATATATATATATATATATATATATATATATATATATATATGTATATGGGTCTACTTTAGTTGACCGAGACGTCACTTTGCCGACACGCAGAAGACCGAGACCAAATGACCGAAAACACACAATACCGACAACTCACAAAACCGAACACCATAACACCGACACACAAAACGTAAACTACACATTACACACAACTACATATCCACTAACCTTAACCCAAACCCTAACCCTAAGGTCCGACACTACCGCACACTTACCCTACCTGCACCTTAACCCTAACTCACTTAACCCACCCCTAAACCTAAAGTCCGTCACTATCGCACACTGACCCTACCTGCACCCTAACCCTAACTCACTTAACTCACCATGAAACATGAAGCCCGTTACTATTGCACACTCACCCTACCCGCACCCTAGCCCTAACTCACTTAACCCGCCCCTAAACTACACTCCGTCACTATCACACACTTACCTTACCCGAACCCTGAGTCCGACACTACCGTACACTCACCTTTCCCGCACTCTAACCCTAAATCCCTCACTATCACGCACTTACCTGTCCGCTCCCTAACCCTAAATCCCTCACTATCGCACACTTACCGAGTCACGCTCACACGTTCCCCATGTTGGTCTTTCGGCTGTCGGGATTTCACCTTGTCGATCACCTTTGTTTTCGATCGTTTGGTGTCGGTGTTCTGCGTGTCGGCGAACTGGTGTCTCGGTCAACTCAAGTAGACCCATATATATATATATATATATATATATATATATATATATATATATATGCATTAAATCCCTTAAAATGACACCAGAAATTACACAATAATTAAAGTCAACTATTTTTCATTTGTATTGTGGTATAATTCTAGGCAAAGGTAGAATGATGCTCATTGTTAAGTTTGTATGCTAGTAGTGGGCTAGCTGTCCTTGTGAGCCATTTTAAGTCAGAACAATTATCTGCACCTTGCGTCTAAGGTAAGCACTTAACCATTACCTCAATGCCCAACCTGTTTACTTCCTTTTCTAGATGCATATTAGGGAGGGCCATCATATCCTTTTTCATACTATCCAAGAAGGTGCATCTCAAGTCATTTATTGTCATGTGTACAATGATCAGATTGTTTGTAAACCTAGGATGAAGAGACTTAAGGGCTTTATTTTATTTTAATTTATTTTACTTTACTTTATTTGCTTTTGTTTTCTGGGAAATTCAGATTAGGTACAATGCTCATGTTTATGTGGAGGACCTAGGGAAAAAAGCTCCAAGAAAAGTAGATATACAATATAACACCATATAAACAAGATCTAAAGAAGTAAGTGCAAAAATACTGAATTTCATTAAAACTGAATAAACAGAAAATATCACACAATGATATAAAATGTAGTAAACTCTATGAAATGACATTGGTGTCTATTACAGAACATCACTGAAGCAGGAAAGTGTCACTATAAACATATCTCTCAACCTCTTAGTGCAAGATATCTGGACAAAGCCATAAATAATAGGGCGACAAAGGCCCAAAAAATTGGGACACTATTTTTTTACTTTAATCCTCATTAATTTGCAAAAAATGGCCAGAAAAACAAAGTTTTATGAGAAACAGACCAAAATATGAGGCAAAAATCTGGGCAGTCTACAAAACTCTGGTCAGTTGAAAGCTATATCTATAAATGTAATAATATCACTAAGCAGTAAACGTATCAACATTTGGTTGCTAAAGTAATGTGATATGCATCTATAGTAATGTTGATTTGTAAGCTAATAAAAGAACATAAGTGCCCAAGTTTGTCATGGGAGGAGTGCAATAAACTCACTTCAGTAAGACATAAACAGCCAGTTAATGAAGTAGTTTAGTAGGTAAGAGGAGAAAATAAAGAGTATTTGGGCATTTTTAAACTGGACATTCAGATATTAGTTAGTCTTAAAATCAAGGAGATTGTTTATTTGTCTGATGATGAAGAGAATGCTGCTCTGTAGTTCACCTGTGCTTACTGAGAAAAAGCTGGACTTTGCTCAATTCATATGCTATATCTCCCAAACACATGCATAACTTAGCTCTTAGAATTAAAAAAAACAATCTATTGAAAATAATATCTCAAATGTCATCCATGAGGGAAGATAAAAAAAAAAAGGGTTCAGACATAAGTGATATACTGGATACTTTTAAATTTCACTTCACCAAACATTTTAAAGATGACACATACCTATCTAATTTATCAAATATAGAATTCAATTCAATAACATTAAAAATAATTCCTGAAAAACTAAAACTAGACCTTCAAAAACAAATTTCACTTAAAGAAGTTTCTGAAAAAATTAAGGAAAGCAAAAATAATAAATCTCTGGGAATTGATGGCATAATTAATGAATTATATAAGATATTTCCAACTTCAGTAATATGTTTATTTCATAAAACTTTAAATGAAATACATTCAAAGAATTTAATTCCTCCCTCGTGGAAGCACTCCTTAATTTCACCTATCTTAAAAGAAAAAAAAGACCCTTCATTGTGTAATTCTTAGACCAATTTCAATATTCAACAATGATTATAAAATCTTTATGTCAATATTAGTTAATAGGATCAAAAAACCCTTGACACAAATCATAAATGTAGACCAAACTGGATTTAGTTATAATAGACACACCTAAGATAACAGTCAGAGAATATTAACACTTATAAATGTGTTAAATAGAGACAATCGAGTAGCTATAATAGCTATGTTAGTCATTGAAAAAGCCTTTGACTCCCTTAGTTGGAATTTTCTTTTTAAAATTTGAGAATTATTTTTCTACTTAATTTTATTTCACTAATAAAAAACATTTATAGAGATAACATTGCATACATAAAATTAGGGCCGTTTGCTTCAGAAGCAATTAAAATATCTAAAGGCAAAAAATAAGGTTGCCTGATGTTTCCTATTCTATTTGCACTTGCAATAGAATTCTTTGCATCCTTAATACGTAATAACCCCAAAGTAAATGGTATTGACATATATGGAGAACATAACTCTAAAATTATGTTATTTGCTGATGACATCCTACTGAACAATATCTGTGTCTAAGAAATCTTTACAAGAATTAGATAATTTTATAGATAAATTCTATCATATATCTTGATTATATTTTAACAATGCAAAGTCTAAATACCTATTTTTTAACAAAAGGAGAGATTATTCAGTTACTACTAATCATATTATAGGTGAACACGTTTCCACATTAGATTATTTAGGAATAACTCTAAGAAATGATATGGAATTAACATTAGATTTAAACTATAAAAATATAATAGATAACATAAAAATATTAACAACAAAGTGGAATAAAATGTATTTGAAATTTGAAGATAGGCTCCAAATTATAAAAATGATTCTTCTACCAAAAATAAATTATATTGCACAATCCATTCTTATAACACCTAATAGAAAATTACTAAAAGAAATAAATAAAATCCTACTAAACTACCTTTGGTATCCAAAAAGAAATAGGATAGTGTACACACATCACATCAGATCTTGGAATATGGATGGGATACATTTTCCAGATATAGAGACATATATAAAAGCATCTATCTTTAGAGTTATTATTAATTGGTTTGATAATAATCATTCTTCAAATTGGAAAACTTTACACTCTTTATTTTTCAAAATGAAAACAAGACAACTAGAAATCATATAGCAAATATACAAAATAATATATTGTGGCATGGAACAATGATAAATATGCAATATAATATTTCAAAACTAACAAATCTAAACTATATAAATAACATATATAACTCATTCCGAAGATTCATATATTTTAATACAGACATTAAAATTTGGTTAGAATTAATAATACCCTTTATTTCTACTAAAAACTTCCTCAATAAAATTCATATAAATACTTTAACAAATTGGAAAATGAAAATCTTTATCTGTTGGCAACAATGTATAAAAAATCAGAAAATTCTAGATATTCAACAAAATCAACGTACATTTAACTTGTCAAATACAGATTGGTTAATACTTCAAAGCATTTTACTCTATGCTTAAGACTTAAATAGAATATTTACTAATTCATCATTCAAGACTAGACCTAAATTTATAACTCTTATGTTTGATGTAATTTATAACAACTTCAACGGGACTAACCTAACTTCAAAATTATATAAAACATTGATGATATATAAATCTAAACCTAATTTAACGTACTGTAATTACAAAATGAAAGGACATCAAACTAATCTTTCAAATGAAAGTAAAATTAACCTTTTGTACTCTATTAACCAACTTTTAATTTACATGTATGGAAAATATTTACATGGAAATTTATATACAGAGCTTTCATTACACCTAACAAATTAAAAAAAATTAATGCATTGAAAATACCTCATGTTTGAGATGTCAACTAATATGTACAGCTGACTGGTTTCATATATATATTTTTATTGTATTAATGTTAAACAATGTTGGGAAAAAAATTACAAATTTTTTTCAAGCTATTTTCACAGATAATTCTGTCTTAACCAAATCCCTAATTTTCTTAAATGTCAATGATAATACAGAAATGAGTAAAAAGGGCTTATTTCTTTTATGGTCTGTATTAGCAGTAGCAAGAAAATGCATAATGAGAAAATGGAAGTCACCTCAAGAACCAACTTTAGAAGACTTTCTGAAATTGTTGGAAGAAACTGTACTACAAGTTATTAAAGTTAAAGAACTGAGAATCACTTCTAAAAAAATGGATTAGTAATCCTTGGAAGAAAATTATTGCTCTTATTGAGACATTAAAACAGGTCTCAGATTAATTTTTTATGTGTAACTAATTGAAAATTTTTGATTGAATATTTTACCTTGAAATTCTTACTCGTTACAAATTATACATTGTTTATTTGTTCAAGCCAATTGTACATAGTGTATATAGAATGTTTTAATATATGACTACAAGGAAGATTGTAATATTAACTATTTATTATAATAGAAAATAAAAAAATGTTAAGGAAAAAAGCTGGATTTTTGGGATTCTAATATGTGCTGGTTCTTTGACTGAGGATTCCTTTTGGGTTTGTACCATTTTATTGTACTGGTAATGGCTTGCATGCTTGAGGGATGGTATAGCATTTTATGTGCCTTTATGAATTGGTGTTGTAGTTCTAGCCAGTTCCAGTTCTGCATGGGAATACAATGATGGGTTCAGTTTTAGACACTAAATGCAAATTTACTTATTTTACTATGACATTGTTCAAGCTTGTTTATTGCATTTATATCACATTATCGAAAGATGAAAATAGTGAATGCTATTTCATCGAACCTAAAATATCTAAACCACATAATATCGAACATTCAGAACAGTATTCAGAAACACATACACACAACACAAGCACATCTAAAAAAAAAATCAATAGACACACACACACACACACACACACACACACACACACACACACACACACACTTATAATCCTACAACTAACTCTACACTAAACTATACATACACTACTATCTATCCACTTACGTTAACCCAAACCCTAACCCTAAGGTCCATCACTATCACACACTCACCTAACCTGCACCCTAAGCCTAACTCACTTAACCCACCCCTAACCCTAATTTACTTAACCTGTGCCCTAACCCTAACTCACCTAATCCGTGCCCTAACCCTAACTCACCTAACTCGCACCCTAATCCTAACAACCACACAATCGCACACTTACCTGAACCCAACCCATCCATTTCCACCACAGCACTGAAAATAGCGAAGCCACAGAACCGACCAACCAAATTCTTTCCCTACGAAAGAATTAGGTGTTCTGCAGCTTCGCTATTTTTAGCTTTCGCTCAAAACGGGTCGATATTAGAACATTCAAAGTTTTCAAACTTCAATGTTCTGCTATAGACCCATTTATTAATGTAGTCTTAAAATCAATGACAATTGTAGATGCATAAAGTAGCCTAGGAAGTAAAAAGTATGTTGCAATTACCTTTCGCTGCTGTCATTGACAAAGGGCCTGTCTCAGTAAAGCAGCCCTAATTTGTGGTGTTTTTTTTTTGGGAGAACAGCAATGATGTACTGGACAAAGTTATGTTTCTCATCTAAGAAAATGTTCAGTAACTTGGTATGAATAACTTGTCCTATTTTGCATTGTTAGTTGAGACTGTAGTGCAGTGGGGGAAGGTTATCTGAGGTAAATGTGATTAAATTAGTGTTTTTGGGGTATTCAAGAGTAGTTGGAATTGATCTAGCCAGGTCTCAATAGAAGAGAAGGAGCCTTGGGTGATTGCTTTGAGTTAGGATAGTGTTGTCACTGAGCAGACAAGAGGTAAGCCATCAGCATTTCATATGATTGTTGCATGTTCGGTTGCTTGGGGCCTGCTAAACATGAATATACTAAATAAGAGAGGATCATAGTAATGACCCCTGTAGTGCTCCTGTCTGTACTGGCTGTTGAGTACAGTAGGAATAATGTTATTTGACAGATTTTGTATGGCTGTTGAGGTAACTAAAAGACCATTCAATGGCAGTTCTGCATAGTCCTAGTTGTGAGAGCTTGATGAGAAGATTGTGAGATACATCATTAAATGCCTTTAATAGGTCCAGAAACAAGGTGGAGACAAGGGTACCTATATTTCTGTTTTGGATGGCTGTATCTAGAAAGTATAGTTGGGAAATTTCAGTGCTGTGGTAGTGCTGAAAGACATAATGTGTGTGGGGGAGGTGAGTGAGTGTTCTTCAAGTGAAATGTTTAATGCTAGACACATCTTTCTACTACTTTAGACAGTGGAGGGTGTATTACTATAGGATGATAGTTTGAAGGTTCAGTGGAACTACATCTTTTATGCATTGCTATAATGTTTTCCATATTTTTGCAACATAAGATTCTTTTAAGGGTATTTTCATTATTATAGATACAATATAGGGCTAGCTTATTCCATCTGCTCCTATCTGCAGGAATATTGTCTACTGCTAATGTATTGGGGCATAGTTTGTTCAATTATTCCTTTATTATAGCAAATGGGACTGGTTCAAATGAGAAATTATTTGTCCAGTTAGTACTATAGTTTGTCTAAATGTGGAGTCACCTAGAACCACAACATTGCTAGATGAGATAGTCTGATCTTGCTACTTTATAGACTTGTGGATACCAGTTAAATGACCTCTGTTAGTGTCTGCATTTTCTATAGTGTCAATGTGGACTGTATAGTAAATAGGATCTGTTGATGCTGGGTTGAGTGCAGAAGGTAAACTTTAGGATTTAGGATGATGCCTAGTCTTCAAAAACTTAGAAAGTTTAGGTAACTATTTTTAGTGGCATTAACATAAGATGGCTTAGAGTTTTATAGTCTGATGATGTTACATAGGTGTGGGTGGGTATAAGCTAGTTTTGATCTCACTGCATGCAGCTGGCTAAGAGGGGGATGATTCCAGGTGAGCTGCATACTTATACCTCTTGCAGATAGAGTTATTTGGGTTTAGTAAGAGTTTGCTATTAGTAAGCATGAGGCAGTTCATATACTGCCTCGGGATTCCAAGTGTTGCAAAGCCAGAAATAGAGGAGGGATTTGAGTGCTGACTTCCCTTGTATGATCAGTGCTAGACTGAAAACAGTGAGGATCTAAGATGGGCTGGGAAATATTACAGCTGTAGTCGAAGTCTGTTGGACTGGTACAATGTAAGCCCACAGAGCTCAGTAGGACTCACACAGCTAAGAGGATGCTTATGCTATTCAGTGTAAGCAGTTTACACAAAGCAAAAATGGATAAATAATGCACTGATGGAATAAGAAGGTACTATTCCCCATACGTACTACAAGATGACAGAATTATACTTGCTCATACTAACTACTGCTACCTTGCCACTAAACTCAGTGCAACACCACAGTAGCACATTATAATAAATCCAATGAAAAAAGAAACAATGAAAGCAAAGTGTAATCTGCAGTCCAAATGCTGTAAACTACCAAGAAACTGTATCAGTCAGTCTAATTTTCAACTGATTACAACTGATTCTAAGATGGTTGCTTCCCCTGACTAAGCATATTCGCTGAAGACATTGATTTAAACAAAACAAAAAAAAAAAGTGCAGCTCCGAATGGGTGAATTGCAGCCAGCAGTGTTAGACAAGACAGAATTAGCTGAAAATTATTAAAATGCTGTGCTTTTCAGTAGTCAATATAGGACTATAACCCCATAAGGTAGTGAGAGACTCCACTCCTTGGTATCCTAGCCAAATTCCTTGTTACTATGAATACCTCCTGATGTCCGCCTTTAAAACAGTTTATAGATAGTGCAGTTAACCCTGTCAGCAAAATAGGCAAACAAACATATAAGTACACTCACCAATGTTCAGGAGTGAGGCCTCTCTCACTAGCTGATGGGGTATGGTGTCACTTTGACTACTGAAATGCAGCTGGCCCTAGCACTATGTAACCCCTCTTCTTTCTGAATCAGGCATAGTATAATAATCATTAACATAGTATAAAACACTGCATAATGCATACGTTAATTAGCATTCTAGCATGCCATCACCCTGTAGCCTAATACAAATCAGTTTAAGTTCCTTACACCAATTTGCACTGTCCAGTACTGGCTTAAAGAACATATTCCAGTTTATAACTTGCTTAAGGTTTTCTTGAATTTAACAGTTGCTAATAATGTCATGTGACACATTAAAAAGTGCATATTTTTTCTGCATTTTACATTTCCCCATTTCAAATAAAACGAATATGTGCATGTGATTGAAATCTGTTTGTACTTAATAGTTTGTCAGATTCAAATGTAACTAAAATTACAATGACTACTGCAAAATAGCAATAAAATGATTACAAAAAAAAACAGATTTTTATCTTCATATTTGCATATATAGTAACATAATATTAAACTGAAATAAAATATTAATGGAGGAAACAGAAATCAAATAAATGAAGTTTCAACCATTTGAAAGAAAAGTGCATTACGATTAAGCCAGCTGTTATTCTTCCAAATGATATGAAACCACTTTAATGTGTGCAATAACTGATGGCAACCCTTTGAAAGTCCCCTTTATTTCCATTTGTCAACATAAGTTCGTCATGGCAATTTCTGAAAGTCAATACCCTGATCAGATTTGCAGCTGTCTCTGATGTCTGGCACAGTATGCTGCCCAGCCATTAGTAAGGAATTAACAGTGACCTTGGAGTCTTCCCATGTGCGGAGTCCTTTTTGATTTCATTCTTTTCCATGCTAGCAATATGGGCATAGATAATTAATTTCTCTTCACTTTGGCAGCACTGCCACTTGTTCCAGTCTGTTTAATTCACCTTTTAATTTATATATTAAAACATAAGATATTCCCATGGACACAATTAATGTTAGGCTAGTATTTGGTTCTAGTTAATTTCTTCTCTTTAAGCCATTTAATTTTCCTGACTATGTGTAAATTCTTGCTTGACTTCATCCAATAACTGTGAGAACATCTTCATCAGTTCTGGATTTACTACTTTTATTCAGTCTCTTGTACCTCCTTTTTAATATAACATGCATTCAGTTTTGGTCATTTTAACCCATTATTTATTTTCTTCTTGTTGACTGGGGTAGTCCCATTAGTCAAGTGGCCTCTTTTTAGGGGAGACTCAAGGTGGTATTCATAGTTACTAAGGGAAATTTGGCTAGGGCACAAGAAAACTACCCCTAGTGTTGTCTTTATGCCATTAAATGTTTACAATTGTTTATAAACTTTTGCTTGACAACATCCAGTAATACTTCCTTTCAGCATACTGCTATTCAGAATGCATCACATAACTATCACTTTATCTGTTGTGTTTTATCTTTCTATTTCAGTCATATGTATCCTAAACATTGCTATGACCTTATTGCCTGTATACAGCTGTGTCAGAGTCTTAGAATCATATAATAGCATCTGTATAATAATTCATATTCTTTTATAAAAATCATTGATAAAACAGTTTCTGTTTCTACTTCAGTAGTGCATTTCACTTTTTTTTTTGGATGAAATAAATATTTCAGTAGTCTAAGGTACACTAAATGAGAATAATAAGAAAACATGGTATTTCACTCAGAGTTTTTGAAAAAGAAGTCAAGCCCCCCGAATTTGAATGCTTACAAAAGTGCACTCTTTTTTTATCATTGACGGTAAACTTTATTTTAAATTTTGAATTACAAATTAACAATGATAGTCATTTGACAATAAGAAGAATGTGGACAAAGTTTTGTTAATATGGAGGAAACTACATTGTTTTTCTATTACAGAATAAAAGAAAACTCCACCTGGAATGAGACAAAATTATTTCTGCCATGTGTCTATACTGCTAAACCTTGCAGAAATATAGACAAACCTAGACAGAGTCTGGTGAAAACCAGCACAAATATATTCAGTGATCCATGCTGTTAACACAAACTCTCAACTATTCATATGTTTAATGGAAGTACATTCCGCAGCTTGCCCACCCTAAGGTAAATGAAAGACTTCCAATTTGTAAAAGAAAATTTTTAGTAATTTAACATATTTGCAATATATATATATATATATATATATATATATATATATATATATATATGTACATATACATATATATATATATATATATATATATATATATATATTTACAGAAAGGAAGAAATTCAACATCACATACTGTTACACAATGTTAGCAATACACTGAATCATCAAGGCAATTTTATACAATTAACACATTAAGAGTCTTGGTATTTTAGTAGCAACATTTCAAGGCTATCCCAACCACTGAAAGTTTTAGTATGATGTATAGGTCTTATTCTGATTATTTATTTTTCAGTGTTACATAGTATCGCTATTAAGTTTTAAAATTATTTGAACTTAGGAACTCAGTTTGATTTCCAATTTTTTGAATAACTTTTCTAGCAACTGCCAAACTACTCCAAAATATTTTTGTTGTTTCACTTTTACAGGTACAAGAAGTGGAGCATTCTATTATTGAAATACTTAAAGAACAATTATCAGACAATAATAATTTGAAATATATATATATATATATATATATATATATATATATATATATATATATATATACCCAATATACATTTAGTTTTTTGCAGTCCATAAAAATGTATGTCCAATCAGCTTTTATCTTTACTGCATCTCCAACAAGCTGAAGACATTTTACTAAACTTAGAGATTTTATAGTGAGTGACAAACATTGCATATAAAAACTTTCCAGCATAATCTGGAAGAAGTGTAACTGATATAAGTAAAACGTTTTATTCTTGCCATCTACTAAGTCACTCAATCCACTACTATCTAAAAAGTTCCAAAATTTTGCATTGAAATCATTATTATTCTTTATAGTTAACTTATATAACTTGGATAAGATTCATTTGTAGGTCATTTTACCTTCGATGATAGGATTCATATACTCATATAATGGGGATAGTTTTCTGCTCCTCTACACTCATTTTATATACAAATTCATTCAATTTATTTCTGATGGATAAGACTTAATGGTTAACAGATTCATCCAACTTATCTTTCATTAAATATTCTGGTGACTTAGCTTTTCCTCTTTCAAATTAATCAGACCATAATACTAATACAGTCCTTTTTAGTAGATTAATTTTAACATTTTCTGAATTTACTTTAATCTAGAGGTGTGTGCAATGGGAAAACACAAAAACTTCTGTATTGCTATTAATGGAGTTTTTAAAAACATATTTCTTAACTGCTTCAAGAATTGATTTAATCTATACAGAGTCTAAACTGTGAAATACGTTTCTAAGGTAAAATTTTATTAACCAAATGAAACAATTATTACTTATTTCTAATTTATAATATTTGATAAACTTATATGAATTTAGTATAATCTGCTGCTGAATGGTTTTCCATTGCTAGTGTAAATTGAGTCTAGCCACAGTTTAATAGAGTTAAAATTTGCAGCAACAAAATAAGATTCTACATCTGGGAAGCTAATACAATTATACTCCCATAATCGTACATGATTTCTATAAGCAATTTTCAGCTTTTTTAGGATACCATAACAATGAAGTTAACATTTTTTTTTTACTTTTCTTTAAATGTTGTGTAGAATTAAAGCTATTGAATGCAATATATACAATATTGGGTAATATAATCATTCTAATAAGGACTATCATATGCTAAAAAGAAAAAAAACATTAATTCCATATTTTAACAAGAAGTAGCACTACTTCAAATATTTTTTCAAAATTGTTAATAATCCTGCTCATATCTTTTCATTCCTAATTATACTCATATTTATCTTAAAACTGACTACCTAATAATCGATTTAACACTAAATATTCAGTTTTATTATTAAATTTCATTAAATTTCAGCAGAGATACTTCTTGAAACTTTTCAATTTTCTCATCTATTTCTTCAGTTCAGTAATTTAAATCTCTTTAAGTTAGTAAAATATAATCTGTAAAAAGATATATTTTAGATTGACAATCCTTGTTAATTGAGAATTCATCAATTTTTTCATTGCTTCTTATCCAGTTAGCAAAGAGATCAACAACTAACACAACTAGTAGAGAGGACAAGGGACACCCTTGCTTTGTGCATTTGTTTAAAGTGAATCCTTGAGAAATGTATGATCCAATTTTAACATATACTTTGAAGGTGCTAGACAGTTTTTTTAAACTTTTTATTTGGTTTTCAAATAATAAATGCACAATTCAACTATAAAACAAATAACTATATACATAGGTTCACAGCTGATCAATACATCAAAGTTATACATATCAACAACAATTAATATTTTTCAAACATGTCTTTAAGTTTAAGCCACAATTGATATGAATGTGTAATATTCAAAGTTATCATTTTTATAGTATGTAATTTACTACTGCAAACAATTTTTGTCATACTAATAAATTCAACACACGATGGGGTAACTTTCCTTTTCCAGTTTTAAGTAATTGCTTTTGTGTCTGTAGCAAGAGTAGACAAAAGAAAAGGTACTTGGATTTTTGGAATTATCTCAGGAACTGGAACATTAAATAAAACTAAAGATTTAGAACTATTACATCTACCTGATCATAGAGCTTGAATGCAGTTATTCATTTCTTTCCAAAAAGGGGAGACGACTTCACATTCCTATACCATATGCATCCAGTCAGCTATTATTTCAGAATCACATCTCCAGCATTTAATTCCATTTGATTTATACATAATTGTAATTTTAGGAGTGACAAAAGCTATGTACACAAATTTCCAAGTAAATATTTTCCAATATAATGAAGATCTGGTTTCATCTGTAGATTTTAATATTATTTTCTTGTATTCTTCAGAGAAGTCTGCATTATTAATGTTTGAGGAGTAATTCAAAAAGGAATTGTCTAAATATGTGAAATTTTGACTTAAGAATTTTATAAATTTGTAACAAGTATGATTTATTTGAGTCTATAGTAGAACACTGAATATTCTAATTAGTGAATGCTCTAAAGAGCAAACATGCAGGACCTCAAAATCATTATTGTGAGGGGCTATGCCCGCATGCCCTCATTAAATATATATTCCAACTCCAAGATCACACTACAGTGAAGAAAGGGAAAATATTCTGATCTTCACTGTACTGTGATCTCAAAAAAAGCACTTTGAGGTCCTGCATGTTCACTCTTTATAGCATTCGCTATTTAAAACATTTGATGTTCTAATACAGACCAATTTATTTTTCATTGCATTATTATTGATATTTGTTAAGAATTTCAATAATTTGGGGAATGACTTCTTATCTAGGTTAAATATCTTATTAATCTCTGTGTTCACAAAGTCTCTAAATATTTATAAAATTAACCAATTCTCAAAAACTTGATTGTTTTTGGACTTTAAATTGTCAGCACTACGTACATAAGTACCATTTTACTCTCGCTTGCAACAGTTTTTTCCTTCTGTTGTACAGTCTGTTTATGGCAGGGGACCACCAGATTGGCTTCCTTTTTTTGGATGATAGTGTCTTGGTTCTGTTTGAGATAGCATGATCCATGCACTTGTGTAAGTGCTTATAAAGTGTAATTGTGTAGGATTCAGTAGTCATACCTGTATTGTCCATCTGCATGGGTGTCATGAAGTTCACCACTTCTGTCTTAAGAAGCATGAAGTTGGCTTTGGAGAATTTGTTTACCATTGTTTCCTTAATGGGGGCTGGGGGCAGGATGTGGATATCTAGAGTAATTATCTTATGGTCGGATCGGTCCAATGAGGGATCGACTTCAGGTGTGGAACACCAGTCACTCATGTTGGTAATGACTAGATCTAGGATATTGTTGCCCCTGGTGGGGGTGTGGATAAGTTGATCCAGGGCACTGGAGTTTATGAATTCCAGAAAGCATTGAGTTAAGGAGATGGTACATGCGTAGTTTTCCCAGTTAATGGTGGGGTAGTTGAAATCGCCCATTATTAGGGTGTTTGGTTGAACCCTAATATTTTCCAGTACATCAAGAAAAGAGGAGCGGGAATCCTGGGGTATGGTGGGTGACCTGTAGCAAGCTACAATTTGGATTCCAGTTTTGCCCAGAGTTAGTTGCACTTTGATAACCTCGGCTGCATTATGCTGAGCAACTAGCCTGGAGGTGTGGATATCCTTAATGAATATGGACACATCTCTGCCTTTGATGTTCCATTCCAGGTTACATTGCCGAAAAGTGTGGTATAAGTTATAGCCTGATAGTGTAGGGGTGCTGTCTAGAGCCTTGAACCAGGTCTCAGTCACTGCACAGATATCGATGTTCTCCATTTTAAGGAGTGCCTCGAGTGAGTGCATTTTAAGATTTAGACTTCTATCATTGAGTAGCATCACCCTCAATTTTTGATTGCCTGTTCCTGTTATGGTGGTAAATTTGTCATTTGAACCTTCCCTAAAAAAGGCACTATAGGGATGGCATGAACCTTAGCCAGTATCCGGAATCCCAGGGGTGACAGGTGCAGGCCATCTCTGGCAATGCATTGTGGTCTGTCGACCATGTCATCCCAGGCAGACAGATACTGTATCCCTTTAGAATGACACCAGAAGCTTAGCCAATTGTTGAAGTCAATCATGTTGTCCTTGTACTGTGGTATCATTCTGGGTAATGGCAGAATGCTACTCAGGGCTAGGGTCATACCTGCCTGGGCTACAAGATTGGAGAGCTCTTCCATGTCTCTTTTCATGTAGTCCAGAAAGGTACATCTCATGTTGTTCACACCAACATGGACAATGACAGAGTCATATTTGTACTTGTTGTGGAGTGACCTGAGTGTGTGGGTTATGTGGCAGATCCTGGCACCCGACAAGCAGCTGACAGTAACCTTCTCCTTGTTTAGCCTGGTGAGTGGGACATCAGTGTGCCTGACTATAGAGTCACCTATGTCTAGTGTGTTGGGTACATTTTGCCTTATTGGCTGTGGGTGAGTGGCACACTGAGTCTGCAGGCTATGTGTCATTTGGATTGTGTTGGGGGGTGGAGGTTGCTTGCATTTCTGCTTTGGACATCTCTGTTGTTGAGCAGATTATTATTGAGAGCCTCCACGAATGTTTTTGCGTTTCTATGTGTGGATTTTGGTGGTGTAGATTTAGTGAGTCTATGTAATGAGTGTGGAGTGGTGCAAGTGTTTATCTTCTCCTCTTGACTGCCAAATTCAGTCTTGGTTGGAGAGAGCTTTTCCTCCAGTTTGGCTAGATAAGTGCATCTCTCACAGGTTGTAGTGTTGGCTGGTAGGAGGATAGGGTTGTCTGTGTACATGAGGCAATTTCTACATTGCCCCCAAATGCCCAGATTCATCAGATAGACAGGAGAGAACACTGGGAGCTGACCCTTGGACATGCCTGAATAAAAAAAAAACAATTTTCCTTTAGATAAGTGAGGAAAATGAGTACAAGAGCTGTTTTTCTCTAAGCAAGTGAGGAAAGTAAGTACCAAAACCGTTTTCCTCTAGGTAATGAGGAAGGTTAAGTGCTGTAGTAATTAGCAGGTTATTTAGTGCTTACAACAAGTTCTGAACAAGTGTTGATCACGAATAAGCAAATTCAAGTGCTAAAACTAAGAATCTGTATCTGGACTAAACTAGTTACAGGAAAGGGGGGAAACAAGTGCAAATGCGGGCTTTTAAATCAGAAAGTTGAGAAAGAGATAGAAAAAACTGCCCAATTGGCCAATAGCTACAATTTCTGGCCAGAACCACTCCTTATGTGGTAGATAGGTTACCTAGTACTTACCACTCCCACTGATAATCTAGAAGACTTCCCTCCAACACAGAAATCTTGGGGGTCTCAGAAGCTTACATACAGTCCTGGATACAGCAAATCTAAATCTGGACTACACTAGTTACAAGAAAGGTAGGAAACAGGCTTAGATTTTTTTTAATACAGAAAAGTAGCTAAAACAGCAGTGAAAACAATTCAAATGCAGTGCAAAATAGCACACTTGAGTATGTAACAATGTTAGACCAAACAGTTTAAAAAATGCAATTAAATGAAAAATGACTAAAAACAAGTGCAGGAGTCTTTTATGTAGAATGAGGAAAGAGATGGGACTGGGGGAGTGTCCCAGATCAAATCTACAGTGGGGCGGGCAACTGCAAAAGCTTCCAACGTTAAACAACAAGACAGGAATAGGGAGGGTGGATACAGGAAAACCAACACCTCCAGCAGAGATCTGAAAAACTATACAGTGAAGCACAAATAACAGTGCACAACTCTGAAGTCAGCCAGCAATGATATAAAATTAGTTAAGCAACAATTAGCAATACACAACTCTGAAGTGCCAGGAAAATATACTTAGCTCTGTATATCTCCAGATATTTTGAAGAGCACTCTGTCAGGAAACAGGAGGGCTCCAGCAATGATATGCAGGCTGTTACTAAGAGGGTCTAATTTTATGCAAGTAATCCTTGAGATAGTCAGATAACACACAGGATGTAAAACCAGTTATACCAACTTAAGACACAGAGAAATAGGGGGAGGTGGGGAAAGCCAACAACTTCTGCAGAGATCTGAAAAACTATACAGTGAAGCAAAAATAGCAGTGCACAACTCTGAAGTCAGCCAGCAATGTTGCGGATAAAGTAAGTTGCTTTGTTATTTCAGTACTAGCATTTTGTTAAAGTTATGAATTTCTAAGAAGTCATTTGTATACTCAATTGGAAACGAAAAATATTAAGTCTTTAATACAATGGTTAGAATATATGAACTTTTGGAATGAGGAAATCATTTTATTTAAATAGGGAATTTGAGAAGAGGGTGTAATTCCATTTACACAAAAATCTTTTAATAAGCAGATAAAACTATTAGGGACTATTTGCTTATGACTGGTTGTGATATATTTATTATTTACTTATAATATTTCTTCATGTAATTGTTTTTGTTTGAATCATAATATGAATTTATCCATAACACTATAAATGTTGCAGTTGCTGAGGTAGCATACAATTGAATATTAGGAAATCCTATTCTTATAGGTTCATAGGTTCATAGGTTGGTACTAGGCTATCAGCCCTAGGGCCTATACAAGCCTAGCAATAACAATTCCCTGGCTATTCCTTCCCACGCTATTTACTTCCCTGGACCCCTGTCTAGCAGGGCGACTGACGTGATCCCTGGGGTGAATTTCCTTTCTCCCATACAATCGTCAAGGTTCCTTTTGAAGAGGGCCAAAAAGGCACTCTGCTTGACATGTATGGGCAATCTATTCCAGAGTCTGGGGAGTCTCTAGGTCAGGAACCTATCCCTCTAGCATGTTTTGTTTATTGTGATGACAAGGTTTAGATCCCTGGAGCGTGTGGCTCTGAGGGATTGGGATTTCTTTAAGTGTAGCATGTCCAACAGCTCTGGGTTTGACATGGCCTTGTATGTTAAGCAGAGATCACCTCTGAGTAGATGATATGCGACAGAGTATAGCTGGAGTTTTTTAAGGCGGTCAGCATTGGGCATCTGCTTTAGGCCTGTGATTCTTTTAGTTAAGCATTTCTGCGGCCTTTCCAGTGGTTGCAGATGTCTTGAGAGGTACATACCAAATGGGGCATTGTTTTCTATAATGGGTCTAATGAGGGATGAGTACAGTGGGACAATGACCTCCTTTTTTCTGAATGAAAAGCCCTTAGTGATGATGTGTGCCACATAGAAGGATTTCCTGACTGTTGTGGCGATGTGGTTATTGAAGGTATGTCCCTAAGTCTCTTATCACACTTTCGGTGTTTAGTGTACTGCCACCTATATGGTAATTCACAGATACATGTTTTTTTCCCAAAGGGGATAACTATACATTTTTTGGTATTGATCTTGAGCCCATGGCTCTGGCACCAAGCATCTGTTTCTGTAAGGCCCTTTCGTAGAATATCCACATAATTTGAGGATTCAATAATGACTCCCAGTTTGCAGTCATCTGTGAACGTTGTTAGCCAGAGTCCCTTAGTGTTGGCCTGTACATCAGAGAAGTAGATGCCAAACAAGAGCGGTCCCAGGACTGAACCCTGAGGTACTACACTTGTCACTTGTCTGGAGCTGGATTTGGAGTCGGCTACTTTTACATTGTGGGTTCTATCAGTAAGCCAGTTAGCAACCCATTGGGTGACCTAGGGATTAATGCCCAGCTTAGTAATTTTATCTATGATTCCAGAGTGAGGGATGGTGTCAAAGGCCTTGGCAAGGTCTAGATAGGCTGTGTGGACCACCTTACTCTTGTCCATCGCTCTGGAGACTGTTTCGAAGAAGTCATTCTGGTTTAGGAGTCAAGATCAGCCCTTTACGAACCCAAACTGGGTGGGGTCCAGTGTTTGAAGGTTGCCAATGTCTTTGTTTATAAGTTCCATGATAATACGCTCCATGGCCTTGCAGATAAGGCTTGTCAGACTGATGAGATGGTAGTTTCCAGGATCCAAGGTGGATCCCCCTTTGTGGAGTGGGATAACTGTAGCTCTGCACCACTCAGTGGGCACGAAACCTGAGGTGAGGCTATGATTAAACATGACACTTAGGTGAGGTGCCAGTTCATATTGTAGTTCATGTAGTACACAGCCCGGGATGTCATCTGGTCCCATGGATGATGTATTCTTAGCTTTGGAGAGTGCGGTTTTTACCTGTGTGGCCATTATGACTGGAATTTGGCAATCTTCCAGTATTGAGATGGGCCATTTAGGGGGTGAGATGGGGGTGAAGCTGGCACTGAATCGATCTGCCAGGATATTGGCAATATCCTTGGGATCAGTATATTTAATGTCATTCTGTTTTAGCTCAGTGCAGATCTGAGCATTGCCATTTAGATTCTTGACATAGTTATAGAATGCCTTGTGGCTGTCTTTAGAATCTTTGGTAATTTTATTTTCGTAACTAGCTTTGGAGGATTTTATGAGGGATCTCAGTTTCTTACTGAGGCTGGTAAGGGAGTTTTTTGCATCCTGGGATTCTTCTCTTTTCTGCAACAGTTTCTTCCTTTCGTTGTAAAGTTTCTTTATGGCAGGGGACCACCAGCTTAGCTTCCTTTTTTTGGATGAGAGCATCTTGGTTCTATTTGGGATGGCATGATTCATGCATGAGTGGATGTGCTCGTACAATGCCTTAGTGTAGGATTCAGCAGTTGAACTTTCAGTTCCCGTCTGCATGAGTGTCATGAAGTTTGTCACTTCTGACTTGAGTAGCATGAAGTTAGCTTTGGAGAAGTTTTTTATGGAGGTTTCCTTAATGGGGGGTGGGGGTGGGATGTGGATGTTAAGGGTGATTAGCTTATAGTCAGACCTGACTAAGAGGGGGTGACCATAGGTGTGGAGCATCGATTTCCCATGTTGGTAATGACCAGGTCTAGGATATTGGAGCCCCTGGTGGGACTATGGATTAGTTGATCAAGGGCATTGGAATTTATGAATTCCAAGAACCATTGGGCAAAGGTGTTGGTACATGAGTAGTTTTCCCAGTTAATGGCAGGATAGTTAAAATCACCAGTATTAGGGTGTTTGGTTATCTTAATATTTTCCAGTATGTTTAGAAAGGTGTAGTGAGAATCTTGGGGTATGGTAGGGGATCTGTAGGAAGCTCCAATTTAGATTGCAGTCTTAGCTAGTGTTAGTTGCACCTGGAGAATTTCAGAAGCATTGTGTTGGGCAACTAGCCTGGTGGTGTGAATATCCTTGGTGAATATTGACACTCCTCCACCTTTAGTGATCCAGTCCTGGTTTGGCGGCCGAAAAGTGTGGTAAGAGTTGTAGCCTGGTATTGCAGGGGTGCTGTCTGGAGCCTTGAACCAGGTCTCAGTTACTGCACAGATATCGATGTTCTCCATTTTTAGGAGTGCCTTGAGAGAGTGCATTTTGAGGTTTAGACTTCTAGCATTGAGTAGCATTACCTTCAGATTTTGCATGCTTGTACCTTTTATGGTGGTGGTTTTGTCCTTTGAACTTTGCCTAAAAAAGGTACTATAGGGATGGCAAGACCCTTAGCCAGTAACCTGAATCCCAGGGGTGACAGGTGCAGACCATCTCTGGCAAAGCATCGTGGTCTGTCAGTCATGTCGTTCCAGGCAGACAGATACTGGATCCCCTTTGAATGACACCAGAAGCTTAGCCAATTGTTGAAGTCAATCATTTTGTCCTTATATTGTGGTATCATTCTACCATTATCCCAACCTTTTCTGTGTTAATCAAAAGAAACTCTTGGTTTATTAGGATGGAAAAAAAAATTAAGTAGATTTTATCTACTTCATCAATTTGTTTGGTAAAGTTGGTACTAGAGATTGTAAGACAAACAATATTTTAGGGACAATTGCAATCTTAATAAGCATTAATCATTATTCCATGATAAAGAAGAACTTGTTCCAATTTATGACTAAACTTAAAATTTTATCAACAACTCAAGTTTGTTAACATCATTTCTTTACTATTAGACATAATCCCAGGGGTTCAAGAAGCTCAGCACAAGAATGTTTTTAGCCTTGTCCCAAGCGTCCTCACTACAGATGGTGCAGCAGCACCATATGAATATGTATGATGGAGCGCCGCTGTATCCTCGACGTGCACAGGAAACATGTGCGAGTGCAGGGGGCATGTACAAGTGCTCTACGGAGGCGTAAACATGCCCCAACAGTTGCACAACCTACTATGCTTACAAGTAGAGCCCACCTCTAATAGTAAATCAGTAATTCAGTGTCCGTGGATACTGAAATGTATGCTAACCATACAAGAGTGTCCACAAACAGTGAAATAAAATTGAAGTAGTAAACACACAAACACGTAGTGGAATGTTGAGCCCTGTCCCTAGAACTTTCACAATTAGATTCCCCATGACCCTATTATACATTTGAATTGCTGCAATATCGAAGGTGCAAACAAAGCGCAGAGTGCTTGCGTGTCGATGTCCTCTGCCAAGTGTAGCTTACACATCAAAATCATTCAAATAGAGAAAAACATGTGGAATCAATGTAAACATCAATAGTGTAGTGTTTAGAGCATCTGCCTAATGAACAAACATTCATGGTTCAAGCCCAACAATAGCACATATCATGTGGAATGAATGTCATTTTGCTGTAAAACTGACATAAGAGTATCGCATGAGATAATTAACTAAATGCCATTCAATCAAAGTGGCACTGTTATAATGAATAAGGCCCTGGTAAGTAGGTGTAAGTAAGCACAAATAAGCAGCAGTAAACATACATAAGTACCAGTAAGCAAGTCTGAGTGTGCTTGTGCAGGTCTAATCAGTGCCCAGCATAGGAAATGAATGTATATAAATATGTACAGAAATATACAAATACATATATATCTATATACATACATACATACAGACATATTTATATATATAAATATATATATATATATATATATATATATATATATATATATATATATATATATATATATATATATATATATATATATATATATATATATATATATATATATATATGAAGAATGAATGACGTAACAATAAAGCATACAAAAGGAATGAGAAGGGAATCAACAGCAACCCCAGTATTATATAGCGCTGTCAGTATAAGTCATATCAAACTGGGCAGGAGTGGGCAAAGCACTGCTACTCACACCATAGGCAGGATATTACCAGTGGGAGTAACATTGTTAATCTGCTAAGTCTGCTTTACAATCAGAGGGTAGTCCCTGGTGGGACTACCCAAAAATTGATAGAATGTTTGGCCATACAACCATTACACAAGCAAGGGCAGCTATACTCAAGGATTAAATGATGGGAGAGCCTTAGAATACATGGGTTGGGACAACATATGTGTAGGGTTCCTAATGCTTGGTAGAGGACAATGTGTGGAGGTGTGTCATGGCTGCGATAGCAACTGGACAACGGATGGTATGCGTGTATGTTGAACTCGGGTGGGGTAGAGGAACTATGGGTATGAAATTATGGATCCAGGCATGCCAGGATTGGATGGGCTGGTTTTAATTGGACCACCTCATGGAGGTCAGCGCGTTCATTATAAGTATATATGCATACACACATGCAGACATTTATATGTAGAAGTACATTCTCTGTAACACATGCATTCCATTTGCAGACATAAATAACATGAATGTGCCCTTACAAACCTCGACAGTAGATAGAATAATAGGTTGTGCATAAGAGGGAAGGGATGAAATTGCTAAAATGCAGAAGTGTGTACAATGTCCAAAGTCAGTGCTGTGCTGAAAAAATCAAATGTGAGGACTTTCTCACACATGGAATCATTCCTGTGATCTGCCTGCTACGGCAATGCCAATTATTAAACCGGTCTATTTGTAAAAGAAATACGCTGAACAGGTACATAATTAGGCTCTCATGTGCAACATGTGCTTTACCATATAGTCAAACTGATTAATTTATTGTAGTGTCATGTTAACGGGAGTAAGGATGTGATGAAGTACAGAGTCTAATCTTGACATAAAGACATGCATGTCCCATGTGGGACAACCCAAAAATTGTGAATAGTGTCCTTTTGGTTGCTCATGTCACCAATGTTTGT
>NC_056745.1:1321313780-1321563780 GCF_019279795.1 Protopterus annectens | reverse complement strand
AGGTGTTGGCTGGCACAGTCATATTAGGACCACCCCGGGGATGTAAGTAATATTCTGAAATGGGCATAGTTTACACCCATACCTCTCAACCCCTAAGAGCAAATCCACTGGACAGGACATAAACCATTGGAGGAACAAATAGGGACCATACCTTTGAAATGTCTCCAATTTCCAGGGACGTCCCTGATTTTGACTCAAATTCTAACTCTGTCCCACTTAATCCCTCCTAAGACTAGTGACTTTTGGAGGAAAGGTGGTGAATTACACGTATTGAATAATGACAACAATTAAGAGTTATAAACATCATTTACCTCAGAAAATGTATATTAATTCATATGCTCTGAGTCTGTCAATGTGTCAGGTCAATTGCACTAATATTTTAAATGTGTCCCTGATGTTGTCATGACGTGTCCCTAATTCAGTTGATATTTGTCCCCAATCATTTGAGAGGTCTGATAGGGACAGAAAGCACATATTCCACTTACATCCTTAGAAAGATGATAGAATAATAGGTATGCAGTAGCATGACTCAGCCGAAGAATGTGGGTTCCAAAGCCCAATTACTTGTTTGTATTGAAGAGTGTCAGTTCCCATGTATTAGCCAGACAGGTGCAGACTGTAAGAGGAACACACCAATAATATGAATCAAACTCTGGACAGGCTGCGGATTCCATACAGTCACATGGCATGCTTTTGCCTAATAGGCAGCCACTCCCAATACTGTAGGCATGTAATCCGATGTAATAGACATCACAAGGTAATATCATAGTCCTCACTCCCACCCAGGGGTGTGAGTGTCAGATGCAAAATCCAAATGCAGTGCATTTGCAAGTGCGGGAGCAAGTGGGTGTAAGCCTGTTTGGCTGCCGGTATGTGAGTATCACACTGATGAAGCAATGTAGAGGCTAACTGAGTGCAAGAAACTGTTACCGGAGGTTAGCATTGCTTAGCTCCATGCAAACCCATGCACACCCACTCACAACTGCTTTAATGTGCCTTAATCACTCCATATCCAATGGCTTTGTTCTGCCCAGCAACAAAATAAACGCCCTCTGCAAAGCTCAAAACCAAGACCCTGCACACACAGCCAATGTGATTTACCACTAAGCCATGGCAGATATACTGATATCAGATGTTATCACAAACATATCATCCAGCACAGTCATTCAACAGTATAGGAAATGTATTCCATCATGTAGCTGTATGTGTGTGTGTTTATGTCCAGATATAGATACATAAATATATATAGATATATCAAGAACATCCCATGTGACAACAAAGCATTAAAAAGGAATGAAAAGGGAACACTAGCAATGCCTGTATTATGTAGTGGTGTTGTCCTATGTAATATCAAGAGTCCCTCAGACAGATATGTGTCATTAATACATGCGGGCATTTGTACATTGGCCAAATACATCACTCAGTGCATTTTATTTACATTAACACAACAGTTCCTGTCCAATCATTATGTGAGAACAGTACCCTTGCAAGGTACTGTGTGCAACATCATCATCATGAAAAAGGTAAATGGGGTAACCATAGAGGGACCGGTAGTGTCATGTGTACAATGGGGTCATCTGCATCACGTGTACCTGGAACCTTTAGAAGTCATGTGCATACCAGGATCGTGTGCCTGAGAGACAGGGGTGAGGACAACTGGAGTATGTTGTGATGCATATTAAAAAGGTTACATGCGTCCAGTGGACATGTGTGTGAAATGGACAGCTATGTATGGGGCAAATGTTGTTCTCGGAACTTATTGGCTTTTTGTTTCCATAGGGTGAGAGTGGGATGTGGGGGAAGGAGAGTAGGTATGCTTGTGGAGGATAGGTTGGGTAGGATGACAGACATGACAGCATACCGGGTCAGTATATGAGACGTGTGGGGATACATGTTGGACGGTGAGGGGTGTTCGGAAGTCACAAGCCCATGAGCCCCCAGATGGAAACAGTGGGCTGGAGGTGTCCAGCCATGGGCAGCCACCACTGCACCAAAACAGCTGCAAAAATGGCTGTGCTGGGGCCTGTCCAGGAGGGGCAGTCTCACCCTCTAAATGTGACACTCTGCCCTCGAGCTGGCATATCTGGCCTCAAAACCCCTTATTGAGCCCCCCATGCACCACATCAGGGACTGTACGACAGTGGACAAGTTCCTGTCTGGCCCTGCTCCCAGGGTGGACAAGCCCCATCCTCTGTGGCGGTTCCACCAGAAGGTGGTGCAGAGCCAACAGAGGTAGAGCTCCAAGGCTGGGCCTCAGATGTGCTGGTGCCCAGTGCCATGGCCAGCTGAAGTGGGATAGGAGGTTCTGCCGGGACCTCCAAACCCATGCAGCCTATGGTGTTGCAGTTTTAACACAGATATGGCTTAGTAATAGTCAACAACATTCAGGATTACTTGTAACAGCATGCATAGATATGACCATCAACCCAACACAACAGATGGTATACATTTGCAGAGGGAGCACAACACATGCATATATACTGCAGGACATCTGTACAAAGTGTAGAAGACTTGTGACTGCAGCTATGAGCCCATTATTGGCATGTCACTGTGAGAACCTCAGACAGTGACTGTCATACCACTGTTTCATGTGGCATATGTCCAATCAGGGATGCGATGGCAGTAACTATCATCACTATCACCATGTACTGACTGCAATCCTCATACCATGCTTCGGCAGTTCACAGATGTGTGTTCAGTGAGTAACACAGGAAACAAATGGTTCCACACACTGACCAGTCCAAAGATGGCCCTACAGATGGGGGTTCACTCACAAACAGAGCACTGTCTTGTCAGTTTTAAAACATGCAGAATAGCCATTACCACACACAACTTGTTAAGCTGGCAGTAGTCTCAATAAAGCATAGCTACACTTACATGCTGTAGTCATGTCTGGCACATCACCTTCCTGTCTTTAGGCTATTTTCCACTGTGTATGTTGTTTGAGGAATATCCAGATATCATCTCTGATGCAGTTTACCAAACATCAGATCCAGGTTTCACTCACAGCGACTGTCATAGGCAAACACCAGCAAGATGTTCCTAGATATTGTACTGTGTTTCCATGTGATTGGCTATGGGAACATCACCACAGCTGTTCCACGTGCAATCAGCTAGAGGAGGACTGCAATAGGTGCAGAGGCCATCACCTGATCATGACCATCACTTACAAAATACAAGCTGCTGCTAAGCAGGTGTACAACTCCACATCCACCAGAGAATGTGTGGGAGGGGCAGACAGAGGCAAAGTACATCAGAGATGGGCTTGGAGACTAAAACCTAAGCATCGTCTGTCACACACCTACCAGTACAGGAGTTCAAACCCCTGCTTGACTAGCCATTGCTATTACAAGTGCATGCAGTTACTCCATGTGCTACAAAGCTGACATGTTGGTGTGCTGTAAGAACATATATGTGGGCTGGTGAGCGACATCTGCAACAGAGATATAGTAGACATACATTAGGTGTAGCACACATGGCTGTCCACATGAACGGATGTCATTGTCAACACAACCACACTCTCTAAGGGACTCAGACACATTTCCCCACTTTTCCAGGCCCACAAATACACTTCCTAACTACTTAGTTTGCCACACTGCAGTAATGCACAGGTACTACATGCACTACAGGGGATATCAGGAGGTTCTATGCGCTAGGGCATGTGAATGTGTCTGACATCAGTCGGTATGCCAATGGGAGTTATACTGGGTGTGACTGTGGTTGGGAGTATCATACCCCACACACAGACACAATGTGCCAGTACTGACATGCATGTGTGCATCGCTTCATGGGTGTGTAGTGGTTGGCTGTGCAAGATGGCTGTACAAGGCTGGGTGAGGGGTAATCCTTAGCATCACGCCACCCGCCAATGTTGTGCAGTGTGGTTCAGGGGTGTAGTGTCTGCAATGTCCCACACAGATGGGTATTGTATGAACTGTCCTGTCATCCTAGTTACCATTGTGTATGGCCATTGCTTTGCAATGCATGCCATGTCTGTGTTTGGTAGTCCTTGACATGGACATTGCCTGGGATGTGCACTTCCCACAATAATATACAGTGACATGCACAAGTGTACCTGGTTTGGCTGGCACATTCTGTGTACACAGACTGTTATTCTCAGATATGCCAATACTGGCCTGGTGTGGCAGGACTTGCTTATAGACAGCAGGTTGACCCTGCACCTGCATTGATAGCATGATACAGGTATTCCCTGGTGTCTGTCCATACAAGGCACATGTGTAAGGCATTGTATGGCCTCTTTGGATCACATTTGATGGCACCACATATGTTGCAGGCGTCCAGTGGGGAACATGGTGAAGGCACGTTGTCTGCAATTATGTGCCCATTGTACTGCTGGACAGGGTGCCACGCCCTCTGCAACCCACTGCAATCACACCATGCCTACTATCTGTCATCAATGTGCAGGGTACTAGCAACATAGTGGGATATTCTAGGCAAGTGTGTTTGTATATGACACATGGGTTCAGAATGTATTTTGGGTAATAGTAGCATTGCATACTTTGTTCACCAGGCCTTTTGCCATATGTAGGGGTATGGCTTGCCATCACAGTCCCTTGGCTGATTGACATCTGTACTCCTCGTGAGGTGGACATTGTGACATATAATATGGACACCATATAGGAAAACTACAAAATCTGCTGCCCAACATGTTCAGTGGTTAGACACTCACAGCCACCTCCACACAGACTCTGACTAGCAAACACACACACACACCTGCCAAGTCTTAGAATAGAACCCCTACCTAACTAGTTTATCACACTACAGCATTATGCAATTACAGCATGCACTATAGAGATTACTGGGTTATAGCAATCCCAGAGGTGTATTACAAAGTGGGTGACATCAGCAGGATTGCCAAAGGTAGTTATGTGAATTATAAAGAGTGTGCATACTCTAAAAAGCTTTGTTATTTTCTCAGGTAGACAGACAAACACACACTTGGCTTGGAATAGATCCCCTACCTAACTAGTTTATCCCACTACAGCAATATGCAGTTACAGCACACTTTACAGAGATTACTGGGTTACAGCAGTCCCAGAGGGGTATTTCTAGGTGGGTGACATCAGCAGAATTGCCAAAGGTGGTGATGTGAATTGTAAAGAGTGTGCATACTCTAAAAAACATAGTTACTTTTTCAGGCAGACAGACATACACAGTTAGTCTGTCTAGGATTAGAACACCTACCAAACTAGTTTATCACACTACAGCATTATGCAGTTACAGCACATGCCATGGAGATTACTGGGCTACAGCAGTCCTAGAGGTGTATTCGTAGGTGGGTGACATCAGCAGGATTGCCAAAGAAGGGCATTTCAAGTGTACTGCGAGTTGTACATGTCTGTTACCTGTGTGTACCTGCTGCTTACTGTAATGAAAACACATTTACACCTACTTACAACTGTCTTATTCAGTCCTAATTGACAGTATCAACAAGGCTTGCAGGTCTTGAACCTTGGACCATACACACTGAGGTCACTGGACATACCACTAAGCCATCTGGGTTGTATACATGTTGCATGGAGTATATAATGCACATCTTACTACAGGTATTCTACAGTACTGAAAACAAATGGGACAGTCACTTTGTGTACATATGTACAAAACCCTCAAATGTACTGTACTCTGTGAAACAACAAAGCCAAGTCTACACCTGAACAACTGTCATAACTATATATATATATATATATATATATATATATGTGTGTGTGTGTGTGCACCTATCAGATGTGTACACACACACACACACACACACACACATATATATATATATATATATATATATATATATATATATATATATGCATCTACACAGACACAGCTATAGCCATATATATATCTATATATATATATATATATATATATATATATATATATATATATATATATATATATATATATATATATATATATATATATATATATATATATATATATATATATATATGTATATATATATATATATATATATATATATATATATATATATATATATATACACATGTCTGAACATCCTTTGTGTCACACAAGGGTTCCAAAGGAACTGACGTGTACACAAAAAAGCAGCATCTCTTGTGTTATAACATTTAAATCTTAATCAGTTCACAAAAGAAGGGATGGTTTGTGTATGTGGAGTTTGGGGTGGGGAATGATGGCTAATGTAACCTACCCATGGGATTGAGGAGTTTGGGTGTGGGAATGATCAGTATGGACTTACACCCCAGCAACCACTTCTGTGTCACTGCTTGACGGTGGCACAGTATAATAATATACCCAGCTGTGGTCATGCTTGACTGTGTATTCTTTACCATTCCTAACTATGTAATACTTTGTAGACACCAGTCACCACAGATGGCTACCATGGTGTGCTAAAAGATATTACACCTGTGTATGCCTGGCTACAAGGTAGTCATGCACACAAACATGCTCACACTTGCCAGTATTGTGCATACACGTCTTGCCTATGTAAAGGTAACTAGTAAATGCTTTTGGGGTATGTGCCACAGAACGCATACAATTACACTTACTCTGACTCCACGTCTGAGCTAGGTGACATCACAGGACTGTTTACTTGCAGTGGGGAGGCGGGAAGAGAGAGGTATAGCAGTTGACAAGCATAAAAGTCAATGCAAAAGGTGGTATCTCTTTGGAATGCAGCAAAATCCACTGTCATGACAGGATGCAGACACAAATACAAGACTCAACCACACTCAGCCATTTGCTGACACACACACTCAGGCATTTGCTGTCACACACAAATACATGCACAGTGTTGCCAGTGGTGGGATCAGAATGTCTGTCTATCTACAGATCACTATTACAGTACTACACAGTTGCGAGATGCGCCACAGAGATTACACATTCCAAGGCAGTCAGAATGCCCTTTTAAGATTGAGGACAACAAAAGGGATACTGACAGTCACGAAGTACATAGCTGTAAACCTGTGTGTTTAAAGTAGTTGTCCATTACAATCTGTATGCACAAACAAGACACATCATCTGTAGGTAGTACATAGTTAGCACAATAGGAACCTGAACTGGAGTATACCCATCTGTGGAATGGACAACTACTATCACTATACAGGTTACAGTGGGCATGCTCATACACTTAGTAGTACAGGACTGTTGGAGATGCACTCCGATTCTTACCACAGAAGGCCACAGTGTGCATGCTCATACACTTATATGTACAGAACATGTTGTAATGGACTCCTATTGCAAACACAAAGGTTTACAGCTATGTACATCTTACCTGTCAGTATATATGCACATCATACTGGTTTACTACCTGATACCTGTATGTGGCCTGTAAATGATATATCTGTGTCAGTGTTGTGTGATACACATGCATACATGTAAATGGAGTACTGACATATATATATATATATATATATATATATATATATATATATATATATATATATATATGGGTCTACTTCTATTCGCTGACAGCCCATTTCACTGAAACCCATTTCGTTGACAGCTCATTTCATTGACAAACATTCTAGGTGGGGGGCTGCACCCCCCACACACCCCCAATGTGAGGGGCTGTGCCCCCCACACCCCCCAACTATATATAACAACTCCACAGTCGCACAACAGTGGGGAGGGGGGCAAAACCCAGGTTTTTGCCTTGAATACTTTTGTCAATGAAATGAGCTGTCAACGAAATGGGTTTCAGTGAAATGGGCTGTCAGCGAATAGAAGTAGACCCATATATATATATATATATATATATATATATATATATATATATATATGTTAAGTATACACAATCATGCATGTGTGGACTTGACAGACAATAGGTTAACTGGGACACACAGGCGGATGCTACCTACAGCATGTGTCACACACCTTGCTGCCCTGAAAGGCATACATTGATAGCAGGTTGTGGACAGTGGCATTATACATGGAACAGTGGTATGTGCGAGCATAATGTGTGAGTCACATTGTGTAATGGTACTGAGGTGCAGGTGTCAAGATGACCTCTCCCGGCTGTGTTAGCAGTTGTCATTATTATCAGGACTGCTACCCTAAGTATATCTCACATTGGTTATATACACAGTTTCTGCTGCTGTCTGTCACCTTACATGAGGCATTTGCTACCAAGCACATTACTGCCACTCACAGTGATGTCATGGTACGAGTGGCAACTGCTAGACCAAAACAATAAGCCAATGTCCTGCTGTTATTATGAGGTTGTCCAGTGTCTGTCATTCCAGGTTGTCATGACTGAATGACAAGCCTTTGACACACAGCACATGCATCCATGTTTCAAATGTGTGTGGATAATACCTAGGTCGCATTTTGCCATATAGTCGCATTCCAAGGCAAATGTCCTACACACAGAAGTAACACCCTGACACTACAAGACAATTGCATTGGATGATTATGCTAACCAGTGCTAGATCTGTGGCTTTAGTAATCCATTTGCTCAATGTAGAACCTACAATGGGGAATATTGACATCTGTGCAATGAGGAAAACCTGGTTTGAAGGCTCTGTAGTGCACAATTGCACTACCACCATATAACTCAAATCCATATATGTGGGCCATAACAGTGGTATGGACCATTCCAGGTGGTGGTGTCCACATATTCATAAAGGCTACTCACATGTAAAGACCACTACTCCAACATAACTCATCACAGATGAGTCAGGTACAGGTGACAGTGGCAAATGCTGCATTCTAGGTTGTATCCTCATATACATCCACCACCTTGTCCCCAGACTACCAACACACATCCATATGTGGTATGACATAGTATGATAGACCACCAGATAACCTTTGATTGGTGGACTGTATCTAGGCCTACATCAACTGTGCAAAGTACCTATGTACAGACATAGCTGCATAATGTGTTATGCATTGCAATAATACCACTGTTTGTAACCAGCTCCGTTGTAAACATCCAGGGTCCCTCAGATGTTGTCAGCATTAACACAGTCAACTGTTGCTGTACACCAGTTAACAACACCCTCATGGTTGGATATGATCTAACTGTACCTGCCTTGGATATGTACATCCCACACTCATACAACATAAATAACATTACCATAGCTTTTGTTATTTTTTCTACATACAGGTGGCTACAGTCATTACACACATGCACATGGCAAATAGCATGCTAACAGTACATAAGGTATGATAGCTATGTTAACAGAGGTAATATTCCCTCTCTACTGGTCACCCATGGCACCTATCACATCACACAACACCCCATGTGGAATGTATGTCATTAGACATGTCCACCTAATGCAATGCCTACAAACATACCCAAATGACAGGATCATAGGACCTACACAAGGCCTGTATTGACAGAGTCATGGAATTACAGCTCTACTCTATATGCTCCTGTGTAGTCACAGGTGATATGTTCATGACATATACAGCCATGTGTGGCCACAGCTCCTACATATACCCAATGTCAACAATTGCAAGCCATGCATGCTGTGTGCTGTCTGGACATTAGCCTTAATATCACAATAACCAGTACATGCTGGGGTGAGATGTTTACAAGCCACAGACCTCACACATGCTTGAATGAGTGTACTGCCTAGCCTAACAGAGCACATTGCTGGCACTCTTCCAGTAAACATGAGGTGTGTGTGGCAAATGTGATGTACTCACTGTTGACCATTACAGTGCCCTGGCTTCACCATGGCAATGTCAATTAACAGTTTGTAGGAGCATGACATGGAATAATACTGTGTGTGTGTCTTGCTGATATGTGCTGTTGTCATATATGTACACTTGGCTACTCAGTGAAAGTGGTTGTGCCCAACCAGTACATGAATACAACATCCATTATAGTGCAATGCTCAGCTATGTTTTACACATGGCATGGAAAGGTGTGGAATGTATCCTTTTGACCTGCTAGTGCACTTACTGATGTAGACCGCATATCTGTACATGTATTGATGCTTGTTTAGATTCCATGTGTGTGCATTGTCTGATGTTTGAAGGTGACTGTTGTCTTAGTACATCATGCTGTTGCAATACAGCCTCAACATTGCCAACTGTATATGGTGATATGCTCTAAGTACAGTAAGCTGTATATGAGGTATGGACAGATGTTTGGACATGACTACTAAGTGGTGGGGCTACTTTGCAGATGAATGATTACTGATGACAGCTCACTGGTGTGTTACAACCATTCCTACAATAACCTGTGTAACTGCTAAGGTCTGTTTTTGTTAATTGAAGTGGAAGACAGACAATGTAGAATGCAGTAAGGGTGACACTGAAGGCAAACTTCTTGACACCTGTAACAGTAATACCTCCCCTGTGCATATATTGTGCATATATCAGCACAGTTGGCAAAGGAGTCAGTAAGCTTTGTAGAAAATGTGATAGTACTGTACTTCTGTAAAACCTATCATGAGATAGGCAGGTGTTTGATTCACAGTACTAGCACATGTGGGTGTGTGTGTCCATATATGTCACGTATAGTTGGGAATACATCCCACATGTTTTCACTCTCCTGAACACTGTTGTTGACATCAGTAGAGACTGAAATGTAGAAAGAAAGGCATAGGCAGGTGGTTGAATCTCACACATGTCATGTGTCTGTATGTGTGTGACATAGGTGTATATCTTTGTGAATGCCACAGTGTGTGTGTGTGTGTATGTGTGTGTGTGTGCGTGTGTGTGCGTGTGTGTGTGTGGCTTTCCGGTCCCTGGAGTGAGGCTGTATTTTACCATAGTGAAATGTTAATGCCCCCTCCCCCCATCCACGCAATGCAATCTAGTATCCTTGTTGATATCATCAATCTTAGACGAGCATTCTAACCGCCTGTTAACATGTACACCCTGGGGTGTGACTTGTTGTTACATAGCCTACTGATGAACCCCCCTCCCCACATACACTCAATGCACTGTAGTATCCCTGTCGATGTCCTCAATCTTAGGCTATTACAACTACATGTACATGTGTAATCTCTGTGGTGCGTCTTGTAATTGCGTAGTACTATACTGATGATATGCACATAAGCAGGGGTACTCATCTGAACAATGGCAACTGTGTGTGTGTGTGCCAGAGTGTGTGTTACTGTGTCTGTGAATCCCTGAGTGTGTGGATGCATCTGTGTTTGCATGCTGTCATGGCAGTGGGTATTATTGCTTCCCAATGAGAAGCCACTATTTCCACTGGCCTTTACCCTTGTCATCCGCCATACCACTCTTTTACCTCCTCCCACTCCAGGTAACTATACCTGTGATGTCACCCACTATGGATGTGATGGCTCTGAACACAGTAGCTTACTACACAGCTATCATGCTCTTGGGTCATTAGAACAGTAAACATAATTGAAACATGGGAGATTATAACTGTGATGTGGAAGCTATAAAGTGCATGCAGGTATTGCCATACAGACCTGTGAGTAGTCAACATGTACATATGGGACACTAACTGCAAACACTGGCATCCCCCGGCACATACAACTACACCTGAAAGAGGAAGGCAGAACATCAAGATTAACATGCTGTTAGTGTGGTTACACATGATACATACTGTCAAATGTAACAAATGCATTCTAAAACTGTAATACATGGTATGTCTGCTGCCTCTCAACACTACTCAATAATATTAATCTACACTTGTCTACCTAGTATGTTCACCCTGTGCATCAGACCATATGAGCATGTCCCTGCACCGATGGTGTGGATGACAGGGATGCAGCACAGACATCATCATATGCACAGGGTGATAATGTTTGCCAGAGGCCTAGGCTGCACCATTTAATGACATCATGTGTGTGTATTAGAGCCTGTGATATCCTTGGATGTGTATGGATGTTATGCGTCTGTGTCTTGAGGTGCCCTACATTTGTTTCCGGTGCGTGTGTGTATGCATGCACACAGGTCTGGCATGTGGTTGGCCTACACAGGGGTTTTATTGACAGCTGCAGACTGTAAAAGGCAGGTATCACAGTTTATGGTGTCCAGCCATGGTCATGTGACCTGTGCCTGCCAGGGGTTGCACGGGCACTACCAGGCAGAGGTCCAGATCGGGTACTGTCTGATGACACATGTCCACTGGAATCATGTCCCTGTTGGGACCATCCAGGACCACGTACTTGTGGCCTGCTGTGGACTGCACAGCACCATCTGCATTGCTGCTGCTACCACTAGAATGGGAGCGGGCATGTGCAGTAGCATGTTCACGTAGACCTTCAACAGGTGATGTAGCTGACCTAAGTCCATGTGCTCAATGCCACACTCCCACCAGATGTTCCAGCACAGACATTCCACACTCGAAGATTGACATGCCACTGTCAAGGACTCCCACCATGTCAAACAATCGTCTGTCTAAAACATCTGCAAGATGATGGTGAGCATTTACAATTGCCTGGATGTTGTCAGTTAATGAACGGACAGCAGCCCTCTGAAGCCTCAGACCTTCTCTGCTGTGCCATTCAGCACATGCATCTGCCTCCATTACAGCCCAAAACATGTGTCTGGTGACTCCAGCTGATGTGCTTTGTCTCGCAGGGGCATGTTGGCCATTGGTCCTTCTACGAGCAGTGCTAGGCACATGCCTGTGTGGGACATCACCAGTCAGTTGACTTGGGATCATGGTGTGCAGGCACACCTTCCATAGTCTCCACACTTCCCTGTTCCATTCTACCACTTGCCAATTGTCCTTCCTCTATGGCCAGTGGTGATGGGGTATGTTAAGGCAAGAGAACTGTGTGCGAGGATGTGGGGGATACAGGTGGAATGGCAACCAATGGCATGGATTCAGCCCCTGACAACCCTGCCTGTGCCTCAATCATACTATCATCATCACTGCTAGAGTCTGTGGGGACACTAACATCAGGTGGACTGCAGGAGGACAACGCACCTACATCAACACCTGTGAGGGGAAGACAGGATCTGTACATTACAAGTTATACCAGACACACACACACACACACACACACACACACACACACACACACACACACACAAAGACACACACAGACATATGCTACATGCAGGTGATACGGCAGGTGGCATTCAGCTTAGACAATTATAGTGGTAGCTATCATACATCCCTGAGTTGCAGACAACAGCATGCATGTGTTATAGCAGATGGCACGCACCTTACACAGATATAGTGGTGGTTAGCATACATACCTGTATTGCACCATTTGTGTTAGTAGCCTAAGTGCAATACCTGCAACACAATGCATGCACTTTGCACCATTGCACCACACTGCCATGGTGTGTGCAACATACACCACATGTTAACAGACCATCAGTGACCTTTGTACATCTGCCACTGATGCTTTGTGTTGGCCACCGCCCCTATGTGTGAGGACATGAGCAGAAGGGTATGTCAACTGAATATGAATATGGGATGTGAGACATCATGTTTTGCAGGATAGTTGAGCAGTGTTGCAGTCAGCCCATTACATGTCATGGACATGTCAGATAGCACATGACATTGTGTGACATTCATAGCAAGGGTATAATCCACAAGGGTGTATCCTGTGGGCTGGTCATACTCCAACTCCAACACATTTAGAGTGTGTGCATACATATGCTCTCTGTACAGTACTGTTTGTATTCCCAACATGTGTAATGTTGATATGTAGTACCTGTCCCTACAGTGAAACACACCTTCACCGTTGTATTCACAGTTGTCCACACATCTGACAATGACAGTTTGGAAGGTTTAGTGTAGGTGTTTCATATAATCTTCAATTGTTTCACATGGGTAACCACTGTGACGCATTGCAGGTCTGACCGGTTTCCATTAACAGGACCACCATACATTATGTATACATGTGTTATGGCAGACAGCATGCAATTAATATGATCTTTGCATTACCAATCCTGGTAAATAATAACAATCTCACCTGACACAGGCTGCTGTCGCTGCAAAATGCCAGAGGTAGCTAAACAGGAGTGTCACAGCAGTAAGATCATTATCCACACCTGTGTGATAGCTAGAGGATGCAATGTCCATGTTAGCACATAAGTCAGTACAATACACTATACTATGGAGTATGCACATCTGTGCATACATAGAGTAGCAGACTATAGTTTGTGGCATGTGTGCATACATGCTTTGCATATGATGTTACATTACATATTGTACAGTAACACATGTAACTATGTGAAATATAGTTGTGTTATATGTGCAGTACTGACTTACCAGGCAACTCCAGGCTCGGTGGTTGAGAGACACCCACCTCCACAATACCAGCTAAAGCTTGTGGATGGAGGTCTGCAGGTGTCCCCACATTGGCCAGTAGCTCCTCGGTACATGTGAGTGGGGGCTGAGTGAGTGCCCCCCCCACCTGTTGCACCTTGTTCTCTGGTGATTGCATCAGCACACTGTTTCACCCGTCTTATGAGGTCAGTGCAGTGTCAGCGCACCTGCTGATAGGTGTGATTTTGACCGCCAACATCATTTACTCTCCTGCAGATTTCCTCCCACAGGGCAACCTACTGCTGTGCATCCTGTGGCACATGACTAAAGAATGTTGTATGGTTGTCCAGGAGGTATGGAACGAGGTCCTCATCCTCCAAGTGGGTGTATGCGGGCAGCCTGCTATGTGGCATACATGGAAGACATAATGATGGACACAGGCCACAGTAACTCACAGAGAAGTGCAGAAGTGCAGCTGAACATACATGTGTATCCCATTTATTAAGATTACAAATAAGTCTTTGCAAATCTACATGACACTAACACCATTGACATGTTTAAGTCACACACATTTGACACTTACTGGTGATGTGATGTTATTGCGATATATGTGTGTGTCATGTGATGACATTGCTCAGACTCTATGTGGATATTGTCTTGATGTGGGCATGTCTGTTTGCCTGTACTGGTGTCTTTACCTATCAGCACATGCCTGGATGTGTTCACATTAATGCAATCAACCTTAATAATGTGTATATGTCACATATATAGTCATACATAGCCATTAGGGACATGACCTATGACTCTGCACACTTGCAAGCATGTATGTGTTTTGCCATATATATCTACATGGCATTGTACATCTGTTTAGCATCCTGCCATGCATTGCCTGTGTTGCACATGTGTAACACATGGGACAATAGCTAGCCTGATGGTATTTGCAGGGTTGGATATCAACTATAACATGTATGGTCATAGTGATCTAGTAGGCTATATACCCTGGTCCATTTATGAGCCTAGGCAGACAGGTTACCTAGCTGTAGGCAATGGACAGGTAAGTTTCAGTGGCCAGTACAAGCAGTGCCACAGAACTGATCCACAGGGTTACTGATATATTTGGCATGCGGTCATCACACCATGTCACAGAGAGGGATGATGTGCAGCTTCGCTGGACAGGGATGTATAGTATGGCAAGAGCATGTTAAGTGCATGAAACAGAGATCTGTCAGGCATGTTGTGATCCTTGTACTAGAAAGGTGGATGTCCATGAAGTATGTGTTTATTTTGGATCAGGATGTGTTAAGTGTAGCATGTCCAACACCTCTGGGTTGGGCATGGCTTTATTCAGGGTAGGCTGCATGCTGCATAGTGGAGCTAGGGATTGGGAAGGGCAGTGTAGGCCATCTACACATGGGCAATAACCCTTAAAGGAAATATGTGATCTATTATGGGTCACATGAGCGTTGAGTATGGTGAGCAATTATCTCTATATTCATGGATGGCACCCTGTCATGATTAGGGGTGCCACATATGACTACCTGTCTGGTGTGATGAAGTAACTATCAAAGGAAAGACTACTGTCTGTCTGCATCCCATACACACACAGTTGCCATTATGTTGACCGCTGCCTAAGTGGTAGTTCATGGGTACAGGGTTTTTAACATAGGGGATGACAATGCAATACTTAGCTGTCAGATTGTGGCCATGTTTCACACACCACACATCTGAAACACAAAGGCCCTTCTGTATGTTGAACGCAGCACACAGTGAGTCAACTATTGCTCCTAGTTCACAGTCATTTACAAACATCAATAGGCAGATGCCTTCTGTGTTAGTCTGTGTCGTATAGATAACAAAGAGGGGGAGTACCAGGAATGAACCCTGTATTACTATGGCTGGCACTGGTTTGATGTGCGTGTATTAGTCAGACACCTTCTGTAGTGTTGGTTCTGCCAGCAGTCCAGTTGCCAACCACTCCTGTGACATAGGAATATACACCTAGTTTACTGAGTGTAGCTGGAACACAGTATGGGTGATGGTGTCCTATGACCTGGCAAGGTCATGATATGCAGTGTGAATCAACCCTACTGTCATATACATCTGTACTGAGTACATCAAAAACGTTGATCATGGTTCATGGCCTTACAGACCAGACTCAGCAGGATAGTCGTGCACTATTTCCCATTATCAATGGTGTCCTCCCCTTTGTGGGGTGTGATAACTGTTGCTGTGCACCATTCAGTGTGTACACAGCCTGACATGGAGCTATGATTGAACATGATGTGTATGTGGATAGCTGATTGTTCTTACATTTGTGTAGGATACACCCTGGGATGGTGACAGATCCCATGAAAGCTGTATGTATGGCTTTATAGAGTGCAGCTTGTACCAGCATAGTTATTATTACAGGGGCCCTGTAGTGTACATGGATATATAACTAAGTGCCTATTAGGGGGAGGTGTGAGTTGGTTTAGGTTCTCCAAGACCCTATCTGGATGAACACGTGCTATTTCTGTAGGTACAGTACTTCCCATGCCATAGTGCTGTGCAGCACGGCAGGTCTTGTCGTTGCTATTATGATTAATGACACAGCTATAGAATGCTCTGTACTTGGCCTCATAATATGTGGCCAATTAGTTTCACAGTAGCTTTGTGTGGTTTTATATGGTGTATCTGCATCTTACTGAGGCTGACCAGGGATCACCTACACTCATGTGTGTTCACTCTTGCAACAGTTACTACCTTCTGTTGTATGGTTTAAAGCATGGTACCACAAGTTTGCCTTCTTGTTTATGTTTGGTTGAATCTTGGTTATGTTTCAATGGCACAATCACTGCACGTATGTGACTGCTTAAGATTTATTTGTGTAGGATTCAGCATTTGCACATGCATTGTCCATCTGCACGGGTGCCATGACAGTCACCACTTTGCTCTTAGGAAACATAACATTGGCATTGGAGACATTGGAGACTGACTATGTCTAGCATACTGTTAGCCCTGTTTGTGTGACTACTGTGATCCAGGTCATTAGGGTTGATGGAATCCAACATGCATTGGGCGCTGGTGTTGGTACATGAGGAGTCTTCCCAGTTCATAATGGAATAGTTGAGAGTAGCCATTATTATGGTTTTCTGTCTCAGACTAATCTTCTCCATTACAGGACATTATGACAGTTGGGCGATCTGCAGCATGGTGGGTGATCTGTCGCAAGGTGCACTTTGAATTCTACTTTGGCACAAAGGTAGTTGCTTAGAATAATACATCTGAAGTTATGCAAGTGCAAGTAGCGTGGGGGTGTACATATCATTCAGGAATATGGACACACCTGTGGCCCGTGTGTTCCAATAAAGGATAATGGGCAAGAGGTGAGATATGTGTTATAACATGGTTATGCAGGTGTGCTCTCTGGAGTATTGAAACATGTCTCAGCCACTGCACAGATATGTTCTCCATGTTAGGGATTGACATATGTGTGTCCATATAGTGTTTCTGACATGTATGACTGTGTAGCGAGACCTGCAGTTTATTGCTTGGCTGTCCCTGTAACAGCAGTGGACCTTCACTTGAACTGTGCATGATGAAGGCACTATAGGGGAAGCATGAGCCCTAGGCAGTATCCAGATTTCCAGGGGTGACAGGTGCAGGCCTTGTCTGGCAAAGCATCATGGTCTGTCAACCATGTTATCCCAGGCAGACAGATACTGGATACCCTTTGACTTGCACCACTACACTAGACAATTGTGGAATACAATCCTTTTGTCCCTGTACTGCAGTATCATTCTGGCCAGTGGCAGAAAGCTACCCAGCCCTTGGGACATACCTGCATGGGCTACAAGACCTGACAGTTCCTACATGTGTTTCCATGCAGTCCAGGCTACTGCATCACAAGTTCTGCACAACAACATGGAATATGCCAGAGCCATGTATATAGTTCAAAAGGTGGTCTGAGTGTATGGGCATGTGGCTAATCATGGCAGACAGGCAGCTGACAATATGTATGCCCTCGTATAGGTTGGTGTGTAACATAGTGCTAGAGTTTGCATTCACAAAGGAGTACTGTTGGGCATGTTTCTGGTCATGTGTTCTGAGGTGTGGCACAATTATGCAAACTATGTCATACAGTTTGTGTATTTCATTGTCTGTTTCTTCCAGCTTGGGAGGTCACTTGTTTGGCCATATACTTAGAAGTGTTTGTGAATGTCTATGATTTCTGGTAGTGTGTATGGGTGTCCTTACTGTGTTCTGGTAAGGGTATGTATAGGTTGTGATGATAAGATGCATGTGTTAACCTACACCTCATGACTGTCCAGTCCAGTCATGGCTGTAGACTGGGATGCCTTCCAGCTTAGCCCTGTAGCTGCATTCCAAAGAATGTGTGGGGCATGGTGTTAGGTGGGTTTGGCAGTGTATATGGCATAGAGATTACATTCCCCCAGGATGGCCGCATACACAAAGCTGACATTAGTATACACCAGTAGCTGACTAGTGGACATGCCTGTATGAGCATTCAGTACTACAAGTACCAAGTACTGTATATAGTTTACTTATTGCTTATGAAGATGTTTTAGACAGTGATGCTCACATGTAAATATTTGTGTTATGGACGTGACAACACTGGCTATTATGGAAACATTGTAGCTACCGTTAGCAGCAATCCACCTCTGAGGAGCACATCACATCCTGTTAGTTGATTACAGATGTTGCAAGTGTCTACAGGTCTGTTTCCTTCTCTGGGTATATACTCACATATCCACCAGGACCATGAGCTCTGTTGGGCACAGACACCCACTCTCCAAACAGACTCATGTATCAATAGACTCTGATGCCACTATCAACAAGATCAGGATATAATCAGATAGTGTTAGCCATCAACTATGAAGCAGCTATTACACATGGGCAGCAGTCTCCTACAACTTATACTCCTACTGCAGGTATTACACTGGAGTTAAAGATGATATGCAACCTGTTTCATTACCAGTACTGTGCAGTACCTTACATACAGTATGTGCAAGTGGCTGTTAGTTTGGCAATGAGAAGTTAGGCTACACAAACCTGGTAGTTCAACAAGTGTGTCTCTACTCTCAATATCCACTCTATGTAGGTGTGCACATAGCCATTTGGCCCAGCCATGTAACAACGGTCACTACACATTTGCATAGCATGTACACATGCACAGCTGTTATTGCTTGCAAACAATACTAGAGAGGTCCAGCCATGTAACAAGGGTCACTACACATTTGCATAACATGTACACATGCACAGCTGTTATTGCTTGCAAATGATACTAGAGAGGTCCAGCCTTGTAACAAGGGTCACTACACATTTGTATAACATGTACACATGCACAGCTGTTACTGCTTATAAACAATACTTGAGAGGTGGATATTACATGCGTTATGTGCATGGATAGTTACCTAACTCTTCCAATTATCTTTGCTATCATGCTGCTAAACTGTCAGTTGAATACAAATGATATGTATCCTGTTATTGAGTATTGTAATTGTCAATAGACATAACTACTGTTTGCATAACATAACAGAACCGCTATGTAGAATGGAACACAGATCTGCCTAAAATACTGTACATTACACAGTTATTGGCACAATATCCCACAATGCACACCATATTTGCACAGTAACCCCACCTTTGATATGTTCATCTTACGTATACACCAATACATATTTCGACTGTTACAATATATTGACATATACTATCCCCTGTTATAGCACATACTTGTTGGACCAGTCCTGCCACTGACAGTGGCTGGAAGTGAACTGGTGAGTTCGAAGCCCATATCATCCCTTGTGGTGTATGCGGAGTTTGCCTTGTGACCTACAGCAGTACACTTATAGAATACTACAAGCATTACTACTGCTCAACAATACATCTCTACAAGATAGCTATTTCCTTGCCTTCTTAGTAATTGGAGGTGTTATTGACTAGTATAATACTCAGTTTTGGTTTGTCTTTCAGTGTTTTGTACTGTCCTACAGGTAGATACAGATGGTTTGAATGTGTGACAAGGCAAACTTTTATAGTTACAGATCAGTAACATGTGCTATCCTGATAACCAATTGGTGTCCCTAAGTAGCTAATTACATGCACATCAGCTGCGCTGCTACTGCCTTAGCCAATGTCATGGCTACAATGGAGTATAATTGAGTACTACACTTGGGCGTTGTCCTTTTGCCTTACTTGTGAGGAACACAGCCTGAAAATGCTGTTTGGAATCTATTGCAGCAGCTGTATGGAGATGAACAGTAATATATTGTGTGTAATGCCTAGAGGAGTTGGTCTAAATGTGAGTGCTGCTGTTATATTTCTGAACATTGCTACTTGTGCAGGGTTTGTCTGTACCTAATACTTCTGCATATGTTTCAGTCTGGCCAGGTTGTTTGACCAGCTTAAGGCTGCATAGCTATGCATATAATTTTAGGGGGTTTACAGTGTGCTTACGAGACATACGCAGTTTGGTGTTACTGTGTATCATACCGTGCTGATAATCAGTACTTGGTAACACTTCCTGGTGTACGAACCTTTCAACCCTCTGAAATGGGATTAATTCATACAAACCCTGTTTCATCAGCAACTGTTCAACTGTATAACAACAACTATTTCGCATAGGGCTATGTTAGTGTCTCTGTGTCCAGGTATGTTAAGGTTTCAGCGGATGTACAGTAGTTGAATAATTGGTTATGGTATGACAGTATACATTGATGTAATTATTTTGGTTGTGGGGTAGATGGGTGTAGATAGCACATGCAGGTTGCAGGAACCCCTTTTATACAATGTCTATATATGTGTGGGTGTCCTTTCCTTATGTGAATACCTATCCCTTAATGAACTAATACTATGGTAATTGCAGGCTGATTCAGTAAGGCACTGTTAAATGCTTCCTGTATAGCATGCAGGTACTGTTAGTCCTTGAGTCCTTTTGGCAATACATCGGAATGTAATAAAGTTTTGCAAAATGTAAGCTGTCTGTGTATTTCTGTCATGGATATTTGCAGTCATTGCAGTTGTGTTGGGGACAGTGTCCATAGAACATATTTGTAATAGTGTACTGGCATATACTCTTCATATGTTATGTTCATATTGTTTGGGGGGGGGCAGAATGTGTGATTGCTATGGTCCATGTTATACTCAGTGTTATACTCAGATATGAACACTTCAGATGCTGTCTACACACATGTATGTATGTGTATATATTATATATATATATATATATATATATATATATATATATATATATATATATATATATATATATATATATATGTATGTGTGTATATATATATATATATATATATATATATATATATATGTGTGTGTGTGTGTGTGTGTATGTATATATATATATATATATATATATATATATATATATATATATATATATATATATATTATTGCATATCTGTACCTCCATAGATGTGCAGATGTTTTTAATCTATCTATATAGCTACATATATATGTAGATCTGTATATATATCAACATGTCTCTATGTATCTCTCTTTTTGCTCTCTATATATCTATATATCTATATATGAGCATATACCTTTCATTGGGTACACGATGGGTTGTCCTATTTCAACACATTCCTCCCTTTTGTGTTTTAACCTGTCTGCATACACAACTGGGCTAGGTACATCCCATGTAGCCTAGTGTTAGGTTACTCTGAGGATGGAGTACATGGTTGTGTGTTCTAATCCTGGAAGGTGTTATTATTTTACCTCTCAGAGTAGGCACTGGTAAGGAAAGTGTGAATAATGCACATTTAAGCAGTTGTAAACTGGTTTGCCCATGGTCTGCGTGACGGTAAGCAAATGTTAAACCTGTGAAGCGCTTCTCAGTTTACCATGTTTCATCGCCACTTACCATTGCGCAAACCCATGTAAACCTGCTTTCAACTGCTTAAGAGTGCTTTAATCCACCTGCATCTAACAGCCCTTATTCTGGTCCTCAAAATAACTTAACCACCCTTGCAAGTCTTGAACCCAGGACCATGAACACCACAGCCACTGACTTTACCACTAAGGCATCTGAGATATATACAAATGCTATGGTGTTTAGAATATACATTTTACTACAGGCATTCCTCACAACTGAAAACAAATGTGACAGTCAGTTGGTTTACATATGTTTGATACATGTTAATGTTCATATGTTTGTGAAATTAGGTGTTGCAATGTGACATGACAGGGTGTTTTATGAATGAGAAAGGTTCTCGTTTTGTGTCCTTTTTATATTGTCCCCATACTCTATGTATACCCATCCAGTTCACTTATTGAACATCCAACCCAGGTCCTCCTTGATGCATGATTTCATTACCCATCATTCCTCCCCATCCCAATCTTCACATACACAACAACCATCCCTTCTATGGTGAATTAGGTTAATATTAATAGTTATAATACCAGAGCTGTATGTGTATTGTGTAAACTCCAATTCCTTTGGAGTGCTTCTGTGTCACGAAGTGTGTTCATAGATGTTTATATATATGGCTATTGATGTAACTGTATAATATATATATATATATATATATATATATATATATATATATATATATATATATATATATACACTTCATATTAATTTGTAACAGTAATACATATGTAGACTGGAATGTGTTGGATCACAAACTACAGTACATTACAATGTACTGTACATATGTACACAAAGTGACTATCCCATTTGTGATCATTACGGGGGAATGCATACATTATAAGATGTAGTCTCAAGAGTGTGAAACATGTATACACCTCAGATGGCTTAGTGGTAAGTCCCATGACTATAGTGTGCATGGTCCAGGGTTCAACATCTGCGATGCTTTACAAATGTTTTTTACTCCAGAATAAGGCTCATTTAAGCAGTTGTAAGCATGTTTAAAAGTGTTTGTGTGACATTATAGCAGCGGTTAAACACAGTTAAACAAACTTTGTAACGTATAACCTGTGCGCGCAAACACGGCCACATCCACTAACTACTCAGGATATATACATGTCAGTGAAGTAGCATCTCACTATGTGCTTACATAACATTGCATTCTCTGTTGACTGTGCTCTCCAGCACACATGGGTTTATATGAGTGTTTCGAATGTTTATTATACAGACAATTACTACCTATATATGCAAGCTGTATATAAAGTATACTTTTGAACATGATAAACATCCCTGCCTTTATAGGGGTTGGGACCTTGAATGCACAGATACTGTGCAGATGCTATAACCATTACACTGTTGACATTAACATTTCCACCTATTTTCTATTTAGATGATTTCTATGTGTAAGCTAGGCTAAGCAAAGGGCGGAGGCCCCCAAACCCACTGAGCTTCACTTACTCTTGAAATAACAACATATAACAAATGTACTGTGCGACAATACATTACATTACTAGCTACATTAGGCATAGCCCCTCACTGACACACTTCAAGAGAAACCTTGTTGTATGAATGGGTAACAGAATATACACCCCTGGGATCATGTGTCCCAGAACCATACAGCCAGGGGGTGGGGGAGCCTGTCCAGTTTGATAGCTGCGAGACCTGTTGGGGAAATTGAATGGTGTTGAATTGTCACATTAACATACCCTCTTTAGATCAGTAAGTGCCCCAATCACCCTCCACAACCCCAGTCTTTAACAGCTTCCAGCAAAATTGCCTGGAATTGCTTCATTGGCTATGCTTGACAGAGGCTCAGTTACTTCATCAATGGTGCGGAGAAAGCCAGCACACTGTAGCTATGCTTCTAATTGCCCTTGGGCAGATAGGTAATAGGCTATCTGTGGACCTCAAAAGTGTAGGCCATCACAGCCATAATATGTGAAAAAACAGACTTTCAGATCACAATATACAGTGAGAAATCACCATGTAGTCAGGAAACAGTTAAGTAGAGCAAAAACATGCAAAACACTGATACTTATTCACTCCAAAAGCCTATCTTGGAATCTAGAAGACTTGTATAAGTTTAAGGCTTTGTATTGCTTACCAGTAGGTTACCTACAGGAGAGATGAAAAACAAGCACAGATGGGAAACATGCATGCAACAATACCATACCGGCCTATGTGTCAGCCTTAGGCTTTGGAATACTGGTCAAGGCTATTGGCGCCCCCATGGTGCCTTATTTAGGAAAGTCTCGAAGGTGAATACCAGCTCTGTAAACAGCACAATAACAGACTCAATGAGGGTTATGCTACTCAGCACCAGGGGTTGTGATTACAACATGCATGCACTCACAGCACTCCTCAGGATGGACAAAATCAACACCTGTGCAGTAACTGAGATCTGCCTTAAGGATCCTGAGAGCACACCAGCACTACCAGACTACAATCCATACCACACATTTCAGCCACAGAACATGGACTGACACAGACATGGAGGGGATGTATCCATATTCATCAGGGAAACCTACACCTCCAGGTTAGTGGGGCAGCATGATACCTCTGAGATCATCCATGTGCAGCTAACATCAGCCACAACTGCAATGTAAACTGTGGCCTGCTACCGATCACCCTCCATGAACCAGGACCACCACTCCACCTACCTGGAGACAGTAGAGAACATGACAGTCGTAACGCACACCCTGGCATTGGTCGATGTCAACTGCCGTACCATTAACTGGGAAACTTACTCCAGTACTCACTTGCCCTGTATCAGGTGGCAACCTCCCTAACGAGGGGTGGAAACATTCTAGAAGTGGTCATCACCAACATGGGCAACAGGTGCGCCACAGAGGAGGATAACCAGTCACTGGTTAGATCTGACTATGAACTATTCACTGTTTCCACACCCAAGCATCTCCCCCACCCACGGATACCACGAAGTATACCTTTCCTACAGCTAAATTTACACTACTAGTGACAGGGGGGGGGTTCGCAGCCCCCACACTAAGGGGAAACACTGCTAAAGATACAGACAGATTTACAAATGCAGTCTATAAGCACCTACATGGATATATGGATCGTGTCATCACTCGTAAAGCAAGACTCACTCCTTCTAGACAAGGACACCAGTCTGGTCGACCTCTGCAGTAAACAGGCTATACTACAGAAGTGGGAGAGTGTTCCAGATAAACAGCAAATCCCATAAAGGGCAGAATCCGTGACCACTATTAGTATGATACGTTGTTTCCTCATGACATCATCCAAGGCTAACATCAGCAGAATACGCAAGGATTCGAAAGATAAGCACAAAGCCTTCTTTGGCTATGTCAAGGGTCTAAGTGGTGACATACAGATTTGCACTGTGCCCGTGAAATATAGCACAAAATATGCTGACCCTGCTGATATTGCCAACATCCTTGCAGATACATTCAGTGCATACTTCACCCCCTAAAGAGCCCACAACACTACCCGAAAGGTGCAGTATTCCACACATCAGAGACACACAGGTGGAAATGGCCTCTCTACCAGCAGAACATATCATCATTGGAGGCAGATGTTGACCCAGACTGCATCTTGCAAACTGTACAAAATAACCTGACCCCCCCCACCTAATTAAGCTTTCCAACCTCAGCCCACACAATGGTGCATGGCAACTGTTATTCCACTCCATCAAGGTGGAATCACAATTGACCATGGTAACTACCACCCCATAAGCCTGACTAGCTTGGTCTGCAATGGTATGGATCGCATCCTTATGGCACTCATTAACAAAGATATTGGTAACCTCCAAACACGTGACCCAACCCAGGTCAGCTTGGTTGAGTGCAGTTCATGTCTACTGAACCTGTTTGACGTCTTACCAAGACGTTAGTTGATGGAGGAGGTGGTTCACACATACTACCTGGACCTTGCCAAGGTTTTTGACACCATGCCCTACTCAGGTATTATTGATAAACACACCAGCCTGTACATACACCCATACATCGCAGGTTGGGTTGCCAACGGGCTTACCCACAGAACCCACATGGTATGACTAGCAGTCTCCAGGTCCAACTCTTGAACAGTCACGACTGGTGTCCCACAGGACTCAGTCCTGGGAGCCCTACTGTTTGGCATATACTTCTCAGAGGTACAGGCAAACACAGGTGGACTACGTCAGACCATGTTTGGCAATGACTGCGAACTGGGAGCCATGATTGATAGTCCAGCTGACACAGGCATCCCTCTAGGGGCCTCACAGAGACCGTCACACGGTATCACCGTCATGGCCTCCAGCCAAGTGCCACTAACTGCATGGTCATTCCATTGTGGGATATTAAGCACCCACATATTAACACATAAGTGGCAGCCACTTTAATACAGATGAAGTAATGGGGTATCTGGGGACTGTGGTAGATAGTGATCTCCCCTTTGACAATCATATCCCCACAGTAGTTAGGACATCCTTCTATGTAGGCCATCTGATTACTAAAGGGTTCCCATCTAGACATACTGGGGTTATAGTGCCCCTTTACGCATCACTCATCAGTCCCATCATAGAGTATAATAACTCATTTGGGATGTACCTCAGAAGACACTTTCAACAGCTGTGAGGTCCAAGAATGTACCTCGCCAAGGGGAATACTGGCCTCCAACATATGGCCTATGCAGCCAGACTGAATAAACTCCTGCTTTACTCAGTGGCATCTCGTTTACCCAGAGATGATCTCTGCTGGCCAACACAGCCATGTCAAACTCAGGTTTAATGGATATGCTCCACCTATGGGAATCAATGTCACAGTGAGCCACAGACTGTATTGAGCTGAACCTTGCCACAACAATAACTGGAAGATGCTGGAGGGACAGATTCCTGTCACAGACACTTCCCATACTTTGGAACAACATCCCTAACTAAATTATACAGAGTCCCTCACTAACACTCTGCAAGAAAAACCTTGAAGAGTGGATGGGGAACAGTAGATGCACCCCAGGGATCCCGCCACTGTCTCTGCTCCATATAGGGACAGTTAATTACTCAATGGGGTGGCAAAAGCTGACACATTTTGGCTGTGCTTATGAATGGCCACTGGCAGTTGGCCAAGTACCTACCTATGAATCTATACATACAGTATCAGCACATGCTGATAGCTTAATTTACTGTTCAGGTGTTGACTTACCTTGTGCCAATGACAGTTGTGTGTGCAATAGTTGAGGGCTGCCTATGTTGGATGCACACAATAGACTTCCTATACATGACAATTTACAGGTAGTCTTGTGTGAGTCTCATCCATTTTTACTGTGTGTGCAGGTGGAGAAAGGTGTCAGTCCCTAGGTGCCTTCACTGTCAGTGTGTGTGCTATACATTCCCACTTTGCTAAGGCATCGGCATACTGGGCACACCTCCATCGAATTACTGGGGCTGACTCAGGGTGTTCATGGTCTGAGTACTTCTGTGCATGTGGGGCCTTTGGCAATGGTGGTGGCCTGTGAGGGCCTTCATCATTCTGTCCCTGCTGCAGCTGTTTCCGCAGGACCATATTGTGTAGCATGGCACATACTATGAAGATTTGGGCATACATGCCTGGAGAGTACTGCAAGTCTCCACCAGATATGTCCAAGCAATGGAACAGCATCCCAAACACACACTCTATGATGATTCTGGTTTGTGTGTGTGCCTCACTATGGCATTCCTGCATAGGTTTGTGTGCATTTCTGATGGGAGTCATCATCCACGGTTCCAGTGCATAGCCAGCATCTCCCACCAGGTGGCCAATTGGGAATGTCCCCCCTGGAAAATAACCGATACAGCTGTGAGGCATGCCAGATGTGGGAGTCATGATAGCTTCCAGGGCTGCGAGCACACACATCCATGATAATGCCCTGGGCATTGCACATGACCTGACAGTTGATGGAGGGGTATCCCTTGCAGTTTATGTAGAGCCTACCCTGCTCACCAGATGGTGACTTGATGTGTATGTGAATGCAGTCTATTGCACCCAGTACTTCCGGGTATTCTGCCACATGGTGGAAGAGATGCATATTGCTGGCCAACTCCTCCTGTGTTTGGGGGAAGTATATGTGCTCATTGGCATGTGGTAACATGGCATCCAGGAATTGGTGTAGTACCCTGGATGCTGATGCTTGTGAGATCCCTATGATATCATCAGTTGTTTTTTGAAAGGTACCTGTAACTAGTATTCTCAGGCTTACACATACCTTCATATCCACTGGGACGGGTTCTCCTCTGTTTGTTCTGGCTCTGAGGCGTGGCCGGCACAGCTCCACATGTTGCTGTAGGATGTCCCTGTCAACCCTGTAATGCTCTACTATTTCCAGATCATGTAGCCTCTGGTAGGTTACCCTGGGTCTGAACACTCTCCTCCTCCTCTGGTGCCTGAGATGGTCGTGTGCATCATCCTCCACACCACCTTCAGTTTCCAACACATGCTGGTGGATCAAAGCTATGGTAGCGCCTAACATGTACATACTAAATGTTCCCCATCTGTATATACCACTGGTGCAGAGTGTATGGGAATACACAAATGTGTGTGAGGTGCTTTCACACTTTATACTATTGTGCTATGGATGCTGCTGATGTCAGTGGGTGCGTATCAGCTATTCCAGCTGCAGCGTGTCTTAATTATTGTTTTACAATGAGTACTGCAAGTGTGGGGCCTTTACTGTGGAGATATAATTGCCTGGCTTGATTAATCTGTTGCCCTTTAATTCACTTTTAAATCTGGATCCCCTCCTATTATCAGGCATGCATCCACCTGTCATCTTTCTTGTTTTGTACTTTCCCTACCTAGTCATGGCATTCTTGTAGCTGATATACTGCAAATTGGCTTTGTTCTGTTTTGACACTTTACTGTTTTCTTTACAGTACAGCCTCTCCCCTTTCCTGTTCTGCAGGTACCTGCTTGCAGCCTTGTTAGCTGTTGTCAATGGCCCACTGTAGGCTCCTAGGTGTTAATTAGTCAACTGTACTCCAATTTCACTGCTGCAGCATTTCCTTATTTCTTTCCTATATCCTTCCTGTTTCAGCTGCAGTGTGCGCCGCGCAAACCCGTTTACCAGGTTTACGTGCATTTTCATCTCCGGTCGCATGCATACTCCGTTACCTTGTGTACTCTCAGCTAAGCATAGCTATGGCCAGTTCAACACACCCCTATCCTGCAGCTTTGCCTAACTAGGGGCAAACCTGTTTAGCAATGCTCCAGTGTGCTTACAGCAATGGTGACACACACCTCTCTTGATGTCATCTTTATCTCAAGGGCACACCTCAGTGTTATAATGCCATGCTGTGAGGTGCATCCTTACACCAGTGGAGAATCTGTGATTCACTATTACTCCTCTCATTTGCATGACATTGCCTACTAATTCCTACCTACTGCGCATAACACTGTCACAGCCCCTTAGTAACCCTTGCACCATAGTATGGTGTAGCATGCCAGCCATTGCCTATTGTGGGGAAATCGTGATATGTGTTACATTGCAGTTTTATTTTTTCCTTGTGATCCCCTTTGTGCACCACTGGCCTGCGCTTCCACGTCGCGATAGTGCGACTATATATATTAAATGTTAATTTTATATTTTGTACATTTTTTTTTTGCCAATGGCTATATATTTAGCCATTGGCATATATTAACAATATAATACATGTGTTTGGTCGGCTGTCATGGCTCTGATTCTATGTTTGCAAAAATGTAAACCGCTTTCTAGGGTTTACATTTCTACATGCTTACACAATGCCTGCACCACTTCCTGGATCACTACATGCCTTCATTTGTATGCTACACTGCTGCACATGGGGTAATTAGCATACAGGGCCCAGGAGTTGTGCAGGGGTAGAGTACGCAGGTAGTGCACATGGGAGCAGCTCGTACCTGGATCGCTCAGCGGACATATTTGGTGTTAGAATGCCGATGCTACGCCTGCACCTGTAGCAAGGTTTATGAATCCTGAGGAATGTTTATACCAAGGTCATTCATTTTATTGCTATTCCAATTAAAGTTAGAGTATTTTTTGTATGACTAATTTAAGTTTTTATTAATTAATATATTTGTTTAATTATAATCAAATCTTAAGTTCGAGATTTCTTCAAACTGAGTCATAGAACTAATTAAATGTTCTAATGAATTCTCTGTATTTCCTATTTTTAGTAAAATACCATCAGCAAAGAATTGAATCTTTAGTTTGGAATCTTCTTTTATTCTGATACCATTAATGTTATTATTGGATCTAATACTATAAGCAAAAAGGTTCTATATCTAATGCAAAAAGCAAAAGTGATAATAGACAGTCTTGTTTTATGCATTTTTGTAATTTAAAATAATTAAAAGACAAATCAAGACTAATAATAGAAAGTTCTATTAATGTATGTATTCTTATTACATTATGTTGTACTTGTCTATTTAAAATAAAGCCACTTTGATCATTGTTAATTAGTTTAGGTAAACGTAGATTAATTCTATTAGCTAAACTGGATATGTACATCATATAGTCCACATTTAATAGTGAAATGGGTCGGTATGATCAACACTTTATAGGATTTTTATCTTGTTTTAAATAGGTTATATAAGGGAATATTTCCGAGTTGAGAGAAGTTTAGCAGTTGTTTTTATTTCTCTATAGACCTTATCTAATATTTTAACTGCATCATCTGGTAGTATTTTACATAGTTCTTTTATAAGACAATCTAAGCCTAGCACCTTATTACTTTTTGACATTTTTATTTGATCTTTTATTTCTGTTAAAGTGAATGGTCTATCATTTTTTTTATTTGTTAACTTGTTATTTTATTATTTATATTTTCCCTTAGAAAAGTTTCAACTATAACATCATTATCTAGGTTACTTGTATTATGATTTATATTTTCATAAAATATGTTAAATCTCCTCAAGAATACCTTTAATATCTGCTCTTTCTTTATTATTAATACGTATTATAATTTCTTTAATATGATTTAGCTAATTCATTTTCTTTGATCTAAGAGTAAGTTTATGCAAGCTTAAAGTTTTTACTGACTATACCTAAAGTTCAAGTTTTTCTGGGTTTATTGAAACTTTATGATTTAGAATTTCAACATATTTTGTATTTAAGTTTTTTTTTAGTTCAGACTGACTGATAATGTAATTTGGTTTTAGATTTAACTTTAGTGGGTCTATTTTGGCCTGTAGTGTATTTAATTCTTTTTCCCATTCTCTTGTTTTACTAATATACCAGCTTGTAACTCATCCATTTAAGTAAGCCTTTATTGAATCCCACAGAACAAAGTCAGATATTTCACCATTCATGTTCATTTCTAGGAAATGTTTGTTCTCTTTAACATACCAGTCCTTGAATCCTTTTATTTTAATAATGCACACTGGTAATCTTCTGTGATATGTTAAACTGTAAGTTTTTAAATTAATATTATAGATTATAGCGTTATGGTCCAATAATGGACATGAAATGTTTGAAACTTCTCTGTTATGTGATAATAGATTGTTTGATACAAATATTTTATCAGTATTTGTTTGTGTTTCATAGCTATATGAATAATGGTTAAACTGAAGGAAGTTTGTTTTCTTTACCCCATGTATATCCTTTAAATGCATTAGGTTTACAAAATCTGTTAAGTGTTTGGTTGAAGTTGTGATTTTCAGCTTTTTATCTGCAGTGGAATCTTTGTCACATAAAGTAAAATTAAAATCACCAGCCATTATGACCTCACCTTTCATGTAATAAGTTATGGTGTCCAAATAATTTTTTGCATCTTTAGCTCCAATCCTTGGAATCCTTTTCTGTTCCACTCAGTTATAGCAATGCTTAACATAACATTTTTATCAACATAGATATATTTTACTTTAGGCATTACTAGTGAGTTCTTCCATAGAATTATAGTGTCTCTTCTTTTAGCTCAAAAGCCAGAACCTGCTAAAGCCAAATAATTCTTTAACAAATGTTTATTTACATCATTATTAAGTAAATGTGTTTTCTGTAAATACTATGCTTTATGTAATTGCAAGTATTTGAACAGACTCCCTCTCTTTACTGGATTGCTCACCCATTAATATTAATAGATATGCATTTAAAATCAGACATTTATATAAGAGAGAGAGAGAAAAAGCAGGTATCATGAAATAAATAAAAATGGCAATAGCAGAAATCAACACACCACTGGTTTAATACTATACCCTCCCCCCCCCTCAACCTTCCCTCAGGAAATATCATCAAATATAACTCCTTCTACTATCACTAGGGACCAGGTCCTTAATGATCTCTGTTAGACCAAGTACATTACATCAATGGGCCCAGACAATAACCCAGTATGCATTTTAAATAGCATGACACATGACCTATCAGGGCCTCTGGAACTACTATTTAACTGTAGCTTCCAAACAGGCTTTATGCCTCATGAATGGAGAAAGGCAACAGTCATCCCTCTGGACAAAGGTGGGACATCTACAGACCCTAGAAACTACAGACCCATAAGTCTCACTAGTCTTATATGTAAAGCTTTGGAAAGAATTATCATGGAGATGATCACTAGAGATATAGTAAACTTCCAGAGAATGGACCCAGCTCAGTTTGGTTTTGTCAAGGGAAGATCATGGCTACTCAACCTGGTGGACTTCTTTGAGAAGGTCACCAAAGAAATGGATGAGGGCAAAATACTTCACACTTCCTACCTTTACCTGGCCAATGTATTTGACACAATGCCCTACTTGGGCATTGTTGACAAACTCAGGAGGTTAGGCACGAACCCACGTTTCATCCCGGTGGATAGCCAACTGGCTCACAGTCAGGACCCAAGAAGCTAGAATTGGGAAGTCGACCTCTGCAAAGAGGCCAGTGACAAGTAGAGTTCCCTCAGTGATTAGACCTTAGACTGCTCCTTTTTGGAATTTACTTCTCAGAAGTTAAGGCCAATGTTAGTGGTCTCTGGCTGACTATATTTGCAGATGATTGCAAATTAGGAGCTGACATTGAGTCTCACACTGACACAAATGTTCTCTAGGAGGGGCTGACACAAACAACTGTTGTCAGAGACATGGACCAAAACTAAATGCCAAGAAATGCATTAATCATACCCTTTGGGAAGTCATCCATCCTTAGTAACTATCATATTGACAACAGACCCCTTAGAGTTGACCCAGTAGTTAGAGACATAGGGACACACATAGATAGTAATCTAGCCTTTGACCATAACGTGTCTACAGTGGCGAGGAAATCATTCTATGTTGTGCAACTTATAAACAAAGGTATGGCATCTAAGTCCAAGGAAGTCGTTGTTCCACTGTATTTAGCATTCATCAGATCTATCATTGAGTATAATGCCCGCTTTGGTATGTACCTAACCAGGCATATCCAACAAGTGGAACATCCAGACGGGTTCCTCACTAAAAGAATACAGGGCATAAGTATAATGTCCTATGTAGACTGCCTCAAGGCCCTATCCCTGTATGCTGTATCCTACATGCTTTTGAGGGGAGATCTATGCCTGGCATACAGGGCACTGTCAGACCTCATTCTAATAGACCTATTGCATATCCACAAAGCAAACAGAACCAGAGTTACTTGTTTTAATGACTTTAACCTTGCCTATGATATAAATAGGACCTGCTGGAGAGATAGGTATGTATCCCAGAGACCACCCCATCTATGGAACAGGCTCCCCATCCAGTTGAAGCAGAGTTCTTCCCTAACTCAGTTCAAGTGCAACTTGGGCAATTGGATGAGATACTGGAAATTCATCTCTGGTCTGGCACCTATGTCTCTAATGGACACAGGTAAGTTGTAAATGGTTCATCTCCCAGACCCATGTATGGCAAGGCTTAAAAAGGCCCTTGTGGTTGTTAAACTAGTAAATACATATGAACCTATGTTAGAAACTATATTTTTATACTATGTTTATAACATAGCATAGCTTTCCTTGGTGCTATTGCATATCAAGTATACTATCAGTAGCAAACTTTCAAATGATGTAGTAACTGACAGAGGTTTAGAGTGTAATTCACTGTCTTTTGCTCATTCTCTATCTTGTATTCTTTGACATCTTCACATATGATTCAAAACATTATGATTATTTACGTTTAAACACAAACAAGTATCCTGGAGAGTTCTTAGAATTTTTCAGGACTCCCACAGCATCACAAAAGTGACTCTAAGTTGTTTAAAGCTAGTTTTCATGATAAGGGCTTGAACATGAACAGTCCATAGTTACAATTCACATAAAAAACACTTGCAGGTGAATCCAAGCCACCTCTGCATTACATGTCAGTCCTCAAACCCCTCCAATCCACTAAAAACACAACAAAAGCATTTCAAAGAATTTTTACCAGTAAAAAGCTATTGTAAAAAGCTATTGTATTTAAATAAATAACATTGAATGATTCAGTAAGCACTATTTGTGTGAGATGTTTAAAACTGTAATTTTTTAAAGGAGACATAGCATATAAACTTTCATTAAAAGAATGAGTTATGTGTGATCCAGGTTTAACTGGTAAAAGTGTGAATGCTACTCAAATTATTTGATATCATTCCAATAATAACTTTTATATATGTAAAAAAGCTATACTTTTTTATACTTTGCTCATAACACAGCATGTCTTTTGTGGGTGCTATTGCATGTCAGTATAATGTCAGTAGCACACTACTGGACCATTTTAAGTACCCAGAATGCAAGTTAACATGCCTCTTTAGTGTCATTTGTTGCATCTAGTATTATATTGAATAGTACATTACTCAACTTATCAGAAAGTATCAACATATCAGAAAGTGTGCCACATAACATAAGTTTCATGATAATAATGATTAACATTTAATAAAATGAATAGTTTTACCTTTTAAACTTTAAATGAAAATAAGTGGCTTTAATTTCAGATATAGTTAAAAGAATCGAACTCTAACATTTTAAAAAGGTAACTAGTAACCATTTGAAGTAGGGAAAAATGATTTGCCTTGTGAAAGGTTACATTCAGCACCTATTCATAAGTATTCAGGCACTTCTTTGAATTAATAAGAATTCATAACCATGAAATACATTGATTTTTATTTGTCCTTCAGTTTTTGCTGTTTTTTGTCTTTTATTAAGCAGCTATCTCTTGTCAGATTTCTGTTCAAAAAAGTTAATAGATTCCAGTCCATGTCTTCTGTTTTTTCTAGGATTTTATTTTTCTATATGAAGTCCATTGCATCTTCCAAGGTGTTAAAAATCTTCTTTTTTTCTGGAAGGTGAATCCTTTGTTGTTCTGGAAATAAGATTTGTGCTTTAATATTGTTTTTCTTTAAGCTTTTAATGCACATTCTTTTCTTTTTGACATCACTAATGTTGAATAGTCATTGTCAAATCTTATAGTATTTTCTTTAATTTTAATTGGATAATTAGTCCATGCAGCTTTTTAAGAATAAATCCTTATCTTGACTTGAGAAAAACTTATGATAACTAATCTTGGTGAAGTTTTTTTTTTTCTTTAAAGATGAGATGGGAAGTGATCTATGTGCCTTTTTGATGTAAAAGGAAAAAGCTTTAGTCAGGTTCAAAGTTTTAGGCAGCCAGGTATTAAGGAGTTGAATCATACTGTCTCCCCCATTCTTTTTTTAGGAATCCTGTAAATCCTGATGTTATTTCTTCTAGATCTATTATTTAAGTCTTCTATTTTTTCCTGGAATAACTTGTTTTGTTTCAGGAAAAAAATCAGTATTACTCTCATTTTCAAGTAATCTTCCATCAAAATCAGCCATTGCTTTTTCTATATTCAAGACTTGTGATTGCTTTTGTTTAAGAAATTCACTCAGAACTTCAACTTATTTTTTTTACATTCATCTTTAAAATTGTCCCTTTTGCTTTCTAATTTATATGTCTTTACAGATAACTCATTGATGTTACTTAGTATAGCCTGTATGTCTTCGTTCATTGCACTGTCCTCCACACTGGGCTTAGAATGGTTCATTCAGAGACAATTAGTTCTTTCTAGTTTTCTTAACAAGAAAAAGCAATTAAACGAGTTGCAAACTTATTTTTGTAGTTAATCTTTCAGCAGATGCTCAACTATAAATCCATCAAGATTTGAAGTGTTCTATTTTAGTTTTTGTAGTAAAAATCCTGTCAGAGATGTTTAAATGAAGCAGAGCTAAAAAAAACAAAGCTGTTAATTGCTCACCATGTTGGCCATGCCCCTTGCTATACAGGTTTCTTAATATTCCAAAAAAAATGTTCTGGAAATGCAAGCTTTAAACAAGCAGTTCCAATGTAGAGAATCGAAAGATCTCTCAGTATCTAAGTTGAATAGGGCCAATTTCTTGTTCATTCCTTTAGCTAAATCTAAGATAATTGCTACCCTTTTTATATTATCATACATTACTCTATTGACAATAAATACTGTTTGATTTTTATTAGTAAATTTATATACTATATCTCTTAATCTTGTAGTGAAGATGGAAGCACATATTTTATAGTCTATATTTAATAATGAAATGGGTTTGTATGAAAAAACTAACTTATTATCCCTTTCTTGTTTAAGCATAGGTGAGATTACAGAAAATTTCCATGAGGGAGGAATTATTTTGTCACACTGAATTATCTTGAAAACATCACTCAGTAATTCTAAAATATTTAACAGAAGCAGACTATATAATTCCATACTTAAAACATCTAACCCTGGAGCTTTACCATTTTCCCTTTTTTAAAACTTTTTTAACTTCTATTAGGGTAATTGGCCTATTCAACAGAGATATTTGTTGGTCATTACATTTATTAGTAGCATTTATCTTTAAATATCTGTCAATTTTGTAATTGTCAGGATTATTATTTGCATCTTTATTAAGATCCTCATGGACTTTTAAAAATATTAAGTATTTCCTCTATGTCTGAAGTAAGCTTATTAGTGTGAAGATTTTGGATATTATTGATTTACGCTTTTTTTGCTTAACATTATTTCTGTTAGCTAAACTTTGTAGATTTTTTGAAGTCAACACATAACTGCGGAATTTTATTTTTTCTAAAGCTATGTCCACTTTATGCATTAAAACTGTTTGATATATTTTTGCTCATTTTTAATGATGTCAGTGTTCTAATGTCTTTGTCATTCAAACCTCACTTTGTGTATTTCATCTTGTATTCCTAATAACTCTTTATCCCATTCTTTAATTTTATTGTTAGTGTCTTCCCATTCTGTCTTTAATATGCATTTTTGAAGAGTCCATAATATGGCTTTACTAACCTGACCATTATCACTCAAAGTGAAAAAAAAATCTTGATTTGTTACTTAAGTTAACTCTTAAATTCTTTTAATTTCATCATATATACTGGGATTCTATAAATAAGAAGACATTTCCTTATATTCATTAATATATTAATACTCAATACATTATGATTAGGTAAAGGACAAAAAATAGTTTTAAAATAATTCAGTTTAAGTATGTCTGTAAAGATATAAATCCTATTAATTCTAGTTTGCATTCCATGTGCATACAAATAATGAGTGATAAGCACTGACTCATCTTACTATTAATCAACTAAATAATTAATTATTAATTTATCCATTTAGTGCTTTAGCTCATGCCAGAATTTTAGCATTCTTCTGTTCACTTGCATATTCTATACTAGATATGCAGTTAAAATCCTCCGCCAAAATTAAATTACCCTTCTAATGACATTGTAATACATTTAAGTAATCTTTAGCCACTCTTGCACTTATTCCAGGAATCCAGTAAAATTTAGCTAGTGTACAGAGTTTACCATTATATTTAATTATACACATGTATACATTCCTTTCAGATCATTAATGGACTCCATGGCCTTATTCGTTACAGCAGATTTTCTTCGAAGTATACCTGGTCCTCTATTCATTTTGTTAAAAGAAGCAGATGATAACATTTCATACCCTAATTTATTTAAATATTGCATATCTTTATCAATCAAATGAGTCTCTTGCAAGAATATAATGTATCCTCTATTTAATTTTAGGTATCTCATTAATTATTTCCTTTTGTTGCCTTTATTTAATCCATTTACATTAACAGATAATAGATTAAAACTAGCCATAGAAGATTAAAACTAGCCATATTGTGTGTGACACCCATCCTCTAGGCCAGTAATTAAGGAGCCTCAATCCTCACCAGTGACACTGGTGAGGAACATTCATGGTGAGAAAAATAGACCCACATAGTGTTTACAGATGCAATCCTCTGCGCTACATGCAATTTCTCTTAAGAGCACACAGAGAATACACATTCCAGTCCTGTGGTTGTTTTTTTCTCTCCATACCCCAAATAAGACTCCCCACTGACTACTATAGAGCTGAGTCCTTAGCCAGGTGTTCTAAACCAAGTCCTCCACCACCATCTCTGTGAAATCAGTGCTTTCAGTGTCCCTGTTTAAATTAGCTGTCTCACACACACACACACACACACACACACACACACACACACACACACACACACACACACACACACACACATGCACACACACTCTTTCAGATTTGATTTTCACACACGCACCCTCTGGAAAGGCAGGCACAACTTACATGTTATGCCACCTCCATCCGGACTATAAGGTAGATCTGCTGCCACCAGAACATCTGAAGCCAGCTAATTTAATGCTCTTATCATGGTACCCAATTAAACTTATTAAATTAAATACTTATGGAAGAAGCAGTGTTTAACCAAACATCAAGAATTTCAGGAATGTGGATCTATAGTGCCATTAAATAAATGCAAGTTCATAGGTTCATAGGTTCATACTAGGCTATCTGGCCTAGGGCATTTATAAGCCTAGCCAGAGTGTGTGTGGCTTTCACCACCCCTTAGGATGAGAATACTACACCCATTTAGGGTTTAGTTTACTGTGCCTCTGTCTTGTAGTGACACAGAGATGACCCCCAGGGTAAACCTACGATCTCCCATCCACTTGTCAAGATTTCTCTTGAATAGAGTTAGTGAGGGGCTCTGCCTAACATGGATTGGGATTCTGTTCCAGAGTGTAGGGAGCCTCTGGGTTATGAATCTGTCCCTCCAGCACGTCCTATTTATTTCTGTGTTGAGGTTTAAGTCTCTTGCTCTCATGGCTCTGATGGATTTGGATTTTCTGAGGTGGAGCATGTCCATTAATTCCGGATTGGACATGGCCTTGTACGTCAGGCACAGGTCACCTCTGAGTAGGCGGTATGCAACTGAATAGAGCTGGAGTTTTTTCAGTTGGGCAGCATATGACATATGTTTAAGACCCTTTATCCTCTTGGTGAGGAACTTTTGGGGTCTTTCCAACTGCTGCAGGTGTCGGGTAAGATACATTCCAAATGGAGCATTGTACTCAATCATTGGCCTGATAAGAGAAGAGTACAGGGGCACAATGACCTCTCTTGATCTAGATGTGAAACTCTTCATGATAAGGTGGGCAATATAGAAGGTCTTCCTAACCACTTTGGCAATGTGAGTGTCAAATGAGAGGTTACTGTCAACCTGGGTCCCTAGGTCCCTGATTACCTCTTCCGTACTTAATGGATTACCACCTATGTGGTAATTTGTGGGTACCTTGTTTTTCCCAAAGGGTATGACTATACATTTTTTGGCATTCAGCTTAAGGCCATGGCTCTGGCACCAATTATCCATTTCTATGAGGCCTCTCTGAAGGATGTTTGTGTCCGCTGGAGTATCAATTATGGCGCCCAGTTTGCAGTCATCTGCGAACTTTGCCACAATCCTCCTATGTTTGCCTGTACCTTGGAAAAATAAATGCCGAACAAGAGGGGTCCCAGGACTGAGCACTGTGGGACACCGCTTGTGACTGGCTTAGAGTCTGACATAGCTCCAGCAACTCTGACCCTGTGGGTTCTGTCCTTGAGCCAGTTTGCAACCCATCTCATGACATATGGGTTTACATTTAAGCTGGTGAGTTTGTCTATGATGCCCAAGTGGGGTATTGTGTCAAAGACTTTTGCAAGGTCAAGGTAGGCTGTGTGAACTGCCTTACCCTCATCAATGGCCTTAGTGACTGTTTCAAAAAAGTCGACCAAGTTCAAAAGGCAGGAGCTGCCCTTGACAAAGCCAAATTGGGTAGGATCCAATGTCTGTAGGTCCCCAATGTCTTTGTTTATGAGTTCCATAATGATCCTCTCCATAGCTTTGCAGACCAGGCTCGTCAAGCTTATGGGGTGGTAATTTCCAGGGTCCGTAGAAGCACCGCCTTTGTGAAGTGGGACCACTGTTGCCATACGCCACTCTTTGGGTACATATCCTGTAGTAAGGCTAAGATTAAACAGCAGCCTTATGTGTGGGTTTAGTTCCTCTTGGAGTTCATGTAGCACATAGCCCAAGACACCGTCCGGTCCCATTGATGCTGTGTTTTTAGCTTTAGAGAGGGCGGCTCTCACCTGGGCATCTGAGATGTTAGGGAGGCTACACTCTGCTGGGATAGTTATTTCTCCTTTTGGGGGGGAGAGGGAGGAGAAATTTGCACTGAACCTGTCTGCCAGAATGTTGGCAATGTCAGTGGGTTCAGTGTATTTTGTGTCATTTTGGACTAACTCTGAGCATATCTGAGAGTTTCCACCCAGGTTTCTAACATAGCTAAAGAAGGCCTTGTGATTGTCTTTTGTGTCTTTTGCGATTTTTCTCTCAAAGTTGGCCTTGGATGATTTTATGAGTGATCGTAGTTTTTTGCTAGTACTGATCAGAGATGTCTTCCCTTTTAGGGATTTTGCTCTGTCATGTAGTAGCTTCCTCCTTCTGTTGTAAAGTTTTTTTATGGCTGGGGTCCACCAGACTGGGCGCCTGCCTTTGGGGGAATGGGTCTTGGTTTTATTTGGGATTGCATGATCCATGCATTCTTGAATGTGCCCGTAGAAGGCATTTGTAAAGGATTCAGCAGTGTGGGTTGTGGTTTCCACTGGCCCAGGGACCTTGAAGGACACCACTTCAGTCTTAAGAAGTGTGAAGTTGGCTTTTGAGAAGTTCTTCACTGTGGTCTTTTGTGCAGGGGGTGGGGGCGGGATGTGGATTTCCAGTGAAATTAATTTATGGTCTGATCTTACCAATGAGAGATATACTTCTGGTGTGGAGCATTTTGTCCCCATGTTTGTGATGATCAGGTCTAGTATATTGTCTCCTCTTGTGGGAATGGTGACTAGTTGTTCCATCGCATTTGAGTTTATGAATTCTAGGAACCTTTGGGCTAGGGTGTTTGGGCTTGAGTAATGTTCCCAGTCTATGTTTGGGTAGTTGAAGTCTCCCAATATGATGGTATTTGGAGAGACATTCATACTCTCCAGTGTCTTCAGGAAGGCTGCGTGGGGTTCCTGAGTTTGAGAGGGTGGTCTGTAGCATGCTACAAATTGTAAGGCAGTTTTGCCTATGGTTAGTTGCATCTGGATGGTCTCTGATGCTTCGTGCATTGCCACTAACCTGGAGGTGTGGGTATCTTTGATGAATATGGATACTCCCCCTCCTTTTGTGGTTCGGTCCAAGTTTTGGGGCCAGAAAGCATGATATGAGGTAAAACCTGATAGTGCTGGGGTGCTCTCAGGAGTCTTGAACCAGGTTTCAGTCACTGCACAGACATCGATGTTCTCCATACTGAGGAGGGCTTCAAGGGCGTGCATCTTGAGGTTTAGACTTCTGGCATTGAGCAGCATTACCCTTATTTTTTTTCCACTTGTGTTTTCTAGGGAGGTAGGTTTGTCATTTGAGCCTTGCCTAAAAAAGGCATTATGGGGTGGCAAGAGCCTTGGCCAGTATCCGAAGCCCAGGGTGACAGGTGCAAGCCATCCCTTGCAAAGCAGCGTGGCTTGTCAAGCATGTCATCCCAAGCAGACAGACATTGGATCCCCTTAGAATGACACCAGTAATTAAGCCAATTGTTAAAACTGATCATTTTGTCTTTGTACTGTGGCATCATTCTTGGTGAGGGTAAGATGCTGCTCAGGGTCAGGGTCATACAGGCCTGGGCTACATAATCAGAGAGCTCCTCTATGTCTCTTTTCATGTAGTCCAGGGAGGTACGTCTCAGGTCGTTCACACCGGCATGTACAATGACTGAGTCATATTTGTACTTGCTGCGGAGTGACCTGAGTGCTTGTGTTATGTGGCAGATTCTAGCTCCCAACAGGCAGCTTACTGTGACCTTTTCCTTGTTCAATCTGGTGAGCGGGACGTCAGTGTGTCTGACTATGGAGTCACCTATTACAAGTGTGTCTGGCATGTTGTTTGGCCTTAAGGGCTGTGACTGTTTAGCACACTGACTTTGTGAACTATGTGTTGCATGTGCTATGTCTTGAGGTGGCATTTGCTTGGGTATCTGCTTTGGAGGCCACTGTTGTTTTGGTAGATTTTTAATCAGCGCCTCCGAGTATGTTTTTGTGTGTTTATGTGTTTGGTTTGCAGTTGTGATAGTTCTATGTTAGACTGGGTTTGTGGTGTGCGTGGTTACCTTCTCCTCCTGACTGGTCTTGCCAGTACTGAATTGAGAGAGCTCAGCCTCCAGTTTGGCTATATAGTTGCATCTCTCACATATATTTGTATTTGTTGGGAGGAGGAGAGGGTTGTCTGTGTACATGAGGCAATTGTAACATGGCCTCAAGATTCCCAGATTCACCAGCTGAACAGGAGAGGACGCCAGCAACTGACCCTTCGACATGCTAGAATAGTGAAAAAGATTGCTGTGTAACTGAGTCAGAAAGGATCTATAGAGAAATGGGTACTCAAGGGAATTTAGGTGAATGAAGTACTTTCTTTTGTTTAAGAGTGCTTTACCTGCATAAAAAATGCTTTAGGAGCAAGTGCTGAGCTTTTCAGTTAGAGTATAGGCTCTTTAGATTGCAAGTAGAGCAGTTCTAAGGGAAAAATTGAAGAGTAGACTTTACGGAGCCAGAAATAGTTTAAACTTGATTAACCGGCGCTGCCCGATGCTGCTCTATGAGCAACTTCACGCTAATTCGCGCAAAAGCATGCTAAAGAGAGCAAAAACGGGCTTTATAGCAGGGGGTTGAAAAGAGCCAGGAATTGACCCAAAATGGCCAATAAACTACAAGTTGCTGGGCTGGAACCAATCCTCTAGTGACAAATAGGTTGCTCAGTGCTCCCCACTCTCACTGGTGAACAAAGAAGCTTCCTCTTATCCAATGAAGGATATAGATAACACAGGAACTAAGACAAAGCCCAGAGATCAGCAAAATCTGAAGACTGGACTATTCTAGTTCAGAAAAGCGGGAAAACAAGGATATTTTTTTGTTTTTTTTCTTTTTTTACAGAGAAAGGAGAAAAAGATACAGTAGCAAACAGTAAATGCTATAAAACGGCTAGCGCACTTGAGTGTGTTAGCCTAAGAATTAAATTAAGCAAAAATAACTTTTTAAAGTGCGAACAGTTTAAAATCTACACAGGTACACTAAAAACAATATGCAGAGCTGTTTTTAGGCGAAATGCAGTCGAGATGCAGTAATTAAAGCAAAAGCCAGAAAAAATACTTATAAATCCAGAAAAGTCACTCTTTCACTCTCTGCTGCTTGTAGAACTCTGCTGGACACCACGAGGAGCTGTGCTGAGTCTTTTACAAGTGAAAAAGCATGCAAAAACGGACTTTATAGCAGGGGGTTGAAAAGAGCCAGGAATTGACCCAAAATGGCCAATAAACTACAAGTTGCTGGGCTGTAACCAATCCTCTAGGGACAAATAGGTTGCTCAGTGCTCCCCACTCCCACTGGTGAACAAAGAAGCGTCCTCTTACCCAAATAAGGATATGGATAGCACAGGAACTAAGACAAAGCCCAGAGATCAGCAAAATCTGAAGACTGGACTATTCTAGTTCAGAAAAGCGGGAAAACAAGGAAATTTTTTTGTTTTTTTCTTTTTTTTTACAGAGAAAGGAGAAAAAGATACAGTAGCAAACAGTAAATGCTATAAAACGGCTAGCACACTTGAGTGTGTTAGCCTAACAATTAAATTAAACAAAAATCACTTTTTAAAGTGCTAACAGTTTAAAATCTACACAGGTACAGTAAAAACAATATGCAGAGCTGTTTTTTAGGTGAAATGCAGTCGAGATGCAGTAATTAAAGCGAAAGCCAGAAAAAATACTTATAAATCCAGAAAAGTCACTCTTTCACTCTCTGCTGCTTGTAGAACTCTGCAGGATACCACAAGGAGCTGTGCTGAGTCTTTTACAAGTGAAAAAGTGTGCAAAAACGGGCTTTATAGCAGTACTCTTAAAGGTTAAATATTCCCTAAAAGACCAGCCACAATGAAAGGTTTATAAATATATATATATGTATATATATATATATATATATATATATATATATATATATATATATAATAGATAATAAAAACATGAAAATACTGAATATCTATTCGCGATAAACACCAGGGTTTCAATCACAAGAAATATAAAAAACATCTATGGAAAGGCTCAGACAGATGCAGAAAAAAAACATTTAGCTAATCTCAATATATTTTCTAGCTGACACAATAATTACTGTTCCCTAGTTACTTACTAAAGCAAGGCAAGATGAATGTGGATGACTGTCTTGTCAGGTCTAAAAACAGACTGCACACCTCACATCTCTGACTAGTATTCAAGTACAATATAAATGCTGGTTACAGAGTGGTATCACTTTTGGTCCCTTGACTTGGTGGTTCTCACACTACCCTCTCTCTAAAAACTGAGCCAGGATCTGGCACTGATGTGTTACAATGCACACATAAAACTTTAGCTAATGATTATTACAGCATCTGGAATCTGTAAAATAATTCCATTACTTTTACTGTTACTACAGAAATTAACAAGTCATTCTCTGGCACCCCAGAGTAGCAATTAGTTCATCACTAAGGACAACAGAACAGGATCCCAGCCCAGGTTTTTCACAGACATTGTGTCTCCGGCTGCATTCATACCCATGATATAAAATCTTTATGGTGTAAACCAGGTAATTTATTTCAAGCTATTTTTTCCGTAAGGTTAGCTGGGCTGAGCTTAACCACTTCTCTTCCAGTATCCTCTGTTAAAATATATTAATTTCATCAGTTTTAACAATACAGTCTGACATACATCTATATTTATTTTCTGTCCAGCAGGACTCACCGTTTATACATTTTTAACACAAGCAACTTTACAAATACATTTTTAACACAAGCATCTTTACAAATCAGTTTGATATTTAAATGACATATAATTCTTTGCAAAACTCCAGCTAGCTATGCTGGCATATGTTATACATGCACTGCCCTACCTCCTGGTACAGCTGACACTGTATCGCACAAGCACACTGTTTATTTAAAAATATATTTTTTAAATATAATATGACACATTAATTTATCATATTATTTGTATATAAAGTTCTAATGCATTCCTCCAACACTATCTTAGTATTTCACATTTTTAATCCTTCCTTCCTACAAACTCAACTACTAAAACTCATAAAATCACAAAAACAGAAATGTCTACAACTGTAACTGCATATATTACCAATAAAATGCAACCTACCATGGATACCAAAGTTACTAGCTTGTAAATCAAATAGACAAACTATTATAGTATATCTCTACCTATCAATACCTACAAATTCATCAAAAAACTAGTCAAAAGCTACAATGACTTACAAATAATATAATATTATATACAAGTTAAAATATTAAAAAAAAACTATTAATTGTGTTATATATTTTGCTATTTAAAACTATTTCCCCATTTCTACATAAAAGTTCAATAATCATCTTCTATTAATTACAAATATTAAGTAATCCAACAAATATTGTACTATATACCAATTTATATAACAGCAGCATAAATTATCCATTAACTATTCCTAAATTATTCAATCATTCAACATTATTATAGCTAAAGTTCTAAATAAATAAGTAGAACAGAGTGGGATCTGAAAAGATAAAAATTTCTATAAATCTGTAAACTTACAGGTGACAGGTAATCTTATCTATAAACTATTATACAAAAGGAAAATCAATGGACATATATATTAATCATGCTGCTAAAAGAAATATATATCTAACAAAGCAATGAATTAGTTCTAAAAGTACAAATGTCTATATCTTAAAATTGTATAGCATTCTTAATATGATAAATAAAATATTTAAAAATCCTTTGGCTTATTAAATTAAGTAATAAAATATGTATATTACTAAGGTTGAAAATAATGTCTTGCTATTTCTAGGCAGTAAAAACAACATTTGCAGTCTATATTGCATTCAAACATTGCAATGTGCTTAATTGAAATACAGTTCTCCCTTCTTGGGTTCAAATATACTAAAAAATCTATTTTACTTTCTATCAAAATGGAAGTACTGATGTAGTAATGTAATACTCAAATTTCAGCTCTAACTTGTGAAATGAGTTATTTCAGGTTGTCTTAGTGAATCTGTTAAAATACAATATGCAAAAAGCTCCAAACTTCATATAACCAAACTTCAAATTTCAGCTTTCAGGATATTTTCAAGTATTTTATATGATTTTCTATGAAACAATATAAGAGATTTTGTAAATTCACATTTGTGCCATATGCAGGTATGAGTAAGTCATGTCTTTCTTATAAGCTGTTTATTTAAACATATTTTCTATCTTAGTTTCCATCTAATATACTATATTATTCTATATAACTTGTATTTCTAAAATCTCCCATCAAAGAGCTATTAAACCATCAGCTCTCTATTAGAGATTACAGGGTGTGTATATATTTCTTAACTTATTGATACTGTTCTTTTATTTATATTATATAGTAGATATTTCATTCCTTGTGTGTTTGTATATTATTCATAAAATGTCTACTTTTCTTATTAATTCTAGTACTACAAGCAATCTTGACTATATATAAAATAATTCCTGCTTATTTAATTTCAATGTGTGTTTTTAACCATTGGTAAATGCTGCCGTGATTTAAGATTCACATCCTGACATTAGAATTTGATTACAGCATACAGCAGTTCCTAATTTCCTCGGTAAGTTTTTCATTCTTCTTAATTATTTTAAACTGTTCAAATCAGTAACAAACATATAACTTTACTTCTTTCCATTAATATGTGCAGTTAGAGTTACAGCATACACAATTAACATTCAGCAAAATGTAAGCATAGTATATGTCAGTAACAGCTCAATATAAAACATTACTATAGCTTTTATAGGTTCATAGAAGGTTACTAGGCAATTGGCCCTAGGGTCTTTATAAGCCTAGCCACATTATACCCTTGTTCCCTTATTGACCAAGTTTTATGGTCTATATTTGCAGCTTGAGTCTATGATCTACGCAGCCTGCCCTTATCCAAGAGGGACATAGGTGACACCCCCAGGGTAAATTTACAGTCTCCCATGTAGTTATCTAAGTGACTCTTAAATAGGGTCATTGAGGAGTTCTGTTTTACATGAATTGGGAGTTTGTTCCATGAGTGGCACTATCTGGGAGACATATCTGTCTCTCCAACATGTCATGTTAATGTCGCAGGCTAGCTAGATTAAGATCCCTAGAGTGAGTGATTCTTGTCCCATTTGACTTGCAAGTGTGCAGCATTTCTATTAGGGCAGGATCTAAGACTGATCTTTGGGTCAGGCACAGGTCGCCTCTCAGTAGCCTATAAGATACAAGAGTAGTACAGTGACAGGACCTTCAGTCTGTCCATGTAGGTCATATGCTGAAGTTCCTGAATTTCCTTAGTGAGGAAACTCTGAGCTCTTTCCAGCTGCTGCAGGTGTCTGGTGAGGTACATACAGAAGGGAGCATAGTACTGTTAGTTGTCTGATGAGTGATGAGTACAAGAGAGTTATACCATCCTTAACTCTAAATGCAATGCCCTTAATTATGAGATGTGCAATGTAGAAGGCCTTGCTTACCACTGTGGACACATGGTGATCAAAGGTAAGGTTGCTATCAACCCGTGTTCACAAATCTCTCACCACAGACTTTGAGCTAAGAAGGGGTACTGTTAATATTGTCATTTTCAGGGACTTCCCCTTTGCCAAATGCATTTTTGCATTTAGTTTAAGCACATGGCTTTGGCACCAATTATTTGTCTGTGTAAGCCTTTTTTGTAGTATGTCATCATTGGGGGACTCAATGACTGCACCCAGGTTGCAGTCATCATCAAACATGGTAAGCCACAGGCCATCTATTTTCACCTGGACATCTGAGAAATAGATTCCAATCAGTAGGGGACCCAGCACAGATCCTTGTATTACACTATTGGTAACTGGTCTGCTGGTAGAGGTGGAATCCCAAACTTTGTTTATATGCATTCTGTTGGTGAGCCATTTGGCTACCCATTTAGTGACATATGGGTTAACTCCCATCTGGCTGAGTTTCTCAATGATGTCTGAGTGGGAATTGTGTCAAAAGCCTTGGCTAAGTCACAATAGGCTATATGTACTGTTTTGCCTACATTCAGGGCTTTGGTGATATTCTCGAAGAAGTCCATCAGTTTTAATAAGCATGATCTACCCTTAACAAAGCCAAATTGGGCTTTGTCAAGACTTTGAAGGTCACTTATGTCTTTGTTGATAAGGTCCATGATTATTCTTTCCATGGCCTTTCAGATAAGGCTGGGTAGGCTTATGGGTCTAAAGTTCCCAGGGTTGTTTGATAGACCCCTTTGTGCAAAGGAATTACTGTTGCTGCTTTCCAGTCTGCTGGGACAAAGACAGTACTCAGACTGTGGTTAACGAGTGTGCCAGGTAGTTCTGCTATGTCCTGTTTTAGACCATTTAGTAGGCAGCCTGGGATGCCATCTGGTCCCATAAAGGCTGTGTGTTTAGCCATGTAGAGTCATGACCTGCTATTTGGATATACTAGGTAAAGGACTGTTGACAGGTATATAATTTGCTTGTTTAAGCTGTGAAGGGTGTGCTCTGTTGAGTCAGTTCTCTCTTGCTCTTGGACATTAGTTTCTTCCTTTTTTTGTATAACCTATTTATACTTGATGTCCATCAGGGTGGCTTGCTTTTTTATGAGGACTTTGTTTTGATCCATTCATGTACAGCTGAGCCTATACATTTGTATAGGTGTTTATACAGGGTATTTGAGCATACCTCTCTATAGTAGTCATTCTTGACTGTGGTAGCAGGGGTTTAACTATTTAAGTGATCACTTAGGAGGCTATACTTTGTTTTGGAGAAATTTTTCATCATTTTTGCTCTTGGGGGTGTCATGATCATTACTTCAAAGAAGACTGATTTGTGATCAGAACTTACCATGTAGGGAAACACACAAGTAGTAGTGCAGAGACCTCCTATGTTGGTGACTACTAAGTCTAGGGCATTCGATCCCCTTGTGGGGGTGCAGACTATCTGTTCCAGAGCATTTGTATTGACAAAGTCCAGGAACCTTACATTTGAGCATGTTTGTGCTCATATATGACTCACAATAGATGGAAGGATTATTGAAATCACCCATGTCCAAGGTGCTTGGCTGTATAGATCCAGGTAGGCAGAGTGGTTCTTGTGGTTGATGGTGAAGGACTTATAACTAAAAATGATATGGAAGGGGATTTTACCTACAGTTATTTGGACATGGAGTAGCTCTAGGGAGTTGTACTGTTTGATCTGTCTTGATGTGCATTTGTCTTTAGTGAAGATGGATACTCCTCCACCTTTGGTTCTTTCATACTTTTTTTGACATCTGAATGTGTGGAAGGCATTGTAGCCTTGTATGGCTGGAGTGCTCTCTGTGGCCTTAAATCATGTCTCTGTTGTTGCACAGACATTGGCATCTTCAATGGTAAGGAGTACTTCCAATGAGTGCATTTTCATATATAGACTCATAGCATTAAGCAGTAAAACCCTGAGTTTGTCTCTAGTTGATTATTTACATGTGGAATTGTGTCACTATGACATTGCCTAAAAAAGGTACTATGGAGGGGGCAAATACCTTTGCCAGTAACTGAAAGCCAAGAGGCAACAGGTGTATGCCATCTCTGGCAAAGCAGGATGGTCTGTCAACCATATCTTCCCTGGCTGACAGATACTGGATCTTCCTGAATTGACATCAGAAGCTAAGACAATTGTTGAAGTCAATAATTTTTTGTTTATATTAAGGCATCATCTTGGGTGAAAGTAGCATGCTGCTTAGGGCTAGAGACATACCTGCCTGAGACACGTAATCTGAGAGCTCAGTCATGTCTCTCTTCATATAGTCCAGTGAAGTGCATCTGAAGTCTTTCACTCCAACATGGAGTATGACAGAGTCTTGCGTATGGATCCTGTTACCTGATATGCAGCTGACAGTGACCTTCTTGTCCAATCTGCTGAGGTGGAACATCTATGTGTTTCACTAAGCAGTTGCCTATGACCATTTTTCCTTAGGGGCTTACAGGCTGAGACACTGTTGTGTGTATTATTATGTGTAGTGCATTCTGTTGGGTCTGTAGTGTGTGTGCAATAGGTTTGTGCTTGGGAGGTCTCTGACCTTTAGGTAGGTTTCTAGTGAGTACCACCGTGTATGTGGGTTTATGTGTTTGTGAGCTTATGTGCAAGAGGTGAAGTCTGTGTGCTGAGAACCAGTTTGATATCTGATTTGTTTTTATGTGAGAGAATTGATTCCAAATTCATATTATAGATACATATCTCACATGTTGTATTTGTTTATTTTAGGAGTAATTGGTTGTTAGTATATATGAGGCATTTGCTACATTGCCTCAGGATTCTGTTAGAGAAAAATGCATCTCTCATAATTATTCTACACAAAATGCATATTAACTTACAGTTTCTGCACAAAATGTTAAATAAGTACTTATGGTAAAAATGATGGTTACCTTTTTATATTCTCGAAAGTCGACAATGTCGAATCCGAAAGTTTAGTTGACATGTTTGACTTATTGAGATATAGGAGGTGAAGGACCACCATATATCTAATGGCACAGTAAGTAAGGCTCATCTTCTCCCTCTGAAGACTGTATGACACAGAGTTCAGGCACAGGGCTTCCAGTCTGACATGATGACTTAGGTTCACAAGACCAAAGATCTTGTTTGCTATGAACTTATGTGTTTTTTGAATCTGTTGATATGTAAAGTGAGATGCATACTGAATAGAGTGTTGTACTGTATAATTGGTTTAATCAGTGATAAATAAAGGGAAACAGTAGCCACTTTGTATGTAAATGAAATACTTTTGGTTATTAGTTAATAACTACATGGATTTCTTTACGACAGTTACTAAATGATGATCAAAGGGCAGGTAACTGTCAATTCAAGTGCTAACGTCCATGGCATACCTCTTAACCTCTTCACACAAGAAATCCGGGCTGAGGCAAAAATAATTGTGGAAAAAAGACCAAAAAATATGGACAGATTTTAAATATTGTTCTTATAAATTTAGAAAGTTGCTAGAATAATAGTTTTTGAATTGACGTGTATTTATGCAAAGGATATGACTACACTGAACTTAATAACTACAGACCCATTGTTTTATTCTCCCCCTGGCCAAAATCCTAGAAAAATGCATCCATACCCAGATGCTAAAATATCTCCTAGACAGCAACATCCTGTCACCTACTCAGCATGGTTTCAGACCTGCTCATAGTACCACTACAGCCCTCCTCTGCTTCACAGATACAGTAAACCATCTCAAAAATGAAGGCCTGCAGGTGTCAACTCTTTTTTTGGATATGTCCAAAGCATTTGACACAGTCTCACACCAAATCCTGCTAAACAAACTAAACCAGTATCACCTATCAAATTCCACTCTTACCTGGTGTCAAAGCTACTTAATTGACAGGTACCAAGCTATGAAATGGGAAAATTATCTTTCCTCAGCTGCCCATAACTATAAGAATCCCACAGGGTTCTATCCTAGGACCACTACTATTCACAATCTTCACAATTGACCTCCATACCTCCACACAGCATGCATCTATCATTCAGTATGCAGATGACACCACCTTAATCTGTGCTGCACAAAACATTCCCACCCTCCTGCAAACAACTCAACTAGCATTCTCTGACATTGAAAACTACCTAACCAAAGCCCAACTTATCCTCAATCCAAAGAAAACTCAGCTTATGATTATAACCAGTTCTAACAAAAACACTGATAACAGTCAATTCACTATTTACTTCACAAATGCTACTCCATTCGCTCCAGTGGCACAGGCTAAGCTATTGGGAATAACCATACACTCCCACCTAAAATTTGATAGTCATCTCAACTTAACTATTATAAAAGTACATGCCAAACTGGGATCACTCTACCATATCAAACCATTTCTTTCCAACAACACGAGATCAGCCATTGCTCGCTCCCAACTTCTATCCACCCTACTGTATGCATCTCCCATTCTGACTAATCTCAACAAAACTGAACTATGTAAAATGGAAGCTTGCTATAACAGAATTGCCCGCTTTGCTGCAAATTGCTCATATAGAACTCATCACTGTACTGCTTTGAGATGGCTCCACTGGCTTGAACTGCCCAACCTCCTAACCTACAATCAGCTCTGCCTCTGTCATTCTATCTATTACCTCCCCAATAAGTGTCCTGTCCTCAAAAACCTAGTACAACATCACTCAGCCAAAAGGCCTCTTAGATCATCAAACAACCTACAACTAGAAGTCATCAACAGCTACAATAGCTTTGGAGATACACTATATAGTAGGTCAGTGGCTAAAAAATGGAACTCTGTCCCCACTAGCATTCAAAACACATCATCCAGAGCCTCCTTTAAGGACCTCATCAGGCAACATCTCAAGCAAAGTTGGCAGTGCCAAGATTGCTTCCCAGGCTAGTGAAAGTGGATAAGGTACACATACTAAACCTAGAGTACTTGATTAAGATTGAAAACTATTCTCACAAACACTGGCTAATCTACAATGTATGTACTGTACCTGTGTACTATGTATGTATTCTACCTATGTTCCAAATTTCAGCTGTACACCACAAATCTATTAAGTACCCTTATTTTTAAATATTTTTTTGTTTGTTCTCTCCACTGTAACTGTTGATGTGCTGCATACCACTGTGAAAACATGTGTTTTGTAATTTGTGTGTATACTGATCGTGTCTAAATGTATCTGTAATTTTCCACGTGGAGCTTTTCTCCCCAGGCCGCTGCTGAAAAAGGGCCTTTTCGGCTCAGTCAGACACCCCCAGTTAACAAATGTAAAATAAAATAAAATAAATAAATAAAATGACATCTGAAACTCAAATATCTGCATTCATTAGTGATTTCAGTCTTCAATGGTTCTCCAGAAAGACACAAATTTTATGAGTAGCAGAACAAACATATAAGGCAAAAATGTGGGCATTCTGTGAAAACATAGAAAGTTGAGAGATATGTTCCATGACTACCTATTTGTTTATTAAGGGTGTGCATTCTCTATCATGTACTGTTTGTAATGTGTTTTCTCTTTTCTGAAAGAAACACAACTATACTTTCCAGTCCTCAGTTTAAGCCCATTTTCTACATATGAGGAATTTATTTTTTCTTTGTTGACCAGGTTAGTCCCACTCGGCTAGTAGCTTCTTTCCAGAGGATACCCAACGTGGTATTTATACTATCAGGGGAAATTTGGACAGGGCATCTGGGAACTTTTATGGGTGCTGGGGAACTTTTATATTCACCTGAGCTACCACCAACTCATACAAATGGGACCTCAGTTTAGCATCTCATTGAAAGAATGACACACTTAGGAGTGTTGTACCTCCCTAATGTCACACTGCAGTGTCTGCATTCGATCTACTTGGTGTGGAAAAAGAACCCTGATTGTGCCAGGTGACACTGACACTGAATTTACTAGAGTATGGTATTTCTGATGATATTGCAGGTATATGAGGTGGTTTTGACAATTACATCCAGTTTACAGGAATTTGCAAATTTGGTTAAACAGAGGTCCTTCTCATCATTTTTAGATAGGAAAGGTAGATCTCAAACAGGATGGGACTCAGTTCAGACCCCAGGGGACTCCACTGCTTAATTTAGCACTACTTGAAGAAGCACCTGCTACACAAACTTCTCAGGTTTTTTCTTTTAGCCAGTTGGCTATTCATCTTCTTATATAAGGATCTATATATGTTTAGGGATGTCAGTTTCCTTCCAATTCCAGTATGAGGTATCATATTGAATTCTTTGGCCAGATTAAGATAAGGTGTATGAGCAGAATGACCACTCTTAACAGTTTGTGTAACACACTCAAAGAGATTATCAAGATTTAAGAGGCACAATCTCACTCCAACAAAGCCAAATTGCTGGAAGTCAAATCTAAAGCAATTCTTAATATCATAATTAATGGGACTGGTTATGATATGCTCCATAGATTTTCAGATCAGACTCATAAGGCTGATTGGTCTTTAATTTTCAGGGTCCATCATAGGATCACCCTTGTGGTGAGCGTATGACCTCAGCAGTGTGCCTGGACTGGGAACATACCTTGTGGCTAGGCTTAAGTTGAAGTGTTTAAGGATAGGTTTGCTATTTAATACGCTGCCAGGTATTTTCTCAGAACCCATGTAAGAAGTATTTTTGTTTTAAATAACACCTTAATAATGTATTATTTAATGATAATGGGGATGTAAGGGATTCTGGTATTAGAATCGGTGTTCTGTAGGTAAAGTTTGCAGAGAACTTGTTTGCTAGTATATTTGAAATGTCATTTGGGTTGGAATGGAGTGGTTCTGTTAAGGAAAAGTTCAGACCAATGTTAAGTGTTATTTATTAGTTTTTCTAACATAGATAAAGAAGGATTTGTAGTCATCCTTTCCTTCAGAACTCAATCTCCATTTGTGGTTAGCTTTATTGACCTTTACAGTGTTTTTCAGTTTCTTGCTGATATTTCTTATGTGATCAGCATTATGAGGAGTTCTATCCTTACTTTATAGTTCAAGGAGTTATTTCTCTTGTTCTAAAGCATATTGATTGGCTACCAAGAATGTTTTTTCTCATATTCCTATAGTATTTCACTCTAGAGGGGACTGGTAACTCTTTGCATGTGTCTAACTGCACAAAACTCCTTAGTGTGGTTGGCTGCAATGTTGGGCTCAGTGGTAGTGATGGCATGGCCAAAACTATAATTGTATAAGGTTTGCCCATGAAGTTCTTAAATACAGAGAAGCAAGGAACATGATGTATGGTGGTTTTGAGAGTAAATGCCACTAATTTATGATCCAACTTGCCACTAATTTATGATCCAATTTAGCTGGAGAAAGAAACAGCAGAGGAGCAGAGCAGGTAGAGGAAACATATGCCTGGTCCATATCCAGACTATTTTTACCTGTGATGGTTTTGCTCACTATTTGATCCATGGATTTCCTTTTTATCACATCCTTAAATCTCTGGTCATACCACACATTAGAGGTATTAATGCTCTAGTCTATGGCTGGGTAATTGTAGTTATTAAGAATTATGAAGTTAATGCTTACAGAAATTTATTTCTAAAACATACAATAATCTGACATGACCATATAGACACATGAGGGGCTTCTGTAATATAATAAAAGCTGGTAGTTTGTCTTATCTATAGTATAGTAAAGTGAATGCCTTAGTGTTAAAGTTAAGCTCTAGGAGCTTACTATATGAGTCCTCAGGTATCTGCCTATATGAGGTATGGTCTTTGACAAGTATAGAAACACAACTGCAGTTTCTAGCAGATTGAAAGCCTAGCAGGTACAAAACCTAGGTAGGTGGGAAGGGATTTCCATACATTTAAATCAGATTTATGTAACTGCACATATCTGGACAGGTCCCAAATACAGGAGTGACTCATGACTCAGTACTTTGTTGTTGAGACTACTGGCACTGAGAAGAGCCACCATTATGTGGTCCAGCTTAGTGTTAAACATTTGTTTAGTTAGTGTGTCCATTAGATGGACTCTACCAAAAAAGGCACTATGCCAGGGTAGCTAAGACCTTTGCTAGCACGCAGAAACCCTTGTATGAGAAAAACAAGTAGAAGTATCTGTCATCTCATCCCTGTATAAGTATCTCTTTATACCTATGCATTATTCCTGGTGAAGGAAGGATTCCACTCAGGAACTGAATATTCCTTTCATCCATTACATTCCTAGAGAGTTCCGACATGTGTCTCTATATGTCCCCAGGTCATCACTCCCACATGGATCACCACCATGTTGTAGTTATATTTGTCTTAAAAAAGGTCCTGAGTCTCCTTGTAATGTTTGTGATCCTGACAGCTAAAAGCCTGTAGACAGTAACCCTATCATTGACCAGCCTGGTGAGTGGGGACTCTGTACGCCTGACATCAGAGTCATCAGGTGAGTGGGGAGTCAAGCAGGTTTAGCACTTTTGTCAGTAGTGGGTATGGCATTATTTGATTAAAAGCAACTTTGCTATTGATGACATGTTGTTGTAGTTGTGCAGAGAACCAGTAGGCTCAGGGACTTCAGCTGAGACCTGGTCTTACAAGTTCTAGGAGGCTTTGGCAAGGATTTTATATGGTACTGATGCATTTTATTTTAGTGTGCTGTGTTTAAAAAATGTGATACCAGTTAAAGTGAGGGTGTGACTATGAGATACTCACTGCATATTATCATTGCTCATGAGATGGAAGACTCAGTTTTAGATAGGCATTCACACCTTTCACAGACATAATTTTCTATGTTTAATAGTTCATTCTCAGTGAGCATAAAGCAATTACTACACCGCCTTAAGATTTGAATTGCTAGGAGACTTATGACAGAAGAAGAACACATTTGGTGGCCCTGCATTTTGTCCATTATTTTAGGTGTTAGCTAGCTATGTGCATAAAGGAACTAATTTAGGCTAAGAGTGGGCTATGGGAGAACTATTCACTTAGTATCAATGGTATCAACAGAGAACATGGACATGTTGATGCTCTTTGCACAGCTTGAAGCAAATCAGAACAACCAAGTATTGATAAGTACAGGTTGATGCTCCTATTGGCACAATCAGACAGCTACCAACCAGGGGAACAACTGATGGCTTTGGTGAACTGAGTAAGTTAAAAATGAAAATGTACCCAGTATGTACCATTCAGGTCTAAATATGGTGACACTGAGCAGACTAAGCTCAGCACTCACATTTGCTATAAACAGCAATTAAATAAAACAAAAGAAACAAGAGAACAAATCAGTGAACAGCTGTGGGAGAGCCAGTGCTGCTCAGAGATTTAGAAATGTCACTGACTAACTTTTTGTTTCACAAGAATAACTACTACAGTTTCCAAGCTAGTCCACAACAATTGGCTTAACAAGGCATACTCAACTAAGCAAAAAACAATACAGTTATAGTGTAATTGCTTCAAAAACATTTACAGCAACTGGAATAGCAAAAAAAAAAAAAATCAAATATAATATATTTTTACTATCCCAGTGTACAGGATCTTGAAATACTTGTCAAATTATGTTCAATATGTCTCAAAACCAGTTCAGAGAGATCCAGCTTAAGAGTAATCCAGTGAAAAGGGCAACAACTCTGCACTCACCTTTGCTATGAATAACGATGAAACAGAACAACAAATCACACTTTAATAAAATTCTGAAGTCTCTGCTAAAGAAGACCATAAAGCAGCATGAGATCAGTTAATTAATGGTCGCTTTTTACTGTAAAAGAGGTATCCTAAGCTTCATCAGGATTTACTCCATTTGTGTATGGTATACATTCCAAGAGGCTTGCAGTGCATAGCAAATGAAATGTGGAAGGAGAAAAAGATCCCACTGAAGGCATACCTTGCAAATCAGCAAAACAAGTTAATTGTTATACCAATAGTTGTAAAACATGTGAAAATGGCACAGAAAGTGCAAAAGAGGATGTATAGTCAGAATGCCAGAGTTAGGGTTCTTAAAATGAATGCCAGAGTTAGGGTTCTTAAAACAGTGGTACAAAATAAGAATGCCAGATATAGGGTTCTTAAAACACTGGTGCATAATAAGAATGCCAGAGTTAAGGGTCTTAAAACCATGGTGCATAAAAAGATTGCCAGAGTTAGGATTCTTAAAACAATGGTGCTTAATAAGAATGCCAGAGTTAAGGTTCTAAAAACACTGGTGCATAACAAGAATGTCAGAATTAGGGTTCTTAAAACAGTGGTGCATAATAAGAATGCATAGTTAGGATTCTTAAAACTGTGGTGCTTAATAAGAATGTCAGACTTAGGATTCTTAAAGCACTGGTACCAAATAAGAATGCCAGAGTTAGGATTCGTAAAACAGTGATGCTTAATAAGAATGCCAGAATTAGGGTTCTTAAAACAGTGGTGCAAACTAAGAATGCCAGAGATTGGTTTCTTACAACACTGGTGCATAGCAAGAATGCCAGAGTTAAGGTTCTTAAAACACTAGGGTTCTTAAAACACTGGTGCAAAATAAGAAAGCCAAAGTTAGGATTCTTAAAACAGTGCTGCTTAATAAGAATGCCAGAGTTAGGGTTCTTAAAACACTGGTGCAAAATAAGAATGGCAGAGATAGGGTTGTTAAAACAGTGGTACATACCAAGAATGCCAGAGTTAAGGTTCTTAAAACACTAGGGTTCTTAAAACATTGGTGCAAAATAAGAAAGCCAGAGTTAGGATTCTTAAAACAGTGCTGCTTAATAAGAATGCCAGAGTTAGGGTTCTTAAAACATTGGTGCAAAATAAGAATGGCAGAGATAGGGTTGTTAAAACAGTGGTGCATAATAAGAATGCCAGAATTAGGCTTCTTAAAGCACTGCTGCAAAATTGGAATGCCAGAGTTAGGATTTTTAATACAGTGGTGCTTAATAAGAATGCCACAATTAAGGTTCTTAAAACAGTGGTGCATAATAAGAATGCCAGAGTTAGGGTTCTTAAAACACTGTTGTAAAATAAAAATGCCAGAAATAGGGTTCTTAAAACAGTAGTGCATATTAAGAATGCCAGAGTTAGGCTTCTTAAAACACTGTTACAAAATAAGAATGCCAGAGTTAGGATTCTTAAAACAGTGATCATTAATAAGAATGTCACAAATAAGGTTCTCAAAACAGTGGTGCATAATCTGAATGCCAGATTTAGGGTTCTTAAAACAGTGGTGCATAATAAGAATGCCAGAGTTAGTGTTCTTAAAACAGTGGTGCAAAATAAGAATTCCAGAGACAGGGTTCTTAAAAAAAAGTGGTGGATAATAAGAATGCTAGTGATAGGGTTCTTAAAACAGTGGTTCATAACCAGGATACCATAGTTAGGGTTTTTAAAACACCAGTGAATAATAAATATGCCAGAGTTAGGATTCTTAAAACAGTGGTGTATAATAAGAATGCCAGAATTAAGGTTCTTAAACAGTGGTGCTTAATAAGAATGCCAGAGTTAGGGTTCCTAAAACAGTGGTGTATAATAAGAATGCCAGAATTAAGGTTCTTAAAACAGTGGTGCATAATAAGAATGCCAGAGTTAGAGTTCTTAAAACACTGGTGTATAATAAGATTTAAGGTTTTTAAAACACTGGTGCATAATAAGAATGCCAGAGATAGGGGTCTTAAAACAGTGGTGCAAAATAAGAATCCTAGAGACAGGGTTCTTAAAACAGTGGTTCATAGTCAGGATGCTGCAGTTAAGTCTTTTAAAACACCAGTAAATAATTAATATGCCAGAGTTAGGGTTCTTTAAATAGTGGTAAATAAAAAGAATGCCAGAGTTAGGGGTTGTAAAACAGTGGGCAATGTTCTCTCTGTTTAAAATAATTTCCTAGCAAGATAGTATGGACTATTTGAGGTATAAGAAAAAAATAAAAAAGTGAACCTCAAAATAAGGCAAACCGGAAGAAGAAAGCTAGAGAATATATATCACAAAATATCTTTAAAACATTGTAGGGAAGCTAATACCTCTGCTGACAGACTGCATGGTATCAGAAATTATAATCCTGCTGACAAAACATCATTTAAGGCCCAGAAACAAGAGCTGAAAGACTTCTTATTGAGAAATAGAGCTTTTTCCTGAGATACTTGATAAAACAGATATAATATAGCACTATGTTGAAAATTGTGCCAGGAAAAAAGTAAACCTAAAACCATGTAAGTTACAATTGTGCCAGGAAAAAAGTAAACCTAAAACCATGTAAGTTACCAACATCCAAATAAAGTGATAAGTGAAGAAGTAAAGGAAAAGGCTTAAATTATTACATAATGAAGAGTCTAGAAACAAATAGAACTGCCTAGTTGAGCTGGTTCCTAAGCCAGATGACACCATCACATTTTATAATAATTTCTGAAAACTGAATGACATATCCAGGTTTGACACATAGCCAATTTCCACTGTTGATGAGCTAACAAAGAAATTAGGCAAAGCAAGGTTTTTCAACAGCCTAGATTTAACCAGAATATACTGGCAAATCCCTCTGTAAGAATTGATAAGACTGTAGTATACTGTAATTTGCTGGAAACAACTGAAATGAGACTGAAATGAAAGTCTTTATCTGTTATTTAACTAAACTCATGCTGATACAGTTGCCAGCTTCTCCTTTATGGTCCAAGTCTTCTGTACTTTTCAGAATGAATTCTCCAAACACTGTAGTTTAATCAATAAGGCTTTATTAGATGTTCACAATATCCGAATACTGTCTTCATTAACAGTGCCGATAAACAATAACAATCTGTAGAAATGTTGGGGTGCTGATTACTATCCAAAGTTACTGCACATCATTCTGATTGTCCTGAAAAACATAAACTAAAATAATCTTTATTTCACCTGCCTTCTGTACTCAGGCTCGAGTGTCTGTATCTTAGCTTAATCTTGTCTGTAATGTCAGGTTGAATGAACTAACTAACCTTAACTGAACTGCTATCCAGAACACAATATATTTTATTGCTTCAAACAGTGATTTTCCTTTGTAAACCATATTTACTCCCCCTAACCTTGGTCTCAGGCCTTGTCTTGTATGTGCTTTATAACATTCCATTAAGGAATAATCTGTAGCTGGCAAGATTGTATCTTTTCCTTGAGAAAAGAATATTCTGTATTTTCTGAAAATTTCATGCTTATGTTTCCTTTCTAATAAACTGGCTTTCTCTAAAACTGAATGCACACTTGTCTGACTCCATATTTCAGACCTTATTCTACGTAAATATACTATAGTGAAATTACTGAGAATAACTGTCTCTTCAAAAATATCTGACACTGCATATTTTATCTTTTAGTCTGCAAAATGGCTAATAACTACTTTAAAATAAAGGTCCCTAATATAACAGTTGCCCCCGAGGTCCATGACAAAAGTCTACAGAAACCTATTTTTGAAATTATGTTACATCTGTATTGCTAACTACTGTATACAGTTTTATGCTACCTGACTCATAATCTGAAAATATTTTTTTTATTTGGTAAATAAACCTGCAATTTCAATTTTGACCACTATGACCTGTTCAGATTGAAGTCTCTTAACTTTATGATTGAATTATAACTAGGCAATTTGTTTTTCTTTATCTGGTGAATAAACTTGCAATTTTAATTTTGACTACTGGGCTTCAAGTCTGTTAACTTTATGCTTTAATTTCCATATTACCTAAATTCATAGTTTTTTAGAGTCTTTAAGTCTAAATTCTGATTTATGAGTGATATAGCCAAGACTTGTATATTATTCTGAAAATGAGTATCTTGTAATTTTGTTGCTTTTAAAGCTGATTAGAAACTGCATGCACAGTCTTAAGTTAGACAGACTATGAACTGTTACCTCTGCCTATTTTTCTCCTGTCTGTATGGTGTAATGGTAAAATTATATGTTTTTTACCTTATGAACTGGTGCCTTGGTGTACCATGATGCATCTTTCTTATAGCAAATAAAACCTTTTCCTGTTGTTCACAGATTTCAGTCTTTAAACATTGTAGTGCTTGTTTTTATTGTATATCCTATCAAGCATGATGGCTATTCTCTGAAGACTAATTGAAATTGGCACTGAAGAGAACTCTATAACTGGTCTTGAAGCATAATTACCATATACTTTATTAACTTGTGTCTATAAATTTTCATTTAGATTTACTAATAATGCTACTTTTATGTGCTGTAATAGATGCTTGCCTCCTACATTTGTGCCTGAAATATTCTATGAATATTTATGCTATAATAGTTTATTAAAACCTATGCTTTCTATATTTCAAGCTTATACATCTGCATTGCCTGTTAGTGTCCTTTTAATTTTCTTACTAATGTACAATAATAATGTAAAGTGCACTGTAATCTATAAACATGCACTGTAATCTGTAAACTAATTAACAAATTAAACCTGTCATGTTATGCCTTGAGTATACTGAATAACTATTACTACCTATTATTTAGATAACTTATCCTAATAAGCCTATAATAAATAATTTTGTCACTTTACCCTTAACTAATGACTGAATAATGTGAAGGATGATGTAGTAGAAATGTATGATGTAATAAGTCTGTTACAAATAAGTCTGCCACTTTACCCTTAACTAAAAATGTAATTCTGTTACTTTACCCTTAAAACTAATGAATAATGTGAAGTAACTGAATATTATTTTTATATTCTGAAATTTAACTAAAATGTACTTTACTGAGTATGAGTGCCATATTCTGAATCTTGACTGAACTTTGCATTAGTGTGATGCATATTTATACGTGTTATTTCGTTTTTTCCCAGTTAGTAGTCACCACAGTGGATCACCTGTCCGCTTATGATTGGCAGTGGAGTTTTACAATGTCAAGTTGCCAGCCCGGCATCCAACCTTCCGCAGAAGGCACACAAACTCACACACACACACACACACACACACACACACACACACACACACACACACACACACACACACACACACACACACACATCAATTTAGAGTGTCCAATCCACCTACAGCATGTTTTTGGGATGTGGGAGGAAATCGGAGCACCCAGAGGAAACCCACATGACCACAGGGAGGACATGCAGACTCTGCACAGAAGGCACCCCAGCTGAGGATCGAACTAGAGAACCTTTTGCTGTGAGGTGGCAATGCTAACCACTGCACCACCGCAGCAACCCTGTGATGCATATTTATACTGAACATTTAAAATAGCTGTGTATAATCTGGAAACTAACTAAACTAATACTAAAAGAATATATTTGCCAGTGTTAACTGAACACAGGTAAAAGTATAACCAGAACTGGTAAATGTTATATTCTGAAAACTAAACTATTAGTGCCTTTTTCTGTCAGTATTGTCTAAACATAGACTGAAAACTAGTACTGTTGTACAACTGTCTGAAAATGTGAGAACATTTTGACAGTATTATTTGGAACACAGGTAAACTGAAATCTGTTATTGTTATATTCTGGAGACTAAACTATTAATATATTTTTGTCAGTATTGCCTGAACATAGATAAAAACATAAACTGAACTAGTACTGGTACATAACTGTTTGAAACATGCATACTTGCTTTAACTGATAAACTGAAAACCAGTACTGTTAAATAAATGTCTGAAAACATACATACTTGCTTTAACTCATATATTTTAACTTTAAACAAAACATTGAAGAAATAACTGAAACACATAGACAGTCAGCTTTTACACCACTGCTCTTGCCTAATTTTACTCTGCATTGTTCCAGTCACTGATGAGGTAAAGGAAGGCCTGCTTTAATACTAAAGTGTGTGTCCTTTTTGCAGTTAGGCCTTTTAAATCTCTTCTTTTCATTTCTTGTGCAAGGCTGGGTGACTAAAGTTCTTAATTGTATTTAGTATAAGGTCCTTAAAATAACATTTGTTTCTTTAACAATTTTAAACTGATAGCATTGTTTATTGCCCTTACCTTATTGACATTTTTCTGCATGAAATGAATATTTGCAGCTTTAACAATTATAAACTGATAGCATTGTGTACTGTGCTGACTTTATTTACATTTTTCTGCATGAAATAAACATTTGCTGCTAATAAACTATTGCAAGTCTGTAAGCAAACTGATAACCTGAAATGAAACTAAAATAGTAATGTAACACTGTGCAGTTCTGCATCTATATAAAATCTATTTTAACTATTGAACTTTCTACATTGTGTCTTGTGACCCTTAAATTTTAACATACTGTACTGTGAGTGAAACTCCACCCACTCTCTCACCATAACCGTTTCTTTAGCTGATGTCATTTAACTTTTTAGTACTACTGATTGCTGCAAAAATTTACCAATACTGTCCATAATTTTCTTGGATAAATATTAAAACTGTAAATGCATTAAATTGATCTTTACCATACTGCCTTATGGCATAAAGTACTGTCTTTAATTCAGCTTGCTAAGCTGGCTGTAAAATGATTTCATGTGCTTGGCAAACTGTCATTTCTGTATGAAATATATACAGTCTTAAACTGATTACATAAACGCATTTATTACCAAATTTAAACTGATATGATTTTATATAATGTAGCATTGACTTTTACATTCTGCAATATTTGTGAATGCTCTGTATTATGATATTGTTTATGCATTGCAACCCTTTATTGCAAAGCTCTTAACCAATGACTGCTAAACAAAACGATAATGCAAAAAATTAATTTACCAAATCTGTAACTGTAAACCCTTTATTCTGCAAATTAACTTGACTGTTATTTCTGATATACCTTATAAGACAAAGTGGTATACGGTTACCCTTTTTTCTAACTGGCCACACCAAATATGTCTTTCTGAGCATTTCAGCTGTGTCAGCTGAACTGAAATTTATTTTATCTTTAACCCATAAATCTACATGTTCCTGTCATAATCAATTCTTTAAAATCTGTACATTTGCCCAAATCTTGTCACTGAAGTCTAAAACAGCATATAACTCCAATGGCATGTTCATACCTAGTACAGAGCTGTTACAATTTGAACAGTTAGCTGCTATAATCTTTGACCCTTTAAATCCTGACAAAACTGCATTTATGTCCTCTAATAAAGATCTTTTATCTTTAAACAATGACAGATCAATGCCTTGGTTTAGTGCTAGACTGACACACCCTTTATAGATAGCTATGGAATTAATGTTTTCTTTATTTTGCTTTAAAACAGTAGCAATTTTACTTTGTGCTGAAGTTTGTTTTTCAGTTATACTAGAATTTACATTATCAAAATCTGCACTCTGATTGATCTTATCCCCCCTCAGAACAATATTTGCACTTGCTTCTGGGAACATGAAACTATGTGAAATAATGTGAACTTGAGACATTGCTTGCATGTTATGTACATTGACTGTGTTCACATTTGTATGTTTAATACTGCAACATAATTCTGTATGTTGAATTACATGTAACCAAGAATTTATTACATTCTGAATATTTGTATTATACAACTTAACTCTGTATATTGAATTGTATATGCTGAACTTGTGTCTGAAATGGTACTGATAGCCTGCTTCTGCGATTTAACCCTTTTTGGATTTAGACATATTTAACATTCTTGAACTCATAACCTCTAACTTTAAAAGAACATTTTAGACTGCTTTACTCAGTTTTTAAAATTAAACCAAATATTTACTGATGTTTTGGCTGTAGAAGTATTACTTGACTTGTTTATACAACAGGTATACAAATTACTTTTACTGATGAATTTAAACTTTTTTGAGCTGTTAACTAAAAAGTGCATATAAAGTCTTACATAACTTTATGATCCTGGAAGAATGTGTCCTGTTGCCCGTAGCTTTTTTAACATTTTCCTTGGTTTTTGGTTGTGTGATGTTAAAAGTTTGTAGAGATAGCTGTTACTGGATAATGTCTTTTTGTTCTGAAGGAACACTGCTGAAGTATGTTGATTTAGTGATGGTTTGTTGAAGTTCTTTGAGGCTTTTCCTGATATAAACACTGGTAACAGCTGTGTTTACTGTATGCAGAGGTTATCTGCTGTGTCCATTTTATGAATAAAGTAGTGCTGTCTTACTGAAAAGTCTGTTCTGTAATGAGAAACTCTAGTGCCATCATTTATGGCATATTCTGTATAGGGTGTATAGTCTTTATTTATGGAAAAACACAGGTATACTGATGAAAAGTCTGCTATGAAACATTTGCTGTCAAGATAAAAGGTTAATGAAACTTTGAAGTTAAGCTGGCTGCGGCAGTAAAAACTATTCTGGAAAGGGTAACTCACTGCAGCTGTTTCTGTTGAATTTCTGAACTGTTGCTGATAAGGTTGCTTGGAATACTTGCTCTGTAGAACACATGTAGTTGAACGAAACATGGAGTGCTGCACTGGAATGAAAACACTGCTATTCTGTAGTCCATAGAATACATGTAGTTGAAGGAAACACTGCTATTCTGTAGATTTTTTGTAGAACACATAGTCTGACTGCTAATGCAAGGTTTCTATGGGGTTTTGGGAGTTGCTTTAACTGTTTTTACCCCATTCATAGTGGCTCCCAATTGTAAGAATTGATTAGTATAATATAGTGTAATTAGCTGGAAACAACTAAAATGCGACTGAAACAAAAGTCTTTATTTGTTAATTACCCAAACTCTTGCTGATACAGGTGCCAGTCTCTCCTTTATGGGCCACATCCTGTGTATTTTTCAGAATGAATTCTACAAATACTGTAGTTCATTCAATAAGGCTGAATTAGATGTTTCCAATATCCGAATACTGTCTTCATTAACAGTGCTGATAAACAATAACAATTTGTAGAAATGCTGGCATGCTGATTAGTATCCAAAGTTACTGCATGGCATATTCTGATTGTCCTGAACAACATAAATTAAAATAGTCTTTAATTGACCTGTCTTCTGTACTCAGGCTCGAGTGTCTGTATTGTAGCTTTATCTTCTCTGTAATTAACTAACTAACCGTAACTGAACTGTTATCCTGAACACAGTATATTATATTGCTTCAGTACAGTGATTTTCATTTGTCAACCGCATTCACTCCCCCCTAACCTTGGTCTCAAGGCCATGTCTCATATGTGCTTTATTTAACATTCCATTAAGGAACATTTTGTAGCTGGCAAGATTGTATCTTTGCTTTGAGAAAAGAACATTCTGCATTTCTGAATTTTCTGCACATTTCATGCTTATCTTTACTTTCTAATAAACTGCCTTTCTCTAAAACTGAATGCATACATATCTAGTCCATATTTTCAGGCCTTGTTCTACCTTAATGTGCTATAGTGAATTTACTGAGAATAACTGTCACTTCTAAAACGTCTGACACTACATATTTTACATTTTAGTCTGCATAATGCCCAATAATTTCTATAAAATGGAGGTCCCTAATCTAACACCCCTTTTCTCTGAAGCCAAGGAGGAACAGGACTCACTCCTCTAGATGTCTTTTTCATTATACTTTCTTACCCTTGGACCTTATGGAGGTCTTATCACTTTTAAAAGGCTCCTGAATACATTTCTGAAACCTCACATAAAGTTTTGAGCTGTGGACCTTGATGATATAATAACACATTCAGAAGACTGGGAGTTGACATTTAGCCAAAACACAAGCTGTTCTGGAACCTTTAAGGCAGACAGAACTTACAGTTAATGCCATTACAAGTAAGCTGTGCATGACAGAAACTTGATGCTTACTACATGTAGAAGCGAGATGGGGGTAATTAGATCTCAAATAGGAAAAAAATATAAGCTATCAAAAACAGGCCTATACCCAGTACCAAATGATATGTGAAAACATTTTAGAGCTAGGAGGCTATTATAGAAAGTTTATAGCTAACTTTACTGTCATAGCCTGTCCGCTTACATACTTAACAAATGATAAGGCACTTATCCAGATAAAATGGACCATGGAGCTGATGAGGCTTTTAATCAAGTGAAAACTATCCTGTGTTTGGCACTAGTTCTATCTGCCTCTGTCTATAATGATCCTTGTGCTGTATACACAAATGCATTTTAAGATGGGTTAAGAGCTGTGTTATGTTAGCAAAAAGGTGATTTGGAACATCCAGCCTGCTATATACATAGAAAGTTAAGTTTGGGTGAGAGCAAGAATGTATCACTATTAAGTGAATTAACTTCCCTACAATATAACTTATGAAGATCTAGCTTCACTCTGGCAAATGACCATTCACCTTACAGAGTTTGAGCAATCGATGAGATGTAAACACCAAGAGAGCATTGTTATGGAGCCATTCCATTCCATTTTAGATATGGGCCTATAACTAGCCACTTGACTTCAGAGAGGTATCCAAGTGACATAACCCACTCCATTCAGTATACAATCAGGAGTTCTATACAGGAGAGAGAGTCACTGTGTCATGGTGGCTAGTTAAAATATTAGGAATGTAATTTTAAACTGCTGTGTATACTGCGATCATAACAGTGGTGGATATACACAATGTATAGTAGCAGAGTTTAATGTGAATCACTTGAAGAAATTTTGCTAAAATCGAGGCCTGTATTCCAAGAAAGTAGAGGTGTTGCCTCTCATAGAGAGGGCTTTCACAACACCATGAGCAGAGACGTTTTGAGGAAACCTAGCACTGAGCAGAAGAAGCTGTGTAGTATCAGAGGTCTACTTGCAGATTTACCTGTGGAGCACCAGAAATTAATCTCTGGATTTAGTTACAGAGTATCAGGAACCTAAATCTGCATGTATGAGACAGCTTGACCAGAGCTGCACTGCCAGAAAACAGCAAGGAACTTTGGCTTTTCATTAAGATATGCTCAGACTGAACTGGCAAATTCAGAGTTGGAATGTAAGCAAAAAGTTTGTTTGTTTTCATTTTCATTGAGTGACTTTTGTTTTAGATTTTACACTATAAATAAACTGCACTTGAACTAATGAGACTATTTCTGGATAATGTCACTTGCTACAGCACCCATTTTTGGCTTTGACTTTGTAAGGCCATTTAACTGTTCATGGTTTCCTGTCTTATCCACATCAATATTCAAGTACTTGTTTCTGCATAAGATTTAAATTATTGTTTTGGATTAGCATACACTCTTTAATATCTACACCTATGATGAAACACCTCTTTATCCCTTTTTACTATAAGTCACAAAAATGCATTCAATAACTGTTAATTGAGTTGTTTGCTTCCTTGTTTATTTATTTATTTTTGAGGTTAACCTGGTGGTACTCCCAATTTTGAGATAAAAACCACAATATGCAAAAAAAGTCTTCTTACTGAAATTTTGTGACTACTAATACTAATGAAGAAGAAGAGTGAATATCAACACTGGGTCTTCTCCTTGAAACTTATTTTTTGAAGGTGCAAGCCCAACTGCATCACTATATATATATATATATATATATATATATATATATATATATAGTGTACGTGCATATGATCGACCAGTGGATGGTCGAGCGGGTATGGCTGAAAGCAGTGCAGCAACATCTCAAAAATGTGATTGCAAGTGTTGCAAATCCCAAAATCCCATCCCCTTTTTCACCCATGTTAGCATTTGTTTTAGAGTGTAGAGTTGTCAGAAATGTCACATTCTGTTTTACAACATTCTGACTATTTGGCATTACAGGATTTGCGGTCAAAAGTTGGTAACATGTCAGGTTGAGCAATGTGAGCTTGACCATATGAATGTAAACCTATATATATATATATATATATATATATATATATATATATATATATATATATATATATATATATATATATATATATATATATATATATATATATATATATATATATACATGAGTAAGAATGCTTAGGTCACTTCCAACAGCTGTAGTAATGCCTGTAATGGACCAACCTATGTCTAACCATGGATGGCATTGAATATGGCAAGAGAGCTTTCAAATCCCCCACCCTCCGGTGGATGCACTGGCAAAATGTCATGTCTGCTCCCTCACCTAGCTCTTCCAGTGTAATCTAATCTCATCATCTGTGTTACAGAGCTGGGTACCAATTACAAATTTTAAGTAGAAAAATACTTTTAGAACAGTTTCAAAATATTACATACTCATTAATATGCTAATAACCTCACTCCAAAAATTCGCTCTTAGTTCATTAGAGTATTCAGTCTTTAATTTGCCTCTTTGAAGCTATTTGTTCCTGTATATTTCCAGGAGCATGCTTGCTTGTAGTGTCTCCTACACAGAATGTTAATAATGAAGGCAATGTAGTAATGGCAGTAGCGGAGATTCACACTTTGCCCCCATCAGCTGAACAGGGAGGGTTGAGACCTAAACAACCTATTGTTGAGTCTTCAACTTTTTCATTGGCTCTTCCTAATTTACCGGCCCCTCTCAAGTTTGTCAGTCAATCATGTGATGGCCTGTTCAGCCAGTCAGGGACGCAAGCGACAGAGACCTTCGATGGAACAGAAGGGAGCAGGTGCTTGGCAGAATCAAGGAGACATTAGTGATTAACATTTCTTTGGTTGAACTAACATATTTTCAACAGCGGGTCCTTGACAAGGGCCTTTCCTATGTTCCAGCAAGACCAGCTCAGGCTATTGATGTCCTCATTGATTTACCAAAGTTTGCAAGGGATGTTGCTCCCATAGTACTGTTTAAGGATAATATACAGTCCACTCCAAAACTTTTAAGAAAACCTAGTCTTTTCAATCTACAACTACCAGCTGTGGTTGAAGCTTTTGTTAGTGTCTGCGATAGTGATTTCTACAAAGCTTTAACTAGCCCTGGTAATAAGACTTATTTATAATCTAACAAGGAATGAGTTCCTAGCAGTTGAACAACTTAAAGCCAGCATGGATATTTGCATACGCCTTGCTGATAAGGGCAGTGCAATTGTTATAATGGATGCAAGTGTATTTGTTGAGAGTATGATGGAACTCTTGAATAATAGTGATACATATTTACCTAAATATGAGGTGAATCGTTTTGTACAGGAAATACGTATTTGTCTATATGATTTGTTAATGTCTGAGATGTTGACTAAGGAACAGTATGACTTCGTGCTTGTAGAACATCCTGTTGTCCCCTCCTTTAATGGTCTTCCTAAAATACATAAAAGGAGGGAGAAACCACCTTTAAGGCCAATTGTAGCTGGTAAGCGACAGACCCCTCATCATTATTTGTTGAACAGGAGCGTAAACCTTTTTTGGCATGGGCACCAGCAGTACTGAAAGACACAGAAGATTTTCTATGAACATTTGGTGAAAGTGTTGGTGGTCTAAACTTTCAAGAGAGGAATTTTATCTTGGTGACTTTAGACATTAACACATTATTCACTATTATACCTAATGTGTATGGCATAGAGTGTATTATAAGTCTTCTTACTAGTTTTGGTGGTTTATTACATCAGTACATTGAATTGATTTGTACCTTGATAGGATTATTATTGAAATATAATGTTTTTATTTTTGATGGCACTTTCTATTTGCAGTTGCAGGGTGTTGCCATGAGCACACCCTGCGTTAATAGTTATGCCAACTTGCTTTTAGCCAATTGGGAATCGTATGTTGTTTTTTCTGATCATGCATACAGAGACAATCTTATCTATTATAGGCATTTTGTTGACAATATTTTTATTTTATAGGAGGGTACCGACTCTTTGCTATCTGAATTTGTTGATTACTTGGAACATAGTAGTTCTTGTTTTAGATTCACTATGCAATGGTCAAGGGAGACAATTGATTTTTTAGGTATGACCATAGGCGTTAATTATGATGGTAGTATTGATTCACTGTTGCATAGAAAAGAACGCAGGAAAAATAACCTATTGGCTAGGAGTAGTATGCATCCTACCAGGGTATTTGGGAACATCATGAAGGGACAGTTTCTATGCATGTCCAGATTACATACATGCGACAGTGATTATCTGTAGGCTACAAGCCTTTTAATGGATGAGTTAACAAGTAGAGGTTATCATGAAGCTGATGTGGCATTGAAATTGGAAGAGGTGCATGACCTTACACAGACTGTAGGAACACCCTTCCTACACAGGAAATCAGCATATCCTCATAATAATGCAAATAATAGACCTAGGTGTGGTTTTTCACTAAGATATGATAATTATATTAGTTCTATTTGTGAGATTGTTAAATGCAATTGGTCAATTCTATGCTCAGATGACACCATCCGAGGAATAGTTGGTGAGGTCCCTAGCTTTTTATTCAGGAACAATCTAACATTAAAAAGGGAACTTTGCTATAGACCTTTTAGGAGATTTAATAAGACATCAGTTAAATTTGGCACTTTTCCCTGCAGGTCTTGCAAGGCATGTGATTTCATGCCATGTAACAACATCTTTGTTCATCCAGCTACATCTAAGTTATATAAGTTTAAGGTGCACGTTGACTTTAAGTCGGTCATCTTGGTTTATTTGGCAACCTGCATGGACTGTGTTTCATTCTATATAGGTAAGACAGATCAAAGGTTGAAAGATCGAGTACTACAGCATCTGGGTGATATAAGGAGAATGAGTTGCTTGAATGCATTGTACAAACATATTAGAGACAATGTGGGGCATTCTTTTAGGTTCACCATTATTGATATTGCTTATGAGTCCATTAGAGGGGGAGATATCATCAACAAAACAGAGTTATTAGAGATTAAATGGATAACAACACTCCAGACTCATAGGACACCTGGTTTGAATTATACTATACCTTTAAAACTTGCTTTGAAATCCAGAGCTTTACATCACTAATTGAATGAGTTTTGTGATGGGATGTCTTATTTTTGAATAGATTGTTTTGTGTCTTTTATCTGTAGGATCTGATGAAGCATTATATGTGAAAGTGCTTATTCTTTTATAATATTAAATTGAGTACGTTTTTTTTTTTCTTTTTACTGAGCCTCCTTGATTTTATGCCATTTGCCCTGGTTGCTGCACTATGGTTTATTTGCTGTTTGATCTTACATATTACAAGCATTTATAAAGCCCCATACTACATAAGGATCCATGCTGGGCAGTGTTTGGGGAAGTGCAAAGGCCAAATTACTATAGGTATGGCCATACACTACCACGTTAAAACAACAGCTTGCTGTTTAGTAGAGCTCAGTAGTGAAGCTTCTGTTAATCACAGAATTCATCTGTGCTATGCAAAGCTATTTATGCCACTGTATGTAGTATGCATGCTGTCTATGAATTACACCAGGAATTACACAATTCAATGCTCATTCTTTCTTTTATTTCTTTTTCTTAATATTCATGCAGAAATGTACACAGATGAATAAGTAGAATCATGTTTAATTCGCTCTAATCATGTCAGTGTCACTGACCCAAGAATGGGATAAACATCACCCTTAATGCCGTCTTTTTTCCAGAACTCATATTTTGCATATGATAAACCTAACAACTTCTATACTTATATGCCCAGCATTGCTTTTGCAGCTTAATTTCTAGTTAGTTTGCTTCCTCAAAGGAGCAAAACTATTTCTAAAATCATGTATTTTTCCAAAACCCACATAAAATCTTTTCCATATTCAGCTTTTGGCTTCCCTTCCGAGGTACATATCTTTATCAGGCCATACTCAGAGACAAGCCCAGGTAAGATAAATTTTAAATTTCAGTAACAGCATGTTTTTATTCATTTATTTATTTGTGTATGTATTCATTTACCATCTTTCTAGCTTTTTTTTATTTATGTTTTTGTTGCCTGTATCTGTGCTTGCCTTTTCCAGTCTCTACAAGAACGTTTAATCACCTTTTGTTTATAGTGTATTTTTCTGTTCTTTTTCTTCTCTTTCAATTTTTCACCCATGACTTATTCTCAGAGCTTCAATATCTGTAATTGTGTGTCCTACAGCTGTAAAAAAATAAAATATGATTGTCCAGGAAGCAAAGTGATATTCTGACACAGAAATCAATTTTATCCAAGGTATTATGATCTGAAACTTAGGATATATTCCATTTAGTCACACTTTTGGTCTCATTAATCTGAGGATTGTAGCTATGGACCTATAGGATTCAAACTGCTTACTCTTGCATACTTCAGAAATTGATGTAACACTTATGTTATATACTTTTTATTCACAGTATGCAAGTGTTGCAGTTCACCAAGTTAATACAGCATTCCTTCTAGCTCTGTATCTTCCCAAGAGTGCAGCAGTAAAACTTTTAAGTGTAGATAATACCATTTTAGGACAACGTTTTGTTGTCTGTTTGCACATTTGCTGACTTATTCAGCTAATACTAATTATTATTAGAACATCCGTACATTTTTGTTTAAAAAGTAAAACTAGTCTATGTCAAAATGCCAAAAAAATGCAAATATGTTTGCACAATAGTTGGAAGATGAATTATTAACATTTTATACTTCAGAACTGTACTAAAGCCAGCTGCTAGGATGTAGTAAGAGCCCAGAAGCAGCATGCCAACATGGCCACTCCCATCAATGCCATCTTGCTGACTTCCTGCATACCAGACACTTTTGAACACAAACTTAAGTTAACAAAACATATACAACAGAGAAAAAAGAATGCATTATGTGAACCATAGACTTGTGCTAAGCATAATGTTGAACAGAAATAACAGGCATAATGATTATAAAAAAAAAACTGGAATTAAAGAATAAAAATGTTAAAAGTTATTCAGCAGGCACATTTATAAAAAGTGATCTAAATAAAAGTGCAGATAATTAAATAAAAAATTATCAGTCTTATGCAGGTGTCCAAGTACAGCAAAAAATTGGAGTAAGTCATGATGCTGAAACTGGCTGTAATACAACTTGTGTCACATAAGGACTAGGAGATTGCAGATCTCCTCTATGTCCTGAGTGTCAACCCTGTGGTATAAGTATTGATGGAACTTCATCAGTGTGAAACAGAACTTAAAGAATTTCAGAGTGGCTTTTAAGAAACTTTGAATGTGCTAGATTAGAGAATATTGGAAGTCAATAAGGCATGTTGCAACTTGTGAAATGCCACACAGGAATGTTTCAGATAATAACACTTCTGATGTTAACAAGAGAAGAGACAAGGTTTAATACAGAATATCTAAGGACTCAGAAACTTGGTTAACATGATTAAATAATACATTTAAAGAAGCTAATAAATTATATATTGGCTAACTTGGATGAAATAAGCTTTATTCTGTTAGAAATAATCAGAAAGAAAAGAGACTGAAAATGTAAATGAGACAAGAATGTAACAGGTTTGAATAAACAAGGCATATAAAAGCTTGACATGAAAAGAAACATTAATTCAAGGAAACAAATCAACAGATAAGGTACGATATTTGCATTTATTCTCTGGAAGTACGAAAAACTGTTAAGACCTAAGGAGGTGACGCTAACCTCTGTGGCCAAGGATCCTGTTCCTTTAAGTGAAACAACTCAGCGGCGGGACCTTTCTTCGTGGTTTGAGGCCCCGGATATTGACGGGAATTTTGGTACGGGCACACTGCGACCAAACACCAACCTGCACCAGCCTGCACTTTCGTTGAGGGAACAAATCTTCAACTATGAAAAACTTTGCACAAAATACAGGGCTATTCAGTTGGATACCGCGTTCTTGGTGAAATCCAAGGAACTAAAACAAATACCAAAGGGTTTACGGGTTTGGAAGCTTCCAATGGGAATAGACCCTGATACGGAGGCTTACCATGATTTAACCGAACTTTTCCAACATACAGGTATGCAACTTATTGACATTATTTTACGCAATAATGAGATTAAAACCAAGCAGTTACGGGAAGAAATTTCTAAGCTTGATGGTAGCATCACTAAGGATCTTTTATTTTTTCAACATCAGAATCACTACGATAGGGTGATTCAGAACATAGATGTATTTGTTAGAAAAAACATAGCTCGGAAAAACAAAAAACTTAATAGGGACAGTGCTGAATACTCAAATAAGACTGCTTTTCCACCAGGGCGGTTTGGTTCATACTCCATGAAAAGAATCAATCACAGGGTGGGTTCCAACAATTTTCAACATAATACGACTGACAATGGGCAAGAGGGGGAGGTTTTTTTAGACCCACCAGTACCATTGCGTCGCTCCGAAAGGATTCAGAGCAGGGAACCGCAGAACGGCAGGTCAACGTACCCGAGCCCCAGAGGGAGAGGCAGAAAATAACAACAGAAGGAGTTCTGAATATGGACTTTGGAGTTTATTTTAATATATGTGATGATATTGAAACACTATATTCTGGTTGTAATGTTTTTAGACATTCTAGTAGTGATGCTGACAATATTGATAACAATAGTGATAAAGAAAACGTTTTTGAGCATACTTTTCCCACTTTCGCAAATGTGCATGAGTTTGAAACACCTTTGGTTAAGGAAGGTGAAATGGAAAACAATTTGTATTCTGTACTGAACGAGGTTGATGGGTATCAGAAAACTTTGTTGGAAAAGGGGAGGGGGGCAGAAATTAATGAGGGGTTGGTTTTAGCCATGAACATGGTTGAAGGTATGGATAAAAATGGAAGAAATCCCGGCGAAATAAATGAGTTTTCCACAAATGTCTGGGATGCAGGTGAGAATAGTAACATAGACAGTAGTGGAAATAACACTATATCTGAAGCAGTGTTTAGCAATTTGGTTGAATCCGCATCTGGTATGAAACATGAAATTGTTAAGGCAAAGGGATTCATTATCTACAACTACACAGATTTGGTGATTAATGAGGTCTATTTTGATTTATTCAGCAGGGGAAATAAATTCGTACCCAATTTTCATCTTGATGTCACGCAGCTACTTGTTAACTTGAAATTGTATATGAGAAAGCTGAATTTGCAAATCTATTTTCATACAAGGCAGTCAATGGATTTTTTGCAAAATAACAGACAGACAAGTAGAACACTGAAAAGAAAAAGTACATTTATGCCACCCCCTAATAATGAGCTTTATGCATTTGAGCAGTTAGTGGAGTATGAATTTAGGAAAATCTGTTCCCATAACAATGGACAAGATGACAATCTGACCAACGCTGAGAGAAGTTTGCTAAATGAATTGGTTACATCTAATAGATACAGGTTTATGAAACCTGACAAGGGTGGGGGGATGGTCATAATGAGTAATGTAGACTACAGTTGTCAAATGATGAGAATTTTATGTGAAGAAGACACATACAGGAGAGTTACTATTAATGAAATTAACAGAGCGTATTATAAAATCGATTTATTCCTACATGATGCACTATATCAAGGGACCATCAATGAGATTGAGTTTGATTACCTCATGGTTAAAAATCCTAGGTTAGCAAGGATTCATGGGATACCCAAGGTACACAAAGGAACGGAACATTTACAATTTCGACCCATAGTCTCCGCTAAGGGGGCTAACACTGAACCATTGGCAGCGTATGTCGACCAACAATGTAAGATAGCATTAACGGATGCATGTCACATCCTTAAAGATTCTTGGCATTGCCTTGAAAGGTTAAAAGAGATAGAATATGTGGATAAGGGCAGTCTTAGTTTTTTGACCATAGATGTCATTAATCTATTTTCAGTGATTCCACACCAACAAGGACTTGATTTATTTTATGACAGCTTGAGGACTAGTACAAACTTTGATGGAGGAAAGTTAGAACTATGCTATGACCTGATGGAGATAATATTAAAGAATAATTATATTCTCTTTGAAGGAGAAACATACCAGCAATCCACAGGAGTGGCAATGGGGGCACAATGTGCCCCCGTGTTTGCCAATTTAGTATTATTAGCATGGGAAAAAGAATATATTTTTGGGTCCAGTTATTATGACAACATCCTTTCATACAATAGGTTTTTGGATGACCTGCTTTTTGTTTGGAAAGGGGATGAACAAAGTGCTATTGACTTTGTTACATATCTGAATGGGACATCAGAATTTCTTAAATTCACTTATAAGTGGGACCCAGAAATAGCTAACTATCTTGATATAAGAATAACGAAAAATGGTACAGAGTTCATTAGCACTATCTATAGAAAATTGACCTATGCTAACTCCATGCTACATTTCTCAAGCTGCCATCCGTTATACCAAAGGAAGGGACTGGTGAAGGGCCAAATGGTCAGGTTATCTAGGCTCATTAGCGAGGAGGACACCTTTAGGGCTGAGATTTATACACTTATTGGTATGTTCATTGAGAGGGGGTACCCCATTGAATTGCTGACAAAAGTCAAAAAGGAAATATACAGAGGGAGAAGAAATAAATATGCACCGATTCTGAAAAATGGAGGAGGAATGATAAAAGCATTGAATAAGGAGAATGTACAGACTGGTATGAGTAGTGGAGAGGACGCCCCAAGATTTATACTCAAGTATAATGAGAAGGCATGTGATTTGAGTTCCAACCTTAGAGGTCTTTGGGACTACTTTATGGGCCAGGATATGAAAGCAATACTGGGTGCACGCCCTGTCATAACATATGCAAGAGGGAACAATTTGAAAGACCTATTGGAAAGGAATAACAGTAGAGATTCAAGATCTAAGATGGCTAAATGTGGTAGGTGCAAATCATGTAGGTATATCGCTGAGGGTACTTACCTGAGTATAGTGGGATACAAACGTACCATTGCATGTCCTGGGGTTTGTTATTGCACCACTAGAAATTGTGTATATATAGCATCATGCATGACCTGCGAGGCATTCTACGTGGGCATGACGACAAGGAGTTTAAAGGAAAGAATAAGTGAACACTGTAGTTCTATAAGAAGGAAGGATGAACATAATGCCTTATATTTACATTCCAACAATTGTCAGGGATTCAAAAAGTTCTTATTCTTCATAGTTGATAGGGTGAAATCAAATGCTGACTGTGACATCAAGAATTTTGTTGCTCTACGTGAAACTGAGTGGCAAATAAGGTTGAATGCCACGAAGTTTCCAGGGCTCAACGAATGTATTTCATTGAAGCCTGTGTTAAAACACAAAGCACAATTCATTTGAGTAGGGAACACTTGTTATATTGTTCATATTTGATATAAATGGGTTAAATATCTAACAAACACCATATACAATGGTTAACTAATAGCCATTAATTGTTATCAACCCTGTATATAGAATATTTCAATACAATACTAGTTTTGGTAATTGTGACTTCGTGTAAATAATAAGTAGTTCATTCATAAGTACATTTCAACATGCTAATTGGTTATGTTTTGTATAATTATACGATAATAGAGTATATTGCTGGTTAGGTGGGTGTGTGCTTAAATATACGTTATATCATATATTTTTATTGTTATGTATTTGTATACATTTTTAAAGTTTAAATTCAATATTTAGTTTTTATAATGTTTGTAAGTAACTAAGAAGCTTTGTAGTCAATTAACTAATCAAGTGATTGGAACACCATGGTATATAAGAGTGTTACTGGGTGTGCCTGTCATTGACTCTGATGAAGCCAGTGTTACTGGAGAAAGCGCTCAGTCTATTGTCTGTGGATTAAATCATTTTTCTTAAACTCATGGTTTGTGCCTCATTGTCGAATTTGGCAGTCCGGTGGTCTGAAATCTACTGCATTTTGTTTGGGTGAGTTCCTGTTTTGGAGCCTGGCATTTGTTTGAAGTTATCTAAGCATAATGTTGAACAGAAATAACAGGCATAATGATTATAAAAAAAAAAACTGGAATTAAAGAATAAAAATGTTAAAAGTTATTCAGCAGGCACATTTATAAAAAGTGATCTAAATAAAAGTGCAGATAATTAAATAAAAAATTATCAGTCTTATGCAGGTGTCCAAGTACAGCAAAAAATTGGAGTAAGTCATGATGCTGAAACTGGCTGTAATACAACTTGTGTCACATAAGGACTAGGAGATTGCAGATCTCCTCTATGTCCTGAGTGTCAACCCTGTGGTATAAGTATTGATGGAACTTCATCAGTGTGAAACAGAACTTAAAGAATTTCAGAGTGGCTTTTAAGAAACTTTGAATGTGCTAGATTAGAGAATATTGGAAGTCAATAAGGCATGTTGCAACTTGTGAAATGCCACACAGGAATGTTTCAGATAATAACACTTCTGATGTTAACAAGAGAAGAGACAAGGTTTAATACAGAATATCTAAGGACTCAGAAACTTGGTTAACATGATTAAATAATACATTTAAAGAAGCTAATAAATTATATATTGGCTAACTTGGATGAAATAAGCTTTATTCTGTTAGAAATAATCAGAAAGAAAAGAGACTGAAAATGTAAATGAGACAAGAATGTAACAGGTTTGAATAAACAAGGCATATAAAAGCTTGACATGAAAAGAAACATTAATTCAAGGAAACAAATCAACAGATAAGGTACGATATTTGCATTTATTCTCTGGAAGTACGAAAAACTGTTACACTCTTGGGATGCTAGTTAGGCGCTAAGTTTGCATTTACTTGTTTGTTTATCCTTTTAAATGCATTTAACTTTTCAATGTATAGGAAATAACTGAGCGTAAGAAGATAGTCTGGTCTTCAAGCATTGAAAATATATTGCCTGAGAGGAAGCATCTGCTTGTTATTAGAATTGATAAATATTTCTGCCATCCTAGGCAGTACTGAAAAGCTAACCCATAATCCAACTGGCTCAAAGACATTGTAATATTTTACTATATCACTTCAATGACTACTGATGCTGTTTACCTTCAAAGTACAAAATGAAACAGATACCCCACTGGCCCTGTCATGTCTGCTACATCCAGATATGCTTTTAAATTGGATTTTTTTTCTCTTTTCTTAACACTGCTCCCATTATAAAGTTATGGTGCTGACTATGGAGGTGAAGTAGAAACCCCTGATATATGCATTTCATAGGTTCATAGTTTAGCACTAAGCTACCAGCCCTTGTGAGACATTTTAAGCCTAGCCAATTATCTCTTGTGAGGCTCAAACCCTGCACCTTGTATTGGTAAGCCAAACACCTTAGCCAGTAAGCCACCCTCCCAACAAACTCCTCTTCACTTCCTGAATTTTCAGCTCTGCAGTTTCAAAAGTGTAGTCTAATAATGATGCTTAATGTAATTACGTAACGCATTGAAATTATACAGAGGCACTTTCTCATATATTGTGTTGCAGGTGACTGCAGAAATGTACCAGGTAAAGGGCTCCTTTCTTACCATACGTCTCCTCAGTAAATGATATACCAGTCCTGCCTGCTTCAGTTCCTACCACTACTTTATTTTTAACCTAGTTCAAAAATAATATATTTTCATTTAAAATGACAACAATGATTTTATTCTTTTGTATTACAACCATTCTGAAGAGGACTTAACAGTATTATATGAATATACTGCTGTCTTACCTCTGGCAGACTTCATACAGGATGCAGCTGATCTTATAATTTGATGTGATTGTATTCAAAAACAATCAGGGGCAGTTCCTACATGATTTAATAAAATGTTTAATTTACTGTAAATGAAGAAAATTATTATAGGTGCTGCAAAACCTGTAATCTTTCACTACATACTACTCTATACACACTGGCAGCTCCAAACACTACACGAGAGCACTAAGCAATCAGCATTTGGCTAACATTTTTATCAGATATGTCTGACTACGTAAATGGGCTGATAAGCCTGAATATGAGTACTACCATGCCTCTATCAAGAAATCAGTTGAAAAGTAACTTTTCAAGTCATTGTTAAATGATGGAGAAGCAGGGTAGTTCACTGGTTATGATCTATGCCTTCGATTCAGCCGTAATATCTATTTGCACTGTTTGTATGGAGTTTACATATTATTTTTATGTTTGCATGTTTTGTTTTCCTTTGGGTACTCTGGCTTCTTCTACCCTCTGCCTTCTGACAGTTAGTGTGGAGGATTAAGGCTAAGCTGCTAATGAGTTCTTTCCTGTAGTCCAGGGTTTAGTTCCCTCAGCCTTCACTTCTCTACTGTGTGATTCTGAGCAAGTAATGTAACCAAACAGTGATCTGGATCAACTAGGAACCTGGACTCTGTCTCTTAGTGATGTCCTTGTCTGCATGATTAATGACTTCCAAGAAACATAGGTAGCATCAGCTACTGAATCTAAAAGCTATACTGGTTCCTATGTGAGTAATGATCTTGGGAAGTGAAAATCAGGCCTCCTTCTGATCAATCTTCTTTACAGTATCTTATTCTAACTAAATACTTCATTGTGACACAAAATGTGCTGAACATTTTTGAAGATTTTTTTTTCATGGCACCTATAAATTCTCCCTCTTTTTGAAAGACAAACATTGTAAACTTATCAGTCTCAAAACAGTTCAGACACAATAATTCATCGGTTCTGCTTTTGTATTACACTCTAACAGTTATAATTTACATGTGCATCTTTTTTCAGTTGCCCTTATTTTGCCCATCTGGAAAAATATTTTTCTAAACTTGACTATTGCTGGCATTCTAAGGAAATAAAATGATCAGACACTAAACATTAACATTACTGTATACAGAAGTACCAATCATGATTGGGCTTCTGTGTTTTTCAATCTGTAGAAAACTTGAAAAGAAAAACTAATGATGTAGCCCAAAGTCTTTGAGATATGATGGCCTCCTTCGTACTGTCTTAATGTGTCTGTTCAAAGATGATTTGTCAAGGTCATAGGAGTCATGAGCATAGTCTGTCCTGAGGTAATATCTGGTATCAAGTGCTAACAGCCAAAGGTAGCTGCCTCCATAAAAATGATTAATAGAAGACTATGTCTTGACAATGTATTACTGCTATTTGAAATTAGGTTGTGAATGCTAACAAAAAAAAAAAAAAATATATATATATATATATATATATATATATATATATATATATATATATATATATATGTGTGTGTGTGTGTGTGCATATATACACACACAGCAACACTCACTCACTCACACACACACACACACACACACACACACACACACACACACACACGCACGCACACATATTTTTTTTGTTTTCTGCTTCCTACTTCTTCAAAATCAGTTTCAGTACACATTTGCCTATATTTTACTAATTTACATGTGTGCATTTGGGCATAAGGTACTCTAACCATATATAATTTATTAAGTCATTTTAGGTAAAAGAGACTGCCATTTATTATGTGAAGTTCACCCTCAAAGCAAGGATGACTTCATTTCAACTGAAAGAGTATTTCCTTAAAGCTTTCTCTCCCATTCAGTGGAAAAGCAAATTTTTCTGTATTTACTCTCTGTTGACAGAATTTAGTGAGTAGCAAGATTATATCTGGTTTGATGTCATTCGTTGGTAACCCTGTGAATTCCCACTATTTGTTGAAAGGAGTAGACTGACACTGAACTTTTTGTAATAGCTTATTTATTGCACGCTTAATCACTTGGCTTCTAAATTGTGTAGAATAATAATAACATGATTTGATGAATTATAAAAGAACAAAAATGAAGCAAACAGCTACTAAACTGATACTTTATAAATAGAGTAAAAGATGAATTATATGCTTCAGCTTCTTAGTATCTCACGTAACTGAGGCAGTAAGAGCCATTTTTAACATAGTATCACTTTTTAGAAGTTCTGCACTCCCATTGTTATTTTATAGTTATAATTTCTGTTCCTTCAATGACTAGGCAAGCCATCTGCTGGGCCTACTGCCCCCTCATGTCAACTTCTTCACAATAGGATCTCATGCTCCTAACTGGCATGGACAGAATGGGATGCCAGGTCATCATCTGCAATTCAAACAATGGAAGAAGTTTCCTAACACATAACCTCTTTTGACACCATGTGTGCAGCGCTGAAGATGCAACATGACTCAGTGATGCTTCTACCCACAAACTAATCCTCACAGCAGCTTACAATGCTCAAATGAGCTAACTCCATGGACTATAATGCACCTCAGGTGTCCACTGGAGATCATTCCTTGAGTGATATTAACCCACTACTCATCTATCTCTCAGTCACATGCTTCCAAATGTGTTTCAAGGCTGTCACTCACTATCTCATTAGGTGAACTCCAGCCACAAGTAATGTGGTAGGGAATCAAACTTCCTATATCAGCTGACAGATAAAACGGTAATGTTTTGATTTTTGTCCTTCTCGTGAAAGTGCATCTTTATCTAAACACTCAAATGCTTGACAGCTAGAAACATACATACTATCAATCCTATATAGCAGTTAGCTAGATAAGCAAGTGGGAAAGAAATGGTACATGCCACATTTTTAAATTATGAAATAATTGCCTTAAACTGTTTTCTACTATAGAAAGAAAACACTTCAACTAACAGTTAATGTTTTGCACTGACAAGTATTTCTTATATATAGAAGGAGCTCTAAACTTTTTAATAATGGACTTGACTTCTTGAAATAATTTACTGAAGAAATAAATGGTTGCAGTTTTGATTGTAAACTGGGATTGCTATTTTTAAATTAAAAGCTTTTACGGATCTTTTCTTTTTCACTTTATGCTTTATTTTGCGTAATATGTTGTGGTCAAGAGAGAAAGCTTAATGGCTTGACAGATTTTATCAAAAGAAAAGAGTCAGAGACAAAGGTACAAATCAATCTATATAGCAGCTTGCTTTTTTCTTTAAGTCACATTTTATCGATCAAGGGATAACAGAAGAAGGATAGAAAAAAAGTAATAGCTTACGTTTTTACAATTTTTTTCTTTATTTCTTGGTTGAAACAGGACTGCATTTAGTTTTAAAGAAAACAAACTCTTTAAACTAATTTTTGATATAGATATTAAATACTACAAAATAAACCATGGATTGCACAAAAACAAATGGAGACACATATTTACTGATATCTAATTATATGCACCATGAATAGACAGCATCTAGCACTGCATCTTTATCTCAGAATTCATTTAGGTTCAGTTTAAGCAGAAATTTCCTAAATGAGTAAATATTATAAATGAACAGATTTGCTTGTAATAAGTTCTTATGTACTTAGCCTCTTCCTTTTAACATTGTTGTTGCAATTATAGGCTCCAACAAGAAGCATTCTGAGTTGAAATACATTCTGGGAGCACTCACTTTCTATTTGATGATCATATGGTCCAGTGTATTCACATAGGGGTGTGACAGCAAATCGAATTTGTAGCTTAACATTTCATTAATTAAACAGAAATAAAGGTAATTTAAGATAGTAGGAAGTCTCTGTAACCCTGATTTGTTTCCAGATTAACCATGAAACTTATATTGTGATAGAGGATCAGGAGTTTTCCCATACAATACTATATAGCATATTACTCAAGATGTTAGGAGGAGGAAGAAGGGCACAATTCTTTATATATGTCACTGTATACCAGTAAGATTGTCTATATCTTGCTTACCAAAATGTAAGGACCCAACATAGCACATATGACCAGTAGCTGTGGCTGCCTTGTGGATGAAACCTTCACTCTGACATACCATGATGCCACTGTTACTTCTTTGGTTAAAAGTACATGTAGCTTTGCGGCTTAGCCGATTGCCCTACACATACATTTCAGTACCCCAATGTTAATCATAACACTTCTACCAGTAATTTTTTTAAAATCTCCCCAGTACTCATTGTTTCTCTCTGTTTCAAAAAACATTTACTGGACTTTCCTTTCTGTGTACATGCTCATCAGAATTCATTGAGTGAATAACTACGGACATGTGATGACAGTTGAACCAATAACTGGCTATCAATGTATAACAATAACACCAAGTAGCAGCATTAAATATTAATGTAGCTTGCCTGCAAGTTGACAGATATAGAGTAGTTTCTAATTTTGTGACATTAGTAGAACAGCAGTAAAGCTGCTAACTGTGTAGCTCAATGCATTGTTGCATTTACATGAGATAAGGGGTCACAAGGGTATTGAAAAGGGTAGTAAGCTACAGTAGTAATAGCATGAGGCTGTCTAAATAGGAATATGGTTTCCCTAGACCAATTTGTTTTGTGTTCATTTGTTCAATAGATTATAAAATCCCTCATTTGTATGTTTCTTTGTCTGCTTCTAAATTTTGAAGTTTCAAAACGTCGACTTTCTTATGGTCAAGCCATAAGATCAAAGTTTCAAAACTTTGAAAATTAAATAAAAAATCTTTTTTCTTATGTTTCTGCTAATTAAATATACCAAATCTGAGCTCACACTACAGCTAGGAAAATGGTAAATATAACGTTTCACATTGTATATATATTTCCATTCAAATGGTTTGAAGTTTCAAAACTTCGATCTAATGGTCTCGACCATAAAAAAGTCAACATTCTGAAACTTCAGAATATATGCACACACACACACACACACATATATATATATATATATATATATATATATATATATATATATTTATTTATATCTCTATATATTTTTTCCTGCAACACTACTATTTCTATAATTAAGTCATTGACTATTATAAATTAATAAATTGCACCTTTACACAATCTATTTTTGTGTCATATTTTCAATATACAGAACATGACTTTGAGAAAACTCTCTATGAGATGTCACTTTTTCTCATTATGGAGGCTTGATGATTTGGTTTTCCCAATCATCTGCTTAATCATGTCTGGAACCTGGCCAGGGGGTGTGCATGAAATGAGCTCTTTTTGCAAGGGACATCCTGACCACTGCTGTGCTGTTCTCTTGAAACAGGCTCTTCCCCGAGTCTGATCCCTTGACAGTTCTCCAGACTCCGCCAGAGAATGTAACACTGATACCTCCCTCAGTATATATCCCCTGCCCTTCCCTCAAGGGGATATGACCAAGCAATGCCTCATTATTACTGTCCTCCCCATGTTGTCCAGAGCAGGTTACCAAGCCACTATTTGAACATAAGTTGCCAGGGTCACATCCATGGCTTAATTCATCTACACCACTGGAAAAGGAATAAGCCAATTACATTGTCAGAACTGAAGGAGTTTGACATTTCTGAGTACATTATTTAATAAAAGGTACATTTTTGCAGTTAGAAGGAAAATTATATGATTTAGAAACATTCACAATTATGATGTCTCTCATTTGGCAGATGGTTCAACAGTAACCATTTTGTAACCCCCATTTTGGGTAATTTGTTTGATAACTGGAGGTGTGGTGCCCAAAATCTGATTTTTTTCCTAACTATAATCAGAATCTTAGAAAGTCCCTGAGAAGGTATTATATGCTATATAGTTCTGTATGCTGAAAAATAAACCCTAAAATTGTAAAAAATATGCTTTTTTGAAGCAGCTTTATTACATATTAACAGTGCCAAAGTACCTTGTCCATTTAAACATGTGCACAATTGCACGTCATTTGAAAGCAGCATGCATATTCACATAATCAGAAACATGTCTGTATTGAAAGAATCAATATTGGAATCCAAGCACTCTTATAAAATTGCTATGAAAAAGAAAAGTTAATTGAATTGTAAATAATATTTCCTTGAAAATACAAGTCTCATAATATCTAGTCTATTGAACAAAATAGGACAGACCCGGCATATATTTTGCCATCAGCTATGCTCATAGTGATTTTTGCATTAAAAGATAAACCAACATCCTTTCCAGACTCCACCAGGGAATAGAACACTGATACCTCCCTCAGCATATATCCCCTGCCCTTTCCTTAAGGGGATATGACTAGCCATATTAAGGTTTTTGCATGACCAGGCCTATAGATTATAACAGAATTTATGCAGTCTTTGCACCTATTCTGTCGACAGCATATTCATTGCTTGAAAATACATGCTAAGAATGTGGCCATAATCATTCTCAACTATATACATTCTGTTTTTGCCTAACCACATGATCAAGGTGGGTTTTCCAGAAAATCAAAATTTATAAGCAGAACCACCAGGTACTAGGATTCTCAAGGTCCACTTCACACTTTACATAATGGAGGATTGCATACTTTTAACAAGTTTGTTTTCCCACCTTTTTAAATAGTTGTAGTGGTGTTAAATGCCATCTATACATCTTTGTCACTGTGATATGGGCTGTAAGGAGGCAGTCTCTACCTCTCAGAATGCCATGACAATAGCTCCACTCTTTGATCACTAGTGGTTCAATCAACATATGGTTTCAATCTTAACAGAGAGAGTGAGCATGAATGCTGTCTCACCTAAAACTGGATCATAAATATTTTTTTTTTTATTTTTACATCTGAAATGCTATTTTTACCTTTCAAAGAGATTTTGTATAGGCCAAGTAAACCCCAGTAGGCTCTACTTGCCTGATTTTTATCAGCTGAAAAATGCATGATCTTTATTTTAGGTATTATCACCATTGCACTGAAAGGAGGGGGATCATTATTTCAATGCTTCAAACATAAGCTTATGTGAGATGGAGGTATTGAACAGATCTTTAATGAAGAAAATGCCTGTTGTTATCCAGTTTTCCCTTTGAGCAGTCAACAACCTGTTTTTCTGTATTATTCCATATAAAAGTTGGGAGAGTGGCTTATTATTTTCCATTTTCTCAGCTAACCATCTTTCCAAGTATGTGTTTAAACCTCTGGGATCTTGAACCCTGAAATAACTAATGGCTGTAGTATTCCTGGTACTGTTTAGACTTAATACCATTCACTGACCATCCAAACTGGGGAAAGGGGTGTTCTTTCTTTGCCCTTAAGTAGTTTCATCCTATACAGGCTACATCATTGATAAAAAGATTGAGAACTCCAAATTCCCCTTTTTTGAGTAAGTATGGTGCTTTACTGTTAATCCTAGGTGGATTTCCATACCATAAGAATTCAAATAGACAGCTCTGTATCTTCTTGATATGAGGGGAGAAAGTGGCATGTGGGATGTGACACAAAATAAAAAGCATTTTAGGGTGGGCATGCATCTTAGTCACCTGATTCTTAGTGAGAAAAGGCAGCCTCAACCTACTGTATTTCCAGATCAAGTTCGTCACTTGCACATGCAGTAGTCTGAAGTTATTCTCGAACATTAGTGACATTGAGTTTTGCAGTGACTAGATACTTAATCTGGGGCACAACCTTACAAGGGAGTATGCTACCCCCAACCTCTATCTCAAGGAGGGTACCCTGAATGAAGGGATATACCCTTGTCTTTTCCTTGCTCATCTGTAAGCCTGTGACCTCAGAAATCCTGTCCAAAGCTTGAAGTACAACAGTAACCTGACGGCAGGGAATACTTAGCCAGATAACCCAGTTGTCTGTAAACCATTTTATCAACCCTAATTGATACTGTTTATTGTTTATACTAAATGATTTATAATTAACCGCCAGATAATGATCCACTAATGATAGTGACAATATGAAGAGTGAAAAGGAAGGCAGGCACCCTAACAAATTCCTCTGCACAGATCAGTTATCCCTGATGTCCTAACATTTGCATAGATTTGTGCTGCGGGGTTGTTGTATAGTAATTTACACCAAAATATAAAGTTCAGCAGTAACCCATAATGTTCTAACACCTGCCACAAGAATGACCATTCTAGGGTGTTAAATACTGTCTGGAAATTGATATGTAAAGCACCAGCCAATATTCTATACTGACTACAGAACCTTTGTGTGTTTAGCCAAACTTTTACTGTATCCAGATCCCCTCAATGCCCTTTAATAAAACCAAAACGATTACTCCCTATCACTACTGGCACTACTGTTATAAAATTTAGGCAAATATTAGTGCAAAGATTTTAATTTCTGTGTGGAATTGGTCTGCAGATAAAATCTGAATTTGGATTTTTATGAGGTTTAAGGAGCATTACTACTTTAACCCTTTACAATTCTACTGAGGAGCAACTTTCCATGCTGGCCTGATGAAAAAGCTGTAATACTACAAGGCCAACCCCTGCCTTGAATGTTTTAAAGAAATCAGTATTAAAGCCATCCATTCTCAGGGTTTCCCTGCTGTCAAGTCATCAGGTTTAGCCAGAACCTAATGTAATGTGATAGGTTGACTTAAATCTGTTTTGAAATCACTGTTCACCTGCAGGAGAGTGGGTCATCTGCCCTCACCCTTTTCAAAGGTCACTATGACTTTTTCCTGATATGCTAAAATTGTGACTATCTTGTCAGGTTGAGTGTCCACTACTCCATTCTCATACATTAATGCATGGATTTGCACTTCTGTCATTCTCTCAGAGCATCTCTTCATCCAAACTTTGCTTGAATTAACCCTTGCCTTAGTGAAAAGTTTGATTTTCTCCTATCTGTCAGCAAAGTGTTGAACTTGAAAACATTTACAGTCCTACCCAACCAGATAGAATTATCCTTGCACTTTCTCCCATGATAGTTAAGCTCCAATTCCTAAACATTGCAAGAAAAACTCAGCCAAGCTAGAGTCTTCACTGTGTAATGTGTTAAACTCCAGAAGTGGAGGTCCATGGGATATATGCAAATGACCCTTTAAGGACAAACAGTGTTTCAGCTACATGGATTCTGAAAGCCTATGACTTAAAAAGGCCAAAACATGCATATCTACAGCTAGTGGTGCTCACCTTTATTGACCTACATGTACCCATAAAGATTTGAAAAGTAAAAAGTAAAGTCATTACATTCAGATGTCATATAACTGAAATAATGTATGTCCTTAAGGGGTCATTTACCCATACCCTATGGGTCTCCATTCAGGAAGTTTAAAGTATTACACCATGAGGAGTCCAGCTTGGCTTATTTTTTTATTTTTTATTTTTTTTGTAGTTTTTACACAATAGTTTGTCTGTATGACCTTTTTAACCTTGGGTTTGAATGTAAGTTGCTATATTTTGTAGGCACCTTAATGCTTATGGACATAATACTTGATTAAACTCTATGTTCTTAGAGCAAAGCAAAATAAACCACTTAATGTTGTATTGATGATGTTACTAAAAAAAGGCCAAGACATGCGTGTGTACAGTTAGTGGCTATTTTAGCCTGAATTTTCTCATAAAAAAACCCTAAAAAGTAAAAACTCATGGGCATTTAGAAGCCATGTAGATGAAGCACTCTGTGTCCTTAAGGCATCATTTGCATATATCACATGGGCCTCCACTAGATGAGATTTAAGGTACTACATAGTGAGCACTCGACCTTGGCTGGGTTTTCTAGCAGGTTTTATTTAATGGTTTGTGTAACTTTTTTTACCCATTTATTTGTAAGTTCTAAGTCCTGCAACATTGCCTGCAGGCTATATAATTAACTTTATACTATTTTCTTATTGTGCTGAGATACTTTCTAGCCAGTACTTTTACAAGTATCTATAAATGTTCTCTAGTGATAGTGACACACATCAGTTGTCTGTCCTTCTGACTGTGGTCCTGCTTTTGCCAGTCCATGTATAAATAAGGTTATAGTTTTTTTGCCTGTTAAAGTGAGCAGATCAAACCTTCAAAGCTTCAGTGAGTTATCTCTGATCATAAAATTGCATTCCATAACCACAATGGAATGGTCTGATAATGGGTCTGATAATAATCCTGGAGTGTTAACTAACCAGTAGTCTAACCTGTTAGCAGTCCCTTTGGCTTCCATATCTGTAGAGTAGAGTATTCTCCTCTGCTAACTGTAGCTCTCCCATCACCCCTTTAAGTTCCTTATCTGCCGTAGGAAGTTTGTCATGCAATGTGGGTACCTCATCCATGTGCACATTAATGACAACATTAAAGTTGCCCTCGATAATCATTAATTGATTGCTATGCACCTCATTTAGTGTTTCTTGTAAACATTTCAGCAGTCCTCAGTCATACTCATTTGGACCATAGAGGTTTGCCATAGTCACAAATCCTACTGGGATCTTTGAATTATCACTGGACCTCTACCTTGGCCATTCCTAATTACCATATGAATCCCCACAATAACTGATGATGAAGCAGTGTGACCATCTCACTCTTGGAGGAAATAACACTGAAACATATTTCACCTCTTCCATTCTATATATTCTCTCATGTTTTCTTTTTAGTTTTGTTTCCTGCAACAAAATAATATGGAAATCTATCCTGTCCAGAATGGATAGAATAGCTTTAGCTTTAGTACTTGTAGAGATTCCTGTCATGTTCTATGAAATATATTTGATTAGGAATCTTTGTATGTCATTGGAAGAGGCTTGATCTGTCATGGCATTAGGAGAATATTGATTTAGGTGTATCTGAATGCTGAATGGGCTCATTAAGGTGGAATTGCAGTATTCTTCAAAACTCATGCTCACTTGTTCTAAACAAGGCTGGATTAGATTACTCTCCTCTAAGCCTCCCCCTCCTCAAATCTGTCACACATAATCTCTAATAGACATAATTTGCAACATTCATATCTAGACCAGTTAAAAAATAATAATTAGGTAAATATGTATGAGGTGACTGGGAGACCACTTTGTCAGTAAAAGGAATTCTCCTGAATTACTCTATTTGAGGAAAGAATATGTTGATTTCTCATAATTTGTTCTTTGCAAGATCACTCAGTTCCATAAACTCAGTTGATGCTTATGTTTATGAATAAAAGAATCAAGTTAAAGGCTATAAATTTAATTAGAATCTTGATCCATTAGTGTTAGACTGAACCATGTATGTTACTAGAAATTATCAGAAAATGGAAAATGACTACTAGAATCAGATTTAACATTGATTAAATGATTTGTGTGTGCAGAAAGAGTGACAGTATCTCATTACAGCAGAAATAGTTCAACAAAATCTTTAATGTGTGCAGAATGGCTTGACAGGTGGTAAAGCTGAAAACAAGTAAAAGTATGGTATAACGAATCATAACATTTCTGGCAACAATAAGAAGTCATTCTGGCCACAATAAGAAGTCAATCAAATATGTTGAATAGAACATGTCATTTAACAGATTTTTCCATAAGGAAGATAAACTGATATGCTAGTAACAAAATCTGTAGGAGCTGTGACCAGATGACTCATTTTGCAGATAGGGAAAGGAATGAACTAAAGGCTGAAGAGACTGCATGTGCAAAAGAAGTTTCAAGAATATTAGTTATTTGTTGACATAATTTATGTTGAGAACACGCATAGTTTGAAGTGTGTACAATATAAAAGTACAGAAAATTCATAATGGCCAGAAATTGAAAATTCAGAATTAATAACTGAAATAATTGAACTGTGACTTATAGACTAGAAACTGGGGCAGTATATACTTTGATGTCTATTCAAACATTGAAAGCACTGGGTCAGAAAGACAGCAACCAAAATGAGTTGTATAATCTACTTATTTACTCCAGGCAGCATGTCGGATCAATGGGTTAGAAAATGCTTATGTTTGAATAAAAAAAATAAAAATACAATGTTAGGTGTGCATAACAATATGTTCAATCTGATGATTTAGTCAAACTTTTGGAAATTCACTTACGGGCTTGACATGTTTCTCATACCATTATCATGTTAAGCATATCCTATAATGTAGCCTATGCTGCCTGTTTCAAGGAAATTTATCACAGCTTTGCAAGCTAGACGTATTAAACATCAGTAAGTAGATAGGTGTCATTCAGAATCAAACACAACTTACCAAATGTTTAGCATATGGTTAATGATGTGAAATTAGGCAAACTTCATATGAGAATAAATTGTCAAGAATTGTATACAGATACACAAGCTGAACATCATCCTCCTGTTTGATAAGTAATGTTTGCATGATAATATTTTTGCTTGCTTAATGGAAATCAGAGATTTTTGGCAAATAAAGCTTGATGAGGAAAGTTGCAAGTTGTGTACATTTTATCCATCTATGCAAAGATAGAGATACAGGTTCTGATTTTCATGGGTCTATATTATAACATCGAAGTTTTAAAAACTTTGAATGTTATAATATCGAACCCTATGCATTGAACGGTTAAAATAGCGAAGCTGCAGAATATCGAATACTTTCACGGGAAAGTATTCGGTGGGCCATTTCTGCAGCTTCGCTATTTCCTCGACTGTGGAGTGAAGGTTACGAACCAGGTTAAGGTAAGTGTGCAAACAGATAGGGTTAAGGTGAGTGTGTGATAGTTAGGGACCTTAGGGTTAGGGAGCGGGTAAGGTGAGTGTGTGATAGGGACTTTAGGGTTAGGGAGCGGGTAAGGTAAGTGTGCGATAGGGACCTTAGGGTTATGGAGCAGGTATGGGGAGTGAGAGATAGGGACTTTAGGGTTAGGGTGCGGGTAAGGTGAGTGTGTGATAGGGACTTTAGGGTTAGGGAGCGGGTCAGGTGAGTGTGCGATAGTTGAGGACCTTAGGGTTAGGGACCGGGTAAGGTGAGTGTGCGGTAGTTACAGACCTTAGGGTTAGTGTTGGGTTAAGGTAAGCGGATAGCTAGTAGAGTATGTATGGTTTAGTGTAGGGTTTTGTGAAGTGTTTGTGTGTGGATTATTTATTTTGGTGTGTTGTGTTGCATGTATGTTTGTCAGAACAGCAAATTCGTTCCCTTCGAAAAAATTTGCTATTCTGAGTGTTCGATGTTTTAGTGTTTCGATTAAAATGGTTCGATAGTATAATATTCAAAGTTTTAAGACTTCAATGTTATAATATAGACCCGATTTTCATATGGCGTTTTTTTTAGCAACTAAGTTATTCAGCTTTTGCACAGATAATTGAAGGGCCCAGTTGTGTTCTTCACATAAAGAATGATATGGCCTGGGAAAAAAAACAAAGAAACAGCACAATGCAAGACTGAGTTATTACAAATTCTTAGGCAGAATTAACTCAAGTTGAGAAAGGAGATATAAAATGCATACACAAGCAAGTTATGCAATACTTACTGCAAGAAAATCTACTTACCCCCACACAACACGGCTTTTGCCTGAAACATAGCACCACTACTCCACTTCTATCCTTCATCAACACTATTTCTGTAGCCAGAGACAACAACAAACTTGTCTCATGCTTATTTCTTGATATTTCGAAGGCTTTCGACATAGTGTCCCACTCTCTCCTTTTGAACAAATGAACTAACCTCAATTTCTCTACCACTTCTGTTGCCTGGTTTACTAGCTATCTCTCTGATCGACAACAATCAGTAAAGTAGCTCTCTGCTCTCTCTCTCTCTTCCCCTCCCTTTGTTTGCTAATACATGTGTTCCCCAAGGTTTTATTCCTGGTCCATTACTTTTCAATATTTTCAGTAACCTACTCTACACTTGTTGCCCTCAGTCATCACTGATCCAATATGCTGATGAGTACCCTTATCTCTGTTGCAGACACTCCACAGAACTCAAGTCACCTACTCAGTCCTCCTTTAACTCTATCGAAACCTGGCTCTTCAAAAATCAACTTATACTAAATCCTAAAAAAAAAAAAAAACTATTGTTTTTTCTTACCTTAAATCCACATTCTCTATACTTTCTCTAAACAGCACTCCTATCACTGTTGAACCCTCCACCAAACTTTTAGGTGACATAATTGATGACCAACTAAAATTCAATCTACATGTAAACAATTGCATTAGGAAAACGCACCAAACCCTCGGCTTCTTATACAGAAATAGGAAGTTCCTCGCCAACAAAGAAAAAATAACACTCTCCCATTCTTATCTACTACCAAGCCTATTATACAGCTCCCAGATCATCACAAACCTCAACTCATCACTCCTAACTATGTTAGAATCTCCCTCTAACAAAGTGGGCAGATTTGCAGCAAACCTAAATTATAATCTCACCACTGTTTCTCACTAAAAAACTTGAACTGGGTTGAATTTCTCCATCAGCTTCTCCTCTCCCAGCTACTAATTATCCATTCCATATTATATCAACCATCATATTGCTCCAGCCTATCAACTCTAATCTTCTTCTACACTTTTTCTAGGACTCTCAGAAGCTCAGGCCAAGACCTACTACAAATCCATAAACCTAAGAACAAAATTGGCTGCAACCGCTATAGGTATAATCCAGCCATATCTTGGAATAAACTCCCACTGGAAATTAGGACCCTCACCAAAGTTAAGGAATTTAAATCTGCCACAAAAGAATACCTGAAATTTCAATGGACCTGTCATGGTACTCACCCTCCATAATCTGTCTTCCTATCCTTGTATAGCTCACTTGTCTGTCTCAGTCCATTGTTAATTTCTGTATATCTGATACCTGTATCACTCACTCTTCACTCAGTCTAACCAAATACTAACTCTCATCATACTTGTATTACCCTTTCTTACCACGTCTTCCTGAGCTATGATATCGCTAAACTGAGCATCTTCTAAACAAAACTTAGGCCATACACAATCTAAACCCTGTAATATTGTCTTTATTGTCTTTTTGATTGTTATTGACAATTTAAATCTTAGAAGTTTGCACATATTATATTGTGAATGCTTTTTTTTTTTTTTTTACTAAAAATGTTTTACCGTATGCATCATAAATGTTTTATACTTTACTACTACCATTACCTGTATTATTAGCATGTGGAGCTTTTCTTCCTGGGCCTTCACTGATAAAAGGCTATCAGCACAGACAGACTAACCCAGTCAACAAATGTAAAATAAATAATAATAATAATAAAGAAACAGTTACAGAATGAGTCATATTTTATCATCACTGGAAAATTAAGAGACATAGTGAAGAGGACTCAGAGGGCAAGAAAGCTCTCATTCAATTTATAGAAGCAATGTACTATCTTTCCAAGTTTATTCTGAAGTTGTCAGAAAAAGGTTTGCCACTAAGAAAATTATAGGATCTTGATGTAGAATTTGTAATGGACTACACAGGAAGAGAAAAGAAGAAAAGAGAAGAGAATGACTGAAGTGCCCAAATTGAAGTATTGTCTTGTAAAAATGTCAATTACAAAGAATTATGTGCCTGTCCATACAGCAGTGGTGCAGAGACTTGGAAGTTGACATGCCATTTGCTTATGGATCAAGAATTTTTATAGACTGCTGCAGGAGATACACACTTACATATGTACTACTTGTCATAGCATATAGATCTGAAAATCAACATACTTGTAGAAACAGAGCATAAATGTTTGTAGAATGCATTTAACAAAAGTTTATATGAGATACCACCAAGATTGCAAACAATACTGAGACATCAAAGTATGACTGAACTGTAATAAATCAAGCAAGAACATTTGTATAGTAAATATACTGAGTCATTCATACTTAGACGACCAACAGGAAGATCTGTCTGGGTAGTACAAGAAGTGAGTTTTGTAATACCAGGGTTGTCCATAATAACAACAAAAAAAGGTGAAACTTTTTCACAGGTGCATAATAAAAGCAGACTCACTGGGTTCCGCATTATACCCCTTATATGTTGCATGTAAAGGGTGTAACAGAGCATCCGACTACTACATGAAGTATTATAGCAATAACCCATGCCTGGGTGTGGGTAATGCTGGATTTACCCATGGTTGGTGTGGTTTGGTCACGAGGGCAAAGCCCGAGTGGCCAAACAAAGCTAACCGTGGGTAAATCCAGCATTACCCACACCCAGAAGTAGGTTATTGCTATTATACAATGACATTATTTAAGAAAAAAAATAATTACTTTTCTTAAATAATGGCATTGTATACTGCCTCCTTGCTGCCCTTCCGCAGCTGTCTGGTATTCTGTGGCAGTTCTGATGTACTGCGCATGCACATGCCCATGCAGTACATCAGAGCTGGGGGCAAAAGCAATGGAGAAAGCAAGATGTCAGTTGCTTTTTAAAAACTGTTTTGCTATGTTAAATGAGTTTAACATAGCAAGACAGCTTTAAACAAAGCAATGGAGAATATCCATTGCTTTTTTAAAGCTGTCTCACTATGTTAAACCCATTTAACATAGCGAGACAGTTTTGAAAAAAGCAATGTAGAAAGCAAGATCTCCGTTGCTTTTTAAAACTGTTTCGCTATGTTAAATGAGTTTAACATAGCGAGACAGCTTTCAAAAAAGCAACGGAGAATATACTTTGCTTTTTTAAAGCTGTCTGGCTATGTTAAACCCATTTAACATAGCGAGACAGTTTAGAAAAAAGCAACGGAGAAAGCAAGATCTCTGTTGCTTTTTATAAACTGTTTCGCTATGTTAAATGAGTTTAACATAGCGAGAGAGTGTGAAGCAATGGAGATCTTGTGTTCTCCATTGCTGTAAAAAAAAAGAGTTATAGTAATGAAAAAAGTCTGGGCAACCGGACCTTTTTCCATTACTATAACTCTGATTTACAACGTGCACGCTGACCAATCAGCGTGCACATTTTGAATATTTAATGGGGGGGTCATTGTATAATATATATTAATCATGTGTATAGCACTATGGACGGAACACTTATTTGATCTCTCTCTATCTATACCAATATACCTATACACAGATATCTATGTATATCTATATCTATCTTTTTGGTCTATCTATAAAATACATTTGCTATATAATCTGTGTAAAGTCCTCAAGAATATAAAACAAATCAATGATTCTTTTTATCAGTGAGCAAGATCTGATACACATACTTCAATTAAATGAATATCAATGTGAATTTATCACAATAACACTCATTTATTCTCTGGAGAAATAAACTCAGAAAAGTAATAACTGATAGGTCCCCCACTTCAGAAATGAAGTAATGTCCTAATTATATCTAGCCTTCAGACATCCCTTAGAAAGAGCATATGTCCAGTTCTTGCCACCGGAGTTCAGTTTTTACATTTTGTTTTATTCCTTGTGATTTAATTTGTTAACAAAGAGTGCAGCCTGGGTCTGCTACTCCTCACTGCCACAGCCATGGAAAAAGGCAGATGCTACAACAGTTTTGATAATTACATTTGTTTTGAGAGTGCTGAGTAAAAAAAATAAGAAAAAAAGTTATAGTAATAAAATCAACAAGAGATATTTATTGTAGCACTGAGAGTTCACAACAGAGATTTGAAAAGACAAACCCTGCACTGGTCAGAATTACTTGAACAGGAATTAGGAGCATAACATTTCAGACTGAGCTGTCCATTCAGTTATGCACTCCTCATAAGACTTTCTGTCTCTTTTCTGGGAACATGTTTTACCTTATCAACTTCAGGCCCCAAACTCCACTGACTACACAAACTTTCATTTAGGCAGCAATAAAGCAATCTTGCCTAAGGGAAAAAAAACAAATTACACTGAATCTTGAGATCTCAGTGTCAGTGACAGAAAAAAACACAAAATAAAGTAAAAGAAAATAGGTGACTAAACCTCTTGGTGTTTATCTTGGCTGTACCACCCACTTTCTGCTCTTACCTGCAGAGTCTGAGCATTGTTCTTTATGCTTGCTTGATCTGTCTGCTCAGCAGCTCCCATTAAGTGTCAGTGTGTTGTCATCAGTCAGGTTTCTTCTGCCCCCCCCCCTTTTCTTATCTTTACCACCCTGCTTCATCTCACATGTATGCTTGTCATTATACAAGCCGCTTACCTCAGTCTCCTTCTGTGTTATTCATCAGGTTTTAGCTAAGACTGGTCATAGGCAGGGTCGACCTGGCATCCTCTTGATTTTGACAAACCTTTCTCTAAAAGAAGTTTTTATGATCACATGATGTGATTTTGACCTGTACTACATCATAGGATTGTTCATTCTTCTCCAGGGATGTCTGCACTTCTATCTGGTGCATAGAAGTTGTATTAAGACACCACTGCACTTGTACAGATGCTGTACCTTGTTGCAACACCTGGATTATTTCATCTACCTCCTGCAAGTCCCATAGCTTAGTCTGTCTTGTTGCCCTTAAAGTAGCCGGGTATGCCAGATAAACCTGAGTTATTGCTTGCCTCCATTTTAGTCTTCTTCTTTCGGCTTTTCCCAGTTAGGGGTCAACACAGTGGATCACCTGTCTACTCATGATTGGCAGTGGAGTTTTATGGTGTCGAGTTATCAGCCCGGATCCCAACCTTCCACAGAAGGCACACATATGCACACACTCACATCTAGGGCCAATTTAGAGTGTTCAATCCACCTACAGCATGTCTTTGGGATGTGGGAGGAAACCGGAGCACCTGAAGGAAACCCACATGACTACAGGGAGGACATGCAGACTCCACACAGAAGGCACCCCAGCCAAAGATCGAGCCAGAGAACCTCTTGCTGTGAGGCAGCAATGCTAACCGCTGCACAACCTTGGCCGCTCCTTGCCTCTTGCCTCCATTTTAGTGAGCTTCATCAAATGCCTTCTGTAAAAGAAATTGCATACACAATGTCCTCTATGCATTTGATTTTCTGACTATAAATGTACATCCCTTTTTGCTCTGTAACTTTATTCAGGATCTAGGCTTTAGCTCTATGTAACCAAGGTTTGCATAACATGATTGAGTTTAGTATTCTTATTTTGCTGATCTTTCCACTTATTATTATTATTGTATTTCTAACCCACTCTATGAGGTGATACTACGTCTACTTATATGCTAGGCGGGTTATTTTCCTAACAAACTGAACATGTTCTGCAAGTGCAGAATGATATTTTCTCTGTACATGTTATAAGTCAGTATATTATTTGCAGCCTATCTCTTCTGGATCTGTTCTCAGTATCCTCAGCTTTCCACATTATTCTGCTTATCTGATCTTTAAGCTAGGCTGTTTCTTCCCAAAAATTAGTACCTCGACCAGCATATGACTCTAAAATCCATTTTATTATATTACTTTCTTCTCTCACTATTTGTATTACCTGTATAAATGCTGGTAGCAATCTCCTGCATCATGAACAGTGAGTATCACACTGACTTTTAGGTCAAAAGTCAGTGTGCTCCTTTTCTAAGGGTAAGCAGCAATAACCTTTATTAAACTTCTCTGCACTTGTTAGTACAGAGTTCTCATACATATTTCAGTCAAGCAGATGTGGTAGCATTTAACCTGAAGTGTCTGCCATATTTCCCAGTCCATAACATGACAGAGACTCCATGCAAATTGAATGGTTCACTGGGGCTAGGGAATTTCTAAGGTGCCAAGCAGCTATAGGAAATTGAGGTCTACAAAAAATGCTTAGCTTAAATCACGAGCCGATTTATAACTGGTATAAATTGCTTTTGAACAGTTGTATATGTGCCAAAGATAGTAATGCCATTCCTTGATTTTTAAGGACAACTTCCTCACTGTCTACAAGACATTGCAATGATAAGCCATCTCCTTGGTGTAAATGGACCGAGCCCTGATTGTTGCACAGCATAGTTTCATAGTTAGCAGCAAACTGCTAATGGTCTGTTAGACCTTTAATACAGTAGTCTCCTTCATACGATGTCTAAATTTATTATCCCCTATTGTATATAGTCATTTATCCTTTTCTTAAACTCATCCACTGAGGCAGATTTAATGACTTTTGATAATAATTTATTATATAGCATAAGGGCACATTGGTTAATATACGCATCTATGGTTACAGTTCTGTTATTGTTCACTTTATAAATTAGTCCTCTATCTCTTATCCCAGAATATTATTATTTTAATGATAAAAAACAGACCAGCCTCAATTCCACATTAACAGAAGCCCTAAATGCTAAACACAGTTTTCCTCTCATTAATCTATATAATATATTGTGAAGATACAAATGTTTGTCTGTCTTCACAGCCCCGATTTTTAGCATACTTGTTTCTATTTTTGTAAAATGTCTTTGAACTTGCTCTAAAGATGCAATATCAAACAGTGTTCTCAATAATAATCCTATACTTCTGAATGATTTAGATTTAATATTTTGTATGTGACAGATGAATACCAGTAAGAGTGAAAGGGGACGTCTACAAGAGGGTAGTGAGACCAGCTATGTTATATGCGATGGAGACAGTGGCATTGACAAAAAGGCAGGAGTCAGAGTTGAATGACAGAGTTAAAGATGTTAAAATTTGCACTGGGTGTGTTGGGAGTAGACAGGATTAGGAATAAGTATATTAGAGGGTCAGTCCAGGTTGGATGGTTTGGAGACAAAGCCAGGGAGGCGAGATCGCATTGGTTTGGACATGTGCTGAGGAGGAATGCTGGGTATATTGGGAAAAGGATGCTAAGGATGAAGCTACCAGGTAACCGGAAAAGAGAAGGGCCTAAGATAAGGTTTATGGATGTGGTGAGAGAGGACATGCAGGTGGTTGGTGTGACAGAGCAAGATGCAGAGGACAGGAAGAAATAGAAACAGATTATCCGCTGTGGCAACCCCTAACGGGAACAGCCGAAAGATGATGATGATTCTCAGTAAGGTTAATTGTAAGTTTTGATAATATCTTGGAACTATGTTATGCCAGTAGTGGCAAGTGCTTCACTATGAGCAACATGGGCAAAGCATTTAGTAGAAATGACACAGGAATCATGCAGATGTACCACTGCATTATATATTAAATAATATTTGGGCATTTGACTAATACTGCCCATCAAAAGTTGCATGCTATTGTAGCAGTGATGAGTTTGTCATAGCCTCTGTGGTATTAAAAGCTGGTTCAATGAATAAATCATAGATAGTAATTATGGAAAGCATATAGATCATAAATAATCATGGACTAGTTCAGATGTTTAAGACATTTGTCCTATATAGGTTTTCTATCAACCTTCTCTACTAGAGCCATAAGAAGGACATGATATGAATTTTACAGTATATGAAAGCTAGTATTAGTCTATTTATGGTATTTTTATGATTTATTTATAATCTGAAATGTGTTATTTCAAGTACAGTTTTCTGTATTAACAAACTGTTTGAATGATGTTTTGGTCACTGATTGTGTGGTTTCCTGACACAATTTTGTGGTTATGTTGTTTCATTTTACACTTCTCTGTCCCAGGGTCCAGAACAGCCATATCCATGATGTTATGTTCCATATATGAAGGAATCATTTACACAGAACCGATCAAAAGGACTACTATTCAGTAAATGGTATCAGTAGCCACAATCCCACCTCCTCAAAACCAAAAGTCCTTGTGTGAAAGACTGCCATTGTGAGAGAAGTTTTTTAACCCTTACAAGGTATTTATTTTTGTCTACGATTTTGTGGACTTGCAGAAGGCATATTTAAGTAAGTGGGGGTGTTGCAAAGCCCACACACACACACACACACACACACACACACACACACACACACACACACACACACACACGAGTCTCAAAGGGGTTTGCCTCCTACAAAAAATTCTTTATTCATCGTGTCACCTATAGATTTGGTTAGTATCTAGCTTGACAAGTTTGAGGTATCTAGTTTGCTGTTTTTGGGTTGTGCATGGTCTTGTTAAAGTGGACCTCTACTGCTGGGTTGCCATAACATTCTTAGGTTTACTCAGACAAATACAAAATGAGAAAGTATGCCTACCTTCTTTGATATAAACTGCTGCCTGTATTCTTAAACAAGTTGAACTGGTTTTGATATAAAAGTATTCACCTGATTTGATAAAGAATATATAATACACTAATCATTTCCTCATGTCTCAAAAAGTGTGTCTTGAACTGATAAACAATTCAGCTTACAGTATAAATTACCTATAATCCCCAGACAAAGGTATCGTCATCCTGTGTTCTGTCTAGGGTAAGGTATTGTTGAGTCAGCTTGTCTGCTCTTGATATTTATGTGTCTCTGCTGTTTTGTCCCTGTCCACTATGCACACGTATGGCTAAATAATTCTCCAAGGTTACATGAGAAGAAAATAAATTGATATGCAGAACTGATATGCAATGTTGATTCCTTAGTTTGCCAAGACTAAATATGAAGTATTATGATTTATGCTGATACATTTTATATATATTGGTAGATTGATGTTTATTTCATTGTCAATAAATATAATTTCTGACCTATGAATTATATCTATAAAGGGGTGACATCTGAGCATCATATTTAGTCATGTCAATATTATTGCATGATATAGAAATCAGGATAATGAGAGTACTGATCAAACAAGTACAGCATAAAACCAAAATATATCTGATGAATCAGGAATACCTAAGTAAAATAGTAAGGATAGTTTGGCATCATTAGTAATGGCACAAATCTTTCTAGCATATAGTGCTGCAATCTTACTGAAACTTGCATAAGATCTGTTCAGCATAGGAATGAATATCTTTAGCTCCATTGTGTATATTTTGCTCACCAAAAAGAGAAAATGGATGGATGCCATGTGATGACTCAGCTTTAAACAGAGCAAACACGTCACTCATAACCCATTGAAAATGTGCATTTGCAGTAGAAAATGCATCAGTATTTTAATACATATCTGTTGAGATGATTCAGCATACTGCATCTTTACATATCTGTTGGGATGATTCAGCATACTGCATCTTTACATATCTGTTGAGGTGATTCAGCATACTGCATCTTTACATATCTGTTGAGATGATTCAGCATACTGCATCTTTACATATCTGTTGAGATGATTCAGCATACTGCATCTTTACATATCTGTTGAGATGATTCAGCATGCTACATCTTTACATATATGTTGAGATGATTCAGCATGCTGCATCTTTACATATCTGTTGAGATGATTCAGCATGCTGCATCTTTACATATCTGTTGAGATGATTCATCATGCTGCATCTTTACATATCTGTTGAGATGACTCAGCAAGCTGCATCTTTACATATCTGTTGAGATGATTCAGCATTCTGCATCTTTACATATCTGTTGAGATGATTCAGCATTCTGCATCTTTACGTATCTGTTGAGATGATTCAGCATACTGCATCTTTACATATCTGTTGAGATGATTCAGCATACTGCATCTTTACGTATCTGTTGAGATGATTCAGCATTCTGCATCTTTACATATCTGTTGAGATGATTCAGCATTCTGCATCTTTACATATCTGTTGAGATGATTCGGCATACTGCATCTTTACGTATCTGTTGAGATGATTCAGCATACTGCATCTTTACGTATCTGTTGAGATGATTCAGCATTCTGCATCTTTACGTATCTGTTGAGATGATTCAGCATACTGCATCTTTACGTATCTGTTGAGATGATTCAGCATACTGCATCTTTACGTATCTGTTGAGATGATTCAGCATACTGCATCTTTACGTATCTGTTGAGATGACTCAGCATACTGCATCTTTACGTATCTGTTGAGATGACTCAGCATACTGCATCTTTACGGATCTGTTGAGATGATTCAGCATACTGCATCTTTACGTATCTGTTGAGATGATTCAGCATACTGCATCTTTACGTATCTGTTGAGATGATTCAGCATACTGCATCTTTACGTATCTGTTGAGATGATTCAGCATACTGCATCTTTTCATATCTGTTGAGATGATTCAGCATACTGCTTCTTCACATATCTGTTGAGATGATTCAGCATACTGCATCTTCACATATCTGTTGAGATGATTCAGCATACTGCATCTTTACATATCTGTTGAGATGATTCAGCATACTGCATCTTTACATATCTGTTGAGATGATTCAGCATACTGCATCTTTACATATCTGTTGAGATGATTCAGCATACTGCGTCTTTACATATCTGTTGAGATGATTCAGCATACTGCATCTTTACATATCTGTTGAGATGTTTCAGCATACTGCATCTTTACATATCTGTTGAGATGATTCAGCGCACTGCATCTTTACATATCTGTTGAGATGATTCAGCGTACTGCATCTTTACATATCTGTTGAGATGATTCAGCATACTGCATCTTTACATATCTGTTGAGATGATTCAGCGTACTGCATCTTTACATATCTGTTGAGAGGATTCAGCGTACTGCATCTTTACATATCTGTTGAGAGGATTCAGCGTACTGCATCTTTACATTGAGATGATTCAGCATACTGCATCTTTACATATGTGTTGAGATGATTCAGCATACTGCATCTTTACGTATCTGTTGAGATGACTCAGCATACTGCATCTTTACGGATCTGTTGAGATGATTCAGCATACTGCATCTTTACGTATCTGTTGAGATGATTCAGCATACTGCATCTTTATGTATCTCTTGAGATGATTCAGCATACTGCATCTTTACGTATCTGTTGAGATGATTCAGCATACTGCATCTTTTCATATCTGTTGAGATGATTCAGCATACTGCTTCTTCACATATCTGTTGAGATGATTCAGCATACTGCATCTTCACATATCTGTTGAGATGATTCAGCATACTGCATCTTTACATATCTGTTGAGATGATTCAGCATACTGCATCTTTACATATCTGTTGAGATGATTCAGCATACTGCATCTTTACATATCTGTTGAGATGATTCAGCATACTGCATCTTTACATATCTGTTGAGATGATTCAGCATACTGCATCTTTACATATCTGTTGAGATGTTTCAGCATACTGCATCTTTACATATCTGTTGAGATGATTCAGCGCACTGCATCTTTACATATCTGTTGAGATGATTCAGCGTACTGCATCTTTACATATCTGTTGAGATGATTCAGCGTACTGCATCTTTACATATCTGTTGAGATGATTCAGCGTACTGCATCTTTACATATCTGTTGAGATGATTCAGCGTACTGCATCTTTACATATCTGTTGAGATGATTCAGCGTACTGCATCTTTACATATCTGTTGAGAGGATTCAGCGTACTGCATCTTTACATATCTGTTGAGAGGATTCAGCGTACTGCATCTTTACATTGAGATGATTCAGCATACTGCATCTTTACATATCTGTTGAGATGATTCAGCATACTGCATCTTTACATATCTGTTGAGATGATTCAGCATGCTGCATCTTTACATATCTGTTGAGATGATTCAGCATACTGGATTTTTACATATCTGTTGAGATGATTCAGCATACTTCATCTTTACATATCTGTTGAGATGATTCAGCATACTTCATCTTTACATATCTGTTGAGATGATTCAGCATATTGCATCTTTACATATCTGTTGAGATAATTCAGCATACTGCTTCTTTATATATCTGAACACACCGACTGTTGTAGCTTGTAATTCACTATTAACAATTCACATCACCATAATGTCCTTTTTTCAGATAACAAGCCCAATAAAAACAAACATCAAACGTGGTTACCTCCCTAAACATAAATGGCATACATCACAGCTAAAGTGAACAACAGGTTATGCTTGTTAAATGTAATATTATGCTCATTTCCTAGTGTGGCATCATGCACCATGATGACATCATCAAGTGAATAAATTCATTTAGTGTTGAATCCAGTACTTTTCTATACACTCTTGCTAACTGCCACCGGCTTCAAGTCTGTTGCCTGAACCTTTATCTTCCATCATCTTCTGTCACCACTTAAACAGAGTTATACTCTGACATGCTCCTTTACAAGAAGAAAAGCCTCTACATAACAAGTTTTGCATCCCCCCACACTGTAGGGAAGAAAGATTCAGCCTTCCTCATCACACTATGGCTTGAATGGTATTTTTTGTTAAGCCTTATCCTCTCTTGCATGTTAAAAACAACTTAAGGCCTGGGCATACACTGGGTGTGGTTAGTGGTAGTCCTCACGTGGATATTACACTCCTCAGTTGTCCTGCTCCCTTTGCAAATAGACAGTTTTATTTAATTCTCAGTTTCTACTTGAGACTCATAATGCAAAGAATAACTCAAGAGAAAACTTTTCCAGCACACAATCCTGGGTGACTCCACTGGTGACTGGTCCCTTTGTGGAGGTAACTTCCCCTAGTTTGATTTCCTACATCCTATCTGTGAGCCATTTGGCAATCCAGTGAGTGAAACATGGATGTATTTCCAGTTTATTTAGCTTTTTTGCAACGCTTTTTATTCATCCAATAAAAACTAAAAGTAACGCTACATTTGCAGCAAGCATCTAAAATGCCATGGTGATAACTTGACAATTCAAGCTTGGACTTCACTTGTACTAAGTATGAACAAAATTATTTCACAAGCTCATAGATTCATAGGTCTGGTAATCACACTTAAGGCCTATTAGCCATTGAAGACCTTGCTGCTCCAGATCCCATGCTGGAACTTATGGATATGCCCAGGTAGTCATCCCGTTCCTTCATGAAGTTGTAGCTTAATGAACTATACTTAACTTATAGAAAGATTGTGCAGAAACAGTAGTGTAAATAATCCTGAAGAGAAGCCTAGAAAAGAAAGATTTGGGGATATCAGTAACAGAGCCCAAGATGATGGGTAGCCAAGTATAGTGATTCAGTCCTAGTTGTTGTTGAAGATTTAAGGTTAAATTGGTCAGGGATGAAGAACACTTGACTGTGGAGGATTAAATGTGTATGACCACGAATGTAGTAGTTAATGTGGAATTAATCTTTTATTCAGCCATCTGATCAATTTGTTAAGGAAAATCTGCTTTGTGGTGCACAGCATATCATACAGTCAATCTGTGGCTGTTCTTTTATGTATATAGATATGGAAATGGCGCAGGATTGGTTTAACAGAAATGCAATTGCTATAATATTTGGGGAACACTCATTTTGAACTACTTTATAGAGGCGCACAAAGTCTATGGAGTATTACATTTTGCATGGAAGAATGTTATATGTAGAACTGTGTCATTCACTTATAAATTAAGTGAAGTCATGATTTATGTATGTTGTTGGGGTGACTGTACAGGCGATGAAGCCCTGATAGTTTTTAGTTTAAAGAAGACCTAAGGGTCTCTATACATTTTGAGTTACATGGGGTTGATTCATAACATACATCATAGGTGGAGAATGTATATAAGAATACATTAAGGAGTGCTGTTCTGATATGTAACTTATGGCAGTAGGCAGATGGACTAGTTTGTAAAGTAAAATGTTTCTGAAGTCATTATATTTGATTTCTACATGAAGTGAAAAAGTGGCGAGTACATTGCTTAACAGAATTGATAAGGTCACTCTTGGGGACATTTATTAGTAAATGCAGTAAGTGTAGAAAGAGTAGACTGTGGGATTAGATTTAGTTCCCTTGCATTTTGGTGAGATGTTGTACATAACTCTAATAGTCATATATGTTGTAATTTGAAATCTTACAAAAGTTAAGTATAGGAGTAGATTTAGACACTGTTCACAATGTTAGTTTAGAACACACTAGGAGAATGTACCAGGGTGACAGCTGTGAGGCCTTTCACATCGCACAACAGGTAAAAATTGAAGAATAAGAATTTATTGGATGGCAAAGGTGGACATCTTAGATGTTGAAGAGATAAATGAGAAACATGGGTATGGAAGGAATGTAGTTGTAGGGAGTAAAGATAAAGGCATAGGAGGTTAGAGAAGAGAAAACATGACCATAGAGGAAGCTGTGTGGGGATGGGATGAAGAGAAAAATGGTAATAAAAGTGAGGGGCAGGTAAAGTTTTCTGAATGGTAAGTATGGTGAAGTGCAGAGATCACAGGAAATTTTGCTAGTTACAAAATGTCTGTGATTGTCAGAATAGCTTGCTTTTGTTGTTGTAGGGAAAAATTGCTAATAACCTTTAAAAGCACAACATGAGTCTGCAAGGCCTAGTCACAATGAGCAGACAGTGGCTTGTATGAGTCTTCTTTTTCTTTCGGCTGTTTCCATTAGGGGTCACCACAACGGATCATCTGTTTCTATTTCTTCCTGTCCTCTGCATCTTGCTATGTCACACCAACCACCTGCATGTCCTCTCTCAAAACATCCATAAACCTTATCTTAGGCCTTCCTCTTAAGCTCTTACCTGGCAGCTTCATCCTTGGCATCCTTTTCCCAAAATGCCCAGCATCCCTCCTCAGCACATGTCCAAACCAACACAATTTCGCCTCTCTGGCTTTGTCTCCAAACTTTCCAACCTAGGCTGATCCTCTAATATACTTATTCCTAATCCTGTCTACCCTCATCACACCCAGCGCAAATCTTAACATCATTAACTCTGCCACATCCAGCTCTGACTCCTCCCTTTTTGTCAATGCCACTGTCTCCAACCCATATAACATAGCTGGTCTCACTACCCTCTTGTAGACCTTCCCTTTTACTCTTACTGGTACTCATCTGTCACAAATCACTCCTGACACTCTTCTCCACCCACTCCACCCTGCCTGTACTCTCTTCTTTGCCTCTCTTCCACACTCATCATTACTCTGAACTGCTGATCCCAAGTATTTAAACTCATCCACCTTCACCAAATCTACTCCCTGCATCCTCACCATTCCTCTATCCTCCCTCTCATTCACACACATATATTCTGTCTTAGTCCTACTGACCTTCATTCCTCTCCTCTCTAGAGCATATATCCACCCCTCCAGGGTCTCCTCAACCTGTTCCCTACTCTCACTACATATCACAATGTCATCTAGAAACATCACAGTCCACGGGGACTTCTGTCTGATCTCGTCTGTCAACCTGTCCATCACCACAGTAAGTAAGAAAGGGCTCAGAGCTGATCCTTGATGTAATACCACCTCCACCTTAAACGCATCTGTCACTCCCACTGCAGATCTCACCGCTGTCACACTACCCTTGTACATATCCTGTACCACTCTTACATACTTCTCTGCCACTCCTGACTTCCTCATACAATACCACAACTCCTGCCTAGGCACCCTGCCATATGCTTTCTCTAAGTCCACAAAGACACATTGCAAATCCTTCTGACCTTCTCTGTACTTCTCCATCAACACTCTCAGAGCAAACATCACATTTGTATTGCTCTTTCCTGGCACGAAACTATACTGCTGATCACTAATCATCACCTCCCTTGTTAGCCTAGCTTCTACTACTCTTTCCCATAATTTCATGCTGTGACTGATCAATTTTATCCCTCTGTAGTTATTATAGCTCTGCACATCACCCTTGTTCTTAAAAATCGGTACCAAAACACTTTTTCCTCCACTCCTCTGGCATCCTCTCACTTTCCAAGATTTCATTAAATAATCTGTTTAAAAATTCCACTGCCATTTCTCCTAAACACCTCCAAGCTTCCACAGGTATGTCATCTGGACCAACAGCCATTCCATTCTTCATCCTCTTCATTGCTATCCTTGCTTCCTCCTTGCTAATCCATTGCACTTCCTGATTCACTATCCCCACATCATCCAACCTTCTCTCTCTCTCTCTCTCTCTCTCTCTCTCTCATTCTCTTCATTCATCAGCCCCTCAAAGTACTCTTTCCAGCTCTATAACACTCTCTCCTCACTTGTGAGTATGTTTCACCCTTACCTGCTGCACATCTTTCCTGCCTCGGTCCCTCTGTCTAGCCAATCGGTAAAGGTCCTTTTCTCCCTCCTTAGTGTCCATCCTTTCATACAATTCTCCATATGCCTTATCCTTAGCCTTTGCCACCTCTCTCTTTGCCAGGCTCCTCACCTCCTTATACTCCTGTCTACTTTCTTCATCCCTCTGACAATCCCACTTCTTCGCCAACCTCTTTCTCTGTATACTCGCCTGTACTTCCTCATTCCACTAACAGGTCTCCTTGTCCTTCTTCCTCTGTCCAGATGTCACACCAAGCACCTTTCTAAAAGTCTCCCTTACTAGCTCTGGTGTAGTTACCCAGCTGTTTGGTAACTCTTCACTGAGTCTGTGTATGTGTATTCTGTATGTGTGTATGTGTGTGGGGGGTGGTGATAGTAGAAATCAAGATGAGCAGGCTGCGGAGGTTGTACAGGATTAACCTATGGTTGATTATTTCATAGAGAAGAGGGTATTTCCAGAGTCAATAAAAAAGATGATATTCGGTTGTTTTAGGAAATAAAGTTATGAGATAATGGAGTTGGTTGGAGTAGAGGGGTAGAGGGGTTCGGAGTGCTCTCATCTGGGGAATGGAACAACAATAAGCAAGAAAGTAAGATGTAAGAAGCTGCACAAGAGCTTAGGTTGGGAGGCACAGTATTATATAGTAGAGACTGGGCAATATGGTCCAAATGACGCAAATGAGGGTGATGTCTGATATTTTGGTGCTCAGAAAGATTTTTTTCTTTCTTTCATTCTTTCTTTTTTTCTTTTTCATTCTTTCTTCTTCTTCTGTTTTTTTTTTTAATAGAAGTGGGCAGATTTATTTGCAGAAATGGGAAGAGTGGTGGGATGAAAAACAAGGGTAGTTTAGCAGGAGACTATAATCTAGAGCTAGATTCAGAGCTAGAAATAATGCACAGAACATTTCACAAATAAGAGCAAAACAAAGGGAGGAAGGAGGTGTAGTACATGAAGAGCAGTACTGGCTGAATGAAAGAAGTTAACTTTCACATGGAATGGCTCCAAGCACACAGGTAGGTTGGACAGAGTGCTGAAGGATCACATGCCACAATGGAGGTAGACAACGTCTTACCAAGCCAAGTGGGGTTTGTTAAGGGGACATCCTCCATTGATTATTAAAGATTGTTTGTGAATTTTGTAAATTGTGATGTAAGAGATGTTAGATGAATCTCAAAGATTCTTTTTTCACACTCAGAAAAATGCCTATACTATAATCTGGGAGTTTTCAATTAGAATCTATGGCTATGTGCTATAAGTGGAAACTTTTGCTAGGGGGTGGCAGATTTGTGCATGGATCCAGTTGTTAAAATGGTGGTAAATTAGGAAAGCTGGAGCAAACTTTGTTAGGACAGAGTACAAGGCAAGGATGTCACTTATCTTCTCAGCTCTTTCTTTTAGTAATGAAGATGCTGGCTTAGTGGGTTGGAGTCTTTTGGATGTTCATGGAGTTCTTGGGAAAGTAAGCTGGATGTTTGCTATTTGTGATCAATTTATGGAAAAAAATCAGGCTTGAGGTTTTACCTTCAGAAGTTACCACAGAAAGAAGAGGGACAGAAAAGTTAGCTTACAGGTTTGGAAGTGGGAAGAAAGGCTTACTCAAGGGAGACAGAAATTAGCAATCAGAACTTGGAGAGATTGTCAGGTAAAGCAGAGCTGTAACACACCCATTTGGTGCTCCTCTCCAGTTGCAACTGCTTAATGACATTTTGTCTACAATCATACTTTTTAAAGGTTGTAACAAGTTATTACATAGCTGCGTAATAGTTCATGGTTGCTTTTAAAATAAAAGAACAGTTAGGCAGTTTGCATCCTGTCTTTACCAAGATCAGCACCCACTACAGGTTGCTACTTGGGCAGTCAGCCACACTGCCCTGCCCTTGCTGTATCTCTGAGGGTGATTGATGCAGATCTAGAGTGAGTGAAATGAGAATGTGGTTTCTCTAAGCCGGAGGAAAGAGGTACAAAGAGTGATGAAAGCTCCCCATTGTTGCATTTAGTTACCCGTGTATGATCAGATCAGTGAAAGGTCTTCAAGGGAGGGTCTATATCACGTTGTCGAACTTTTAAAAATTCAAACATCACATGATCGACACCATATGATCGAACTTTTAAAAGTTCAAACATTTCAACAGAGATCTCCATACAGTATGGAATGAGAAGATTTCTTCACCACTGTGGTGCAATCTCGGAGTTGGGATATTTAAAGAGCAGAGGGTGTTTGGGGGTGCATGGGGGCTTGCCCCTCTGCTTAAACCGTTCAGGTTGTTTTTTCTTTGGTTTATTTTTTTTATCACATTTTCGTACTTTTAAAAGTTCGATCATATGGTGTAGACTGTATGACGTTCGAACATTCAAAAGTTTGATTATGTAATATAGATGCTCAAGGAACAATTGCAATCTGAATTATAGAAAACCAGAAAGAAAAAATTAGACCTAGGATATGGATCACATCTAGAGTTGATAGAGCTATGGACAAAAGCATGTGTTGAAGGCATGAAGGAAAGACCTTCCTTTAGGGAGGAAGGAAAAAGATAGAACTGGGAGGTCAGAAAGACAATGGAAAGTGCATTTTGGTGGGTTATAACAATATGGAAAGCACATAAGGTAACACATTGAAGATACCTACCATAGGAGGGATGTCTGAATAGATATAAGGCACCTGGATATGAGTAAGGGGTGTGGCCTGAAAATGAGTGATTGAAGAGGGTATTGTAGAAGAGCAGATCAGATACAATTTCAGCATGTGGGAAAAATAATAGGTTAATAGGTTCATAGATTGGTACTAGGCTATCTGCCCAAAGGCATTTATAAGCCTAGCCAGAATGTGTTTGCTTTTGCCATCCCCTTAGATTAATTCCCTGTGCCTCTGTCCAGCAGAGCCACTAAAGTGATCCCCGAGGTAAACTTTCTGTTTCCCATCCACTCGTCAAGGTTTCTTTTGAAGAGTGTTAGCAAGGAGCTCTGCCTAATGTAGATTGGGATCTTGTTCCAAAGTATGGGAAGTCTCTGGGACAGGAATATATCCCTCCAGCACGTCCTATTTATTGTTGTGGTGAGGTTTAGATCCCTAGAGCATATGGCTCGAGGGGATAATGTTTTCTTTAGGTGGAGCATGTCCATCAATTCTGGGTTGGACATGGCCTTGTATGTCAGGCAGAGAACACCTCTGAGTAGGCGGCATGCAACTGAGTACAACTGGAGTTTCTTCAGTCAAGCTGCATAGGGCATCGGTTTGAGGCCAGTGATCCTCTTGGAGAGGTACTTCCAAATGGGGCATTGTACTCTATGATGGGTCTGATGAGTAATGAGTAGAGGGGCACAATGATCTCTTTTGATCTGGATGTGAACCCTTTTGTGATTAGGTGGGCCACGTAGAAGGATTTTCTAACCACTTTGGCAATATGATTATCAAAGGTGAGATTACTATCTACTTGGGTCCCCAGATCCATTATTACATCTTCCGTATTTAGGGGACTACCACCTATGTGGTTGTTTGTGGGTACTTTGTTTTTTCCAAAGGGGATGACTATGCACTTTGTGGCATTTAGCTTAAGGCCATGATTTTGACACCAGGTATCTGTTTCAGTGAGACTCTTGGAGGATGTCTGTGTTAGCTTGAGAGTCAATTATAGCCCCTAGTTTGCAGTCGTCTGCGAACTTGGTCAGCCGTAGTCCTCCTGTGCTTGCCTGTACCTTTGAGAAGTATATGCCAATTAGGAGGGGTCCTAGGACTGAGCCCTGGGGAACACCACTTGTAACCGGTTTAGAGTCAGACCTAGCTCCCGCAACTCTCAACATGTGGGTTCTGTCTGTGAGCCAGTTGGCAACCCATCTTGTGACATAGGGGTTTATGTTCAGGCTGGTGAGCTTGTCTATAGTACAAGAATGGGGAATGGTGTTGAAGGCCTAAGCGAGGTCTAGGTAGGCAGTATGTACCACCTTTCCCTCGTCTATAGCCTTGGTAACTGTCTCAAAGAAGTCCATCAGGTTTGGGAGACATGATCTGCCTTTAATAAAGCCAAACTGGGTAGGGTTCAGTGTTTGGAGGTTCCCAATGTCTCTGTTAATGAGTTCCATTATGATGCGCTCCATAGCCTTGCAGACCAAGCTAGTCAGGCTTATAGGGCGATAGTTCCTGGGGTCTGTTGTGGCTTTACCTTTGTGGAGCAGAATAACCATTGCTGTGCACCACTCTATGAGTATGTAGCCTGTGAAGAGGCTAAGTTTGAACAGTGTGTTTAGGTGAGGGGTTAGTTTGTCTTTGAGCTCATGTAGGACACAGCCTGGGAAAGCATCTGGTCCCATTGATGCTGTGTTTTTGGCTTTGGAGAGGGTTGTTTTAATCTGAGTGTCTGTGATTTCAGGGACTCTACATTCTTCTGGTATGGTTATGGGCCCTTTTGGGGGTGAGAGGGGGGTGAAGTTTGCGCTGAACCTGTCTGCCAAGATGTTGGCGATATCGGTCGGTTCATGTATTTTGTGCCATTCTGCACTAACTCCGAGCAAATCTGAGCATTGCCACTTAGATTCTTGACATAGCTAAAGAATGCCTTGTGGTTATCTTTGGAGTCTTTGGCAATTTTTCTTTCAAAGCTTGCCTTGGATGATTTTATGAGGGATCGTAGTTTCTTGCTGATACTGATCAGGGATGTCTTCCCTTTTCGGAATTTTACACTTTTCTGTACAAGTTTCCTCCTTCTATTGTATAGCTTGTTTATGGCAGGAGCCCATCAGACTGGTTTCCTTTTCTTGGAGGAGTGAGACTTGGTTTTGCTTGGGAATGGCATGATCCATGCATTCTTGTAGCTGCCCGTAGAATGCATTAGTAAAGGATCTTGCAGCTTGGACAGTGTTATCCTTCAGCATGGGGGTTTTGAAACTTTCCGCCTCGGTCTTAAGTAACGTGAAGTTTTCTTTTGAAAAGTTTTTCATGGTGGTTTTCTTGTCCGGTGATGGGGGCGGAATATGGATATCCAAAGTGATTTGTTTATGGTCAGATCTAACTAGCGAGGGGTTGACCTCTGCTGTGGAACACCGGTCACCCATGTTGATGATGACCAGGTCCAATATGTTGTCACCTCTGGTGGGAGTGTTGACCAGTTGAACCAGGGCGTTTGAGTTTATAAATTGTGGGAAAGGTTGGGCAAGGGAGTTAGTACTTGAGTAGTTCTCCTAGTTAATGTTTGGGTAATTGAAATCACCCAATATTAGGGTGTTTGGTAGGACCTTTATGTTTCCCAGTGTTTCCAGAAATGAGGGAATGGGGGTCATGGGACATGGTGGGTGATCTGTAGCAAGCTACAATTTGAATTGCAGTTTCGCCCATTGTTAGTTGCATGTGGATGATCTCTGAAGTATTGTGCTGTGCCACTAACCTGGAGGTGTGGGTATCCTTGATTTATACAGATACGCCCCAGCCTTTTGTATTTCTGTTTGGGTTCTGTGGCCAAAATGTATGGTGTGAGTTGTAGCCTGGTAGTGCTAGGGTGCTCTCTTTAGCCTTAAACCAGGTTTCTGTTACTGAACATATATCGATTTTCTCCATACTGAGGAGTGCCTCGAGTGCATGCATTTTGAGGTTTAGACTTCTGGCATTGAGTAGCATTACCCTCAGTTTTTTGTTACTTGTGCTATTTACAGCGGTGAGTTTGTCTTTTCAGCCTTGCCTAAAAAAGGCACTATGGTGGTGGCAAGAGCCTTGGCCAGTATTTGAAAGCCTAAGGGTGACAGGTGCAAGCCATCTCTAGTGAAGCAGTGTGGCTTGTTGAGCATGTCATCCCAGGTGGACAGACACTGGATCCCCTTTGAATGACACCAGAAACTTAGCCAATTGTTGAAATCGAGAATTTTTCCTTTATACTGTGGTATCATTCTTGGTGAGGGCAGGATGCTACTCAGGGTCGGGGTCATACCGGCCTGGGCTACATGATCAAAGAGCTCTTACATGTCTCTCTTCATGTAGTCCAGGGAGGTACGCCTCAGGTCATTCACACCAACATGGACAATGACAGAGTCATATTTGTACTTGTGTTATGTGGAGGATCCTAGCACTCGACAGGCAGCTAACAGTAACCTTCGCCTTATTCAGCCTAGTAAGTGGGATGTCAGTGTGCCTGACTATAGAGTCACCTATTACTAGTATGTTGGGTATGTTATTTTGCCTTAAGAGCTGTGATTGCATGGCACACTGGTTTTGTGAAGTATGTGTTTAATGGTTTGTGTTGGGGGGTGGAGATTGCTTGGATGTTTGCTTTGGAGGTTTCTGTTCATTTTGCTGATTTTTATTTAGAGCCTCTGAGTATGTTTTCATGTACTTATGGGTGTTTTTTGCAGGTGCTGGTTTAATGGGTCTATGCAAGACTGGTGGTGTGATGCAAGTATTTCCCTTCTCCTCTTGACTGTCTCATCCAGTCTTGGGTTGAGAGAGCTTAACCTCTAGTTTGGCTGTATAACTGCATCTCTCGCATGTATTAGTATTTGGTGGTAGGAGGAGGAGGGGGTTGTCTGTGTACATAAGGCAGTTGTAACATTGCCTCAAAATGCCCAGATTCACCAGTTGGACTGGAGAGTACACCTGAAACTGCCCTTTGGACAGGCCTGGATAGGTACAGTGAACTGTTTTACTGGATGGCTGGTAAGGTCTTACAGAGAGCCTTGTCCTTCTGTACAGTACAGGAGGGTCTAGTGCTAGGGTTTATAAGTGCTTGCTGTAAGTTTTGAGCAAATATGTAGAGGTCTTAGGCCTAGTCAGGTCAAGAAATGTGGAGGACTGGGAAAGGGTGCTGAGGGAGGTCTAAGACAGGAAAGTGCTATATGGCAGGAAGATGAAAAGTGGGAAGGATCATGGGATATGTGCCGGCAATTGTGGAGCCTGAGTTCAGTGACAGACTTATAAAGGTGACTTTTACATGCATAGTATAAAATCCCTGTTAAGATGAAAAATTTGTGGGTTTAGAGAGTTATATGAATGTCTGGGGCAGTTAAGGTAGAGACACCAAAAAAATAAATTTCTGTGCAAGAATATTATCTCTTTAGAAACACAGCAAAATCAGAAATAAAAAATAACAAAAAAAAACTATAGTGGTATAGCCAAGCACGGAGGTGAGAACACAGCTGGAACTGTATGAAAATACTTCAAAGGCACATATAGAATCCAACGAACATCAAGATAAAAATACGATATTTTATTGATTAGAGTAAGCGCTTTCACCTACATGGCTTCTTCAGACTCACACAATACACCACTTTGTCTGATTTAAATGACTTCTTAGGCGGGAAATCTAATAATTCCACTTAATTCAATTATTGCCAGTGGTGTATTGTGTGAGTCTGAAGAAGCCATGTAGGTGAAAGCGCTTACTCTAATCAATAAAATATCGTATTTTTATCTTGATGTTCGTTGGATTCTATATGTGCCTTTGAAGTATTTTCATACAGTTCCAGCTGTGTTCTCTCCTCCGTGCTTGGCTATACCACTATTGTTATTACGTTATTTGCACTAGGAGAAGCGTTTACTCCACGATTTATATATATCCTTCAACAAAAAAAAAATATTATACATCACTCCAGCAGTGAAATCAGAACAAACCCCAAAAATTCTGGGCTTTTATTAAGCATCTCCTGACCCCTGGATGCAACACTACCCCACCGCCCCACCCTCCCAAACACCACTGAGCCCATATCAACCCAATTTAACTTACGCTTTACAAATTCAATACTGTCCCTACTAACAAGTGTAAACAAAAGCCCCGCTAATAATTCCTACCAGCACAGCTTCTCAAGCCATGTCCTTTGCCATCAAGCCAATTCAAACTAACTACATTAAGAAACTTCTCTACAAACTGAAACCTTCTTCACTTACAGCAGACTTACTCCCTAATACTAATGTCTTTTGGCTTTTCCCGGTTAGGGGGTCACCACAGCGGAACTCCGGTCCGCTAATGATTGGCAATGGAATTTTTATGTTGCCGAGATGCCAGCCCGACGCGCAACCTTCAAAGAAGGCACACCCATGAATTTCTTAAATTAGCAGCTTCAGCCATCTTCTAGCCAGTCTCCATATTAATTAACCATTTCATCTCTGAACAATACATCTCCAAACTTTGGAAAATCTCTCAAATCATACCCATACATAAAGGAGGCACCTCTACAGATTTATCAAACTATAGGCCTATTGCAACCCCCCCCCCCCCGCCACTTCACCAAAATCTTTGAGAAATGCATACATTCACAACTTCTGCCTTAAAAACGTCTTAATGAAATTACCTCCTTAAACCTCTACCAGTCAGCTCTTACTTGGTTTCACAGCTACATAACAGAATGGCAACAAGCAGTCCTATTCCCAGACTCTGTCCGTGTACAAGGCTCAGTACTTGGGCCACTACTCTTTACAGTTTTCATAAACAAACTCAGGTCAGCAAACCTCTCAGCAATTATTGTGCAATATGCAGATGAATCCTCACTTATCTGCACAGCCCCCACCCTCTCTGAATGCTTACAAAAAAACAGCATTCGTTTACAGATATTAAACAGCATCTTGCAGACAGCTAACTCATTCTAAACCCTAACAAAACTAAACTAATGATATTCTCAAACAACAAAACATCTCAGCTCCCACTCTCTTTCACCATCCTGTCCTCTAACAATATTATAATCTCACTTGTGGACTACACCAAACTACTTGGTATTACCATTGACAATTCATTAAAATATGACAAACACATTGCCCTGGCTATCAAAAAGGTGCACATCAAACTTGGTACACTGTACAGGGCCAAACCTTTCCTCAACCAAACCTCCAAGCAGGCCCTAGCTCGAACATACCTACTCTACTCACTATTATATGCTTCCCCTATTTTTACTAATCTGGGGAAATCCAAATTAAACAAACTTAAGGCATGCTACAATAAAATAGCAAGGTTTGCCAATGACCTCCCAAATAGAATTCACCATTGTTCAGCTCTCAAGCAACTCATATAGTTAGAACTTCCGCACCTTATATCATTTAACCAACTCATAATAGCTCGTGGTACCATTCGGCCAGCTACCATTCATCAACCCTACAATTGCCCTGCCCAAAATCCCTAGTATAACCTTACTCTAATTGTAGATCATTGTGTTCTTCCGAAAAACTATTACTAAAGGTCACGAAAGCTAATTAAAAGTTCTGGGGATGTCCTTGCCCAACTCTGTATACCTCCACTGTCCCCTGCACTATTCCATATCCACTATCTACTTACATACCAGCTGCTGTTCATACTAGTTTCCCTATATAATTTCATTCTTATCTGCTAGTTTGACACAGCTTACTCATAATAATAAAACAACTTTGACAGAGTTCTCAAAATTGTGAGCTTTGTGTAAACCCTAGTTATTAGGCAAATATATATGTTTGATTGATCTGAATAGTACTTCTGTAAGTCTATTTACTTGCCTGCTACTTCTCAGATACCGCATAGAAAGAAATATTTTGAACTTGTGAAAGTTTTAAATGACCTTTCTCATCATGTATATACATGTACTTCTGTGTAACTCTATGTGTTTTTTGATATGATAGATTTGATGTTGTATACTTTTCATAGGTTCATAGGTTCATAGGTTCATACTAGCCTATCTGCCCGAGGGCATTTACAAGCCTAGCCCATAGTTTTGTGGGTTACGCCACCCCTTTATAGGTTCATAGGTTCATAGGTTTATACTAGGCTATCTGCCCTAAGGCATTTATAAGCCTAGCCCAAATTATTGTGGCTTACGCCACCCCTTATATGAAAAAATACTGTGCCCATTAGCTTGTTGTGCCTCTGTCCAGCAGTGACCCAGAGATGATTCCCGGGGTAAACCTACGATCTCCCATCCACAGGTCTAGATTTCTCTTGAACAGAGTCAGCGAGGTGCTCTGCCTCACATGGACCGGGATTTTATTCCACAGCATAGGGAGTCTCTGAGTGATAAATCTATCCCTCCAGCACGTCCTATTTATATCCGTGCTAAGGTTTAAGTCGCTTGCTCTAGTGGTTTTGGTGGATTTGGATTTTTTGAGGTGGAGCATGTCCATTAATTCCGGGTTGGACATGGCCTTGTATGTCAGGCACATGTCACCTCTGAGCAGACGGTATGCGACTGAATAGAGCTGGAGTTTCTTCAATCTGGCAGCATATGACAGATTTTGGAGTCCTTTATCCTTTTGGTGAGGAACTTTTGGGGTCTCTCCAATTGCTGCAGATGTCGGGTGAGATACATCCCGAATGGGGCATTGTACTCGATCATTGGTCTGATAAGTGAAGAGTACAGGGGAACAATGACCTCACTAGATCTGGATGTGAATCCCTTCATGATCAGGTGGGCAATGTAGAAGGTCTTTCTAACCACTTTAGCAATGTGAGTGTCAAAAGAAAGGCCACTGTCAACCTGGGTCCCCAGGTCCCTGATAACCTCTTCTGTGCTTAGTGGATTGCCACCTATATGGTAGCTTGGGGTTACCTTGTTTTTCCCGAAGGGTATGACTATACATTTTTTGGCGTTTAACTTAAGGCCATGGCTCTGGCACCAGCTATCTGTTTCCGTGAGTCCCTTCTGAAGGATATCAGTGTCCGATGCACTTTCCACTATGGCCCAGTTTGCAGTCATCTGCAAACTTTGTCAGCAAAGTCCTCCCATGTTGGCCTGTACTTCTGAGAAGTAGATGCCAAACAATAGGGGCCAAGGACCGAGCCCTGTGGGACACCACTTGTGACCGGCTTGGAGTCTGACACAGCGCCAGCAACTCTAACCCTGTGGGTTCTGTCCTTAAGCCAGTTTGCAACCCATCTTGTGACATATGGGTTTACATTTAAGCTGGTAAGTTTTTCTACAATACCGAGTGGGGTATTGTGTCGAAAGCCTTTGCAAGGTCAAGGTAGGCTGTATGGACTGCCTTTCCCTCATCAATGGCCTTGGTGACTATTTCGAAGAAGTCGACCAAGTTCAAAAGGCATGATCTTCCCTTGACAAAGCCAAACTGGGTCGGGTCCAATGTCTGCAAGTCCCCTATATCTTTGTTTATGAGCTCCATTATGATCCTCTCCATAGCTTTGCAGACTAGACTTGTTAAGCTTATGGGGCGGTAATTACCAGGGTCCGTAGAGGCGCCACCTTTAGTTTGGAGAAACTATGCCCATTATTTTGCTGTGCCTCTGTCGAGCAGTGACACTGAGGTAATCCCTGGGGTGTATCTCCGATCTCCCATCCATTGGTCAAGATTCCTCTTGAACAAGGCCAGCGAGGTGCTCTGCCTCACATATACTGGGATTTTGTTCCACAACATAGGGAGTCTTTGGGTGATGAATCTATCCCTCCAGCACGTCCTATTAATAACCGTGTTGAGGTTTAAGTCTCCCGCCCTTGTGGCTCTGAGGGATCTAGATTTTTTGAGGTGAAGCATGTTCATCAAATCTGGGTTTGACATGGCCTTGTATGTCAGGCAAAGGTCACCTCTGAGCAAGCGGTAGGCAACTGAATAGAGCTGGAGTTCTTTCAGTCGGGCAGCATAAGACAGATTTTTGAGACCCTTTATCCTTTTGGTGAGGAACTTTTGTGGCCTCTCCAGCTGCTGCAAGTGTCGGGTCAGATACATTCTGACTGGGGCATTGTACTCAATCATTGGTCTGATGAGTGACGAGTATAGGGAGACTATGACCTCCCTTGATCTAGATGTGAATCCCTTCATGATAAGGTGGGCAATGTAGAATGTCTTCCTAACTACTTTAGCAATATGAGTGTCGGATGAAAGGCTACTGTCAACCTGGGTCCCCAGGTCTCTGATAACTTCTTCTGTGCTCAGTGGATTGCCACCTATATGGTAGCTAGGGGTAACCTTGTTTTTCCCGAAGGGTATGACTATGCATTTCTTGGCATTTAACTTTAGGCCATGGCTCTGGCACCAGTTATCTGTTTCTGTGAGACCCTTCTGAAGGATATCTGTGTCAGATGTGTTTTCGACTACGGCGCCCAGTTTGCAGTCATCTGCAAACTTTGTCAGCCATAACCCTCCTGTGTTTGCTTGTACTTCAGAAAAGTAGATGCCAAACAAGAGTGGGCCCAGGACTGAGCCCTGTGGGACACCACTTGTGACAGGTTTTGAGTCTGACATGGCGCCAGCAGCTCTGACCCTGTGGGTTCTGTCACTCAGCCAGTTTGCAACCCATCTTGTGATGTATGGGTTTACATTTAAGCTGATGAGTTTTTCAATGATACCCGAGTGGGGTATTGTATCGAAGGCCTTCGCCAGGTCGAGGTAGGCTGTATGGACTGCCTTTCCCTCATCAATGGCCTTGGTGACTGTCTCGAAAAAGTCAACCAAGTTTAAAAGGCATGATCTGCCCTTGACAAAGCCAAACTGGGTTGGATCCAAAGTCTGCAAATTCCCTATGTCTTTATTTATGAGATCCATTATGATCCTCTCCATGGCTTTGCAGATAAGGCTTGTCAAGCTAATTGGACGGTAATTTCCAGGGTCGGTGGAGGCACCGCCTTTGTGAAGTGGGACCACAGTCACTGTGCGCCACTCCCTGGGTACGTATCCGGAGGTGAGACTAAGATTAAACAGCTGTCCTAACTGCGGGTTTAAATCCTCATTTAGTTCATGGAGCACACAGCCGGGGACACCATCAGGTCCCATGGATGCTGTGTTTTTTGCCTTGGAGAGAGCAGTTCTCACCTGGGCATTAGAGATGTTTGGGGGGCTACAATCATTTGGTATAGATATCTCTCCTTTTGGGGGGGAGAAGTTTGCACTGAACCTGTCAGCCAGTATGTTGGCAATGTCTGTAGGATCAGTAATCTTCACATCATTTTGAACTAATTCTGAGCATATCTGGGAGTTTCCTCCCAGGTTTCTAACATAGCTAAAGAATGCCTTATGATTGTCTTTTGAGTCCTTAGCTATTTTTCTCTCAAAATTAGCTTAGGATGATTTGATGAGAGCTCTTAGCTTTTTACTTATAGTGATCAGCGGTGTCTTACCTTTTAAGGATTTTGATCTATCTTGTAGTAGCTTCCTCCTTTTGTTGTAGAGTTTGTTTATGGCTGGGGTCCACCAGACTGGACGCTTGCCTTTGGTACAAAGAGTCTTTGTTTTGCTTGGGATTGCCTGATCCATGCAGCCCTGCAGGTGCTGGTAGAAGGCATTTGTAAGTGATTCAGCGGCTTGAGTAATGTTTACCGCCGGCTCAGGGGCCTTAAAGGAGACCACACTAGTCTTTAGAAGTATGAAGTCGGCTTTTGAGAAGTTCTTTACTGTGGTCTTTTTTATTTCAGGTGGGGGCGGGATGAGGACCTCCAGCGAGATTAGTTTGCGATCTGATCTCACCAGTGAGGGGTATACTTCCGGTGTTGAACATTGTGCTCCCATGTTCGTGATGATGAGATCAAGTATGTTTTCTCCTCTTGTGGGGATGGTGACTAGTTGTTCCATGGCATTTGAGTTTATGAATTCTAGGAACTTTTGGGCTAGAGTGTTTGGGCTTGAGTAGTGTTCCCAGTCTATATTAGGGTAGTTGAAGTCACCAAGTATGATGGTGTTTGGAGATACAGTTATCCCCTCCAGTATTTTCAGGAAAGCCATGTGAGGTTCCTGAGTTTGCGAGGGTGGCCTGTAACATGCTACAAATTGCAGAGCAGTCTTGCCTATGGTTAATTGCACCTGGATGGTCTCTGATGCATCGTGCATTGCCACCAATCTTGAGGTGTGGGTGTCCTTGATGGATATGGATACCCCCCCTCCTTTCTTGGTATTGTCCGGATTTTGGGGCCGGAATGCATGATATGAGGTAAAACCTGATAGTGCTGGGGTGCTCTCAGGAGCCTTGAACCAGGTTTCTGTCACAGCACAGACATCGATATTCTCCATACTGAGAAGGGCCTTGAGTGCGTGCATCTTGAGGTTGAGACTTCTGGCATTGAGCAGCATTACCCTTAGTTTTTTCTTTATTGTGTTCTAGGGTGGTAGGTTTAGAATTTGAGCCTTGCCTAAAAAGGCACTATGGGGTGGCAAGAGCCTTTGCCAAAATCCGGAATCCCAGGGGTGACAGGTGCAAGCCGTCCCTTGCGAAGCAGCGTGGCTTGTCCAGCATGTCATCCCAGGCAGACAGACATTGGATCCCCTTTGAATGACACCAGAGTTTAAGCCAATTGTTAAAGCTGATCCTCTTATCTCTGTATTGTGGCATCATTCTTGGTGAAGGTAGGATACTGCTCAAGGTCAGGGTCATACCTGCTTGGGCTACATAATCAGAGAGCTCCTCAATGTCTCTTTTCATGTAGTCCAAGGAGGTACATCTCAGGTCGTTTACACCAGCGTGGACAATGACTGAGTCGTACTTGTACCTGCTGTTGAGAGACCTGAGTGCTTGCGTTATGTGGCGGATTCTAGCGCCCGACAGGCAGCTTACTGTGACCTTCTCCTTACTCAGTCTGGTGAGTGGAACGTCAGTGTGTCTGACTATGGAGTCACCAATGACTAGTGTGTCTGGCATTGTGTTTGGCCTTATGGGCTGTGACTGCTTGACACTCTGACTGTGTGGTCTATGTGTTGCAGGTGTTGTGTTCTGAGGTGGTAGTTGTTTGGGTGTCTGCTTTGGTGGCCTCTGCTGTTTTGGTAGATTTTTGATCAGAGCCTCCGAGTATGTCTTTGTGTGTTTATGTGTATGGTTTGAGGTTGTGATGGTACTATGTGGGACTGGGTCTATAGTGTTTGTGGTTACCTTCTCCTTCTGTCTGGCCTTGCCAGACCTATGCTGAGAGAGCTCAGCCTCCAGTTTGGCCGTATAGTTGCATCTCTCGCATGTATTTGTGTTTTGTGGGAGGAGGAGAGGGTTGTCTGTGTACATGAGGCAATTGTAACATTGCCTCAATATTCCCAGGTTCACCAGCTGAGCAGGAGAGGACATTAGCAACTGATCCCTCGACATGCTAGAAGGAATAGACAAAAAAACTTAAAAAAGGTTCCGGGGGATGTGGGTGACCGAGAAATGGGGTTTGCCTTTTTGGGGTACTATCTATAACAAGAGTGCTGTATCAAGGTGATAAGTACTGTAGGAGCAAGTGCTGGGCTTTACAGACAGAGAATAGTCTACTTTGGAGTCAAGTAGAGATAAGCTTTTTAGTTATAGGATACGCTGATTAGATCAGTAGTATAGTTCGAGGAAGGTAGTTTTAAGGGAAAATTTGAAGAGTGGACTTTAGGTAGCCCGAATAGTTTAAACCTGGTTAACCGCCGCTGCCCTAGTGTGCAACGGTGGCAGCTCCGCGCTAAATCACGCTAAATCGCGCTAAAGTGCGCTTTATAGCAGGGGGCAGGAAAAGACAGGAAATGACCCAAAATGGCCAATAAACTACAAGTTACTGCCTCAAACCACTCCTCTAAGGACAAACAGGCAGCTCAGTACTCCCCACTCTCACTGGTGAGTAAAGAAACTTCCCCCTGACCAAACAAGGAAAATGGAGAAACACAGGAACCAAGACAAAGCCCAGGGATCAGCAAAATCTGGTCTCTGGAACACTAGCTAGAAAAGTATGGAAAACAAAGATATTTTTTTTTTTTTTTTTTTTTTTTTTTTTAATCAGTTGTGTCTTTTGGCTTTTTCCTGGTTAGTGGAGGGGGATAATGTCACCACAGCGGAACTCAGGTCCGCTAATGATTGGCAGTAGATTTTTACGTGCTGGCTTGCCGGGCCTAACGCACAACCTTCAACGAAGGAATGCCCATTCACGCATGTCGCCACATAGAAGACGCTCTGACAGTGATCTTTCTAAATTTCTATATTTTTATTAATTATGTTTTGTATTACAAATATTACTCTGTTTAAGTTGGGATGTGGAGATTTTCTCCCCAGGCCTCCACTGAAAACGGGCTTTTGCTCAGTCGGACACTCCCAGTAAACAAATGCAAAATCAAATAAATATGGTGGCACAGCAGTGAGAATGGAGACAATAGCTGTATGCAAGGTGAATATGAAGTATATAAGGGAATAAATGGTGGCTGTACTTCTTTGGAGCAGGTAGGGATGAGGAGAAGGGGAATGACAGAAATGCATATGAAATATGATTAGGTGAAATCAACACTATCATATCTTCTTCTCTCCTGGAATCATCTTAGGGCTTTATCATTTGTTCGTTGTCTATTTTTATTAATATAATATATTTTATGCTGGGATTACACTCAGAAATCATGTAAAGAACACATTTGTTAAGCACTTCTCTGATGTGTCTTAGACTTTTACAATATATCTAGACATGTCGGTTCCTTCATACAGGTATTCCAATAGTCTTTATCGTTCAGCAACTTAAAGCACTGAACCATCTCTATCTCTTTCACTAATTATTTTTTTATTTTTTTTGGAAAACGAGCTATTTTTCACTCAGGATTATTTATGACCATTTGTTCTCATACAACGTTATCAGTGGGCAGTAATCTGTGTAACTGACCAGGCCCATTCTTCTGCATTTGCTAAGTCTGTGCAGGGAAGTGTTTTCAGATTCATTGCCTCAGAGAAGTGTATTTGTCTCTGTGCACTCCATTAATACATTATGTTAGGCATTCTAAATTATTTTTAAAGCCTGAGGGTGGCAAAGCAGTACAAATTAGCTTTATACTTGGATTTCATTGCCACAATAGATTTATTTCTTTACAGATATACAGCAATTGTACAGAATGGTCTGAGCCTGACAATGTGTCAGTAATTAGAAGCCTCATTTTGGCAGAGTGATATTTATGTAAGACAGCTTCCTTCACTATAAAACACAGTTGTTTATAAGTGAAGCTTCATCAAGGATGATTTTATTTTTATTTTTATTTTTTTTATTTTACATTTGTTGAATGGGATAGTCCGAATGGAATCATGTCCATTTTCAGCGGATGCCCGGGGAGAAAAGCTCCAAGGCAAACAGCAACAATTAAAATAAAAATGAAGACACTTTACATATTTGATATTTACAAAGACAGAATAACAATTTCACTGGTAAGGGTTAACCCCTGGATAAAGTCAGGAGAGAAAGAAGATTAACAGTAACTTGACTAAGAATTTATTTACATTTGAGGTATGATTTAGCCAGGATTGTTACAGTGGCAAAGCCAGTTTAGAGCCAGATGTTGTTTGAGTCTGGTTTTAAACTGAGTTAGGGAGGAGAGCAATGTCATTTCAGCTGGCAGTAGATTCCAGACTCTGCCAACAGTGTTTACAAAGAGGGAGTCACCAGTTACATTGCTAGTTTTGATAGGTTGAATTAGTAGTTTGTTTGAGGATCAAAGTAATCTTGAATTGCTATGGGGTAATAATATTTTTAAGGGCAAGTGTATTATCTGGATTTAGGAGGATTTTCTTGGCCACAACCAGAAGGTTAAATTGGATAAGACTGGGAAGTTCTAGCCACTGAAGTTGTTTAAGGTTGGTGCAATGGTGTGTTCTAAAAGGTAGGCCAGTGGCAAACCTGGGAATGTGATTGTAACATGTTGATAGTCTGTTAAGTACAGACTTATTTAGATTAGAGAGAAGGGGGGAAGCATATAATAGGATTGAGAGTAGGTGTGAGCGGGCAATGGCAATCTTATCTGGAGGGGTTAAGAAGGCTTTTATTCTGTATAGTGACCCAAGTTTTTTATTGATGGTCTTGATCACTTGATTAACGTGTAGGTCAAATTTTAGGTTGTTATCAATAATGACACCTAGTAGTTTTGCTTTTGCTTTTATGGTGAATGTAAATGTTGTAGACCTTTGTGTGGGTGAAAATAGCAGCATTTTCGTTTTTTTGGGATTAATAACAATCGATGTTCAGAGAACCAGTTTTCTATAATATTAAAGGTGGACTGGGTAGCAAACCTCAAGTCTGCAGGAGATGTAGTTGAGCAAATCAGGGTGGAGTCATCAGCGTATTGGATGCAATTAACTTTAGGGATGACAGTATGTAGGTTGCTAATAACGATGGAAAAGAGAAGAGGTCCAAGTATGTAGCCTTGTGGGACTCCAAGGGTGGTAGGTAATAGGATGGAGAGCTTGTTCTGCCAGAGAACAGCCTGCTGCCTCCCACTGAGGTAGGATTTAAACCATTGAAGGGCTTTAGAGTTAAGGCTCTAAGTCTGCAGGGTGTGTATCAACAGTTGATGATCCACCATGTCAAATGGCTTAGAAAGATCCAAGAAGAGGGCCGAGGATATTTGACTATTGTTACGGTTGTTATTGATAGTATTGGTAAATGCTAGTAGGGCGGAGGTCGTGCTGTGGTGTGGATGGAAGCCATGTTGGGTATCGGCTAGGAGGTGATTCTGGATTAGGTGGTGCATGAGTTGTTTTTGTATACATTTTTCCATGCTCTTTGCAAGTGGAGAAAGTATGGCTATTGGTCTATAATTGGAGAATTCAGTGGAGGAACCTCCTATATGTAGTGGGATTACATATGATGTTTTCCAAATGGTGGCAATTTTAGCCTCAGCTATGGTATGATTTATTAGTATAGAAACTGGAAAGGTAATAGCATCAGCTGATTTTTGAAGGTATTCGGCAGGGAGTTGGTCAGCGGAGAGTGTGGTTGGTTTTTGTTTGTTGATTAAGTTGCAAATACATGAAGTGGACACTGGTTGGAAACTGAGAGAGAGTAAATTTAAATGGGTGGCACTGTTGGGGCCGGGAGAGCTAGGAGGTAATTGGCTGGCTAGAGCTTGAATTGTCTCAGTAAAGAAGTGGTTAAAACTCTTTGAGACATCCTCAGGGGATTTGTCACTAGTAGCAGTTGGGATAGGGGTAGATGTTTTACCGGGGTGAAGCAGATTATATAGACCAGCCCAGAATTTCTGAGGGTTGTTCTGGTTGGCTGTCTGCAGATTACAGTAGTACTGTTTTTTTGTCATTTAAGATGGATCTTTTAGTTTCATTCCTAGCTTGTCGGTATTTAACATGATCATGGAGGAGTTTAGTGGCCCGACATCTGGCCCAAAGTTTATTTCTGTTGTTGATATTTAGTAGAGACATTTTAGAAAGCCAAGGTGCAGTTTTAGCTTTAGTTCTCTTAAAGCGGGCAGGTGCATGCCAGTCAAGGATTTCAAGAAATTTGTTGTTAAAATATGCAACTGCTTCCTCCAGAGGGAGGTGTATTAGCATCAACCAATTGCAGGAGTTAAGTTCCTGCTGAAATTTGGCAGGGTCAAAGTCATTTTTGTTTCTGACTTTTCTGAGTAATGGTGTTTGTGGGCTAATGTTTTTTTGTTTAACTATATAAGTGAGAAGGTGGTCACTTAGGTCAATGGGGAGGGTACTGGCAGTGTACAGTTGGGGGTTACTATTTATGAGTACCCAGTCGAGTATACTATCTTTTTGATTTGGTTTACCCAGTCTGGTAGGGGTAGTTTTGATTTGTGAGAATGCATGCAGGTTAATGTGGGTAGATGACACTAAGGAGCATGTGCCCCAGTCTATGTTAACGTCTCCAAACAGCAGGGTCTCTTGGAGGTAGTAATATGAAAGCCAGTGTAGGGTATCTTCAAGTGTGGTTATATTATTACCCGGGAGGGATATACATACAGATGATGTTTATTCATTTACTTTGTTAAGTTGCAGTCTGGTGGCAAGAATTTCTGAATTATTAATCTGAGGTGGTTGATTAACATTTATGATTACGTTCAATTCAGATTTATAGAGTACTGCTATCTCCCCCTTCCTGAAAGCACAATCCAACCTATGTATGTTATACCCAGGTGGTAACACTTCATTATCAGTAGTGTTGGCTTTTAACCAGGTCTCAGATAAACAGAGAATCTAAGGGGAGTAGACAGCCAATAGTGCATGCAGTTCCTGTATTTTGTTATTAATACTCCTAATATTGAGATGACAGGCTAGGAGAGAGTTAGCTAGTCTACTGTTTAAAGTTGCATGGTTGAGGTTGCAGGTAATAGGGGGTATTACTATTAGATGTGGAAGGGCCTGGGTTGGGGTGGATGTCCCCACTGAGAATAAGGCTGGGACTATACTTAATGATGAGCTTCAGGAGTTTGTTTAAGAGTTTGTAGTATTTTTTAGATCTAGAGCTAATGTGCCAAATATTAGTACACTGGAAAAGAGAACAAGTTGCTGAGTTCGACCCTATGTTATTAGCATGACTGTAGGAGGAATATTGTATAGTTGGAGTTATATTATGGCCTTTTGGGTACTGATAACCAGCAAGTAATTGGTTTTCGTAGAAGGTAAGTGCATAAGTGACCAGCAGAATAGGTAGTAAGGAATAGTATAACATTGTGAGAGAAGGTGTATGGTTTTTAGGATCTAAGATTTACAAGACAGAATATCAGAGATCAGAAGGCAAGTATAGAGGTAGTTGAGTAAAGTGGAGAGAGTATAATTAGGAGAGGAGCTGATGGGAGGATTGAAGCAGGATGGGTGGAGAAAATTGGTGCTGCGGATAAGATATTGTAATAGGGGTGTGGTTGTGTACCTATAACTGTAGAGGTACTAGGGGCGGGTGGTATTTGGGGGCAGGAAGAGGAGTGGAGCAAGCCCAAGTGCAGCGAGCCATGATGGGATAAATGAGATTAATCACACCTAGTTATGGTGAAACAGGATCATCTGTTAGATTTAACTGACTTCTATTTAAACTGAGGAATAGCTAAAGTTAAAATTGGGATCATGCAAGAATGGGGATAAGGACATTTTAACTTATCTCCAATTATATAGTCTTTGAGGCAGGATATTTTTAGAGGTACATCAGAATGGACTGCACAACCAAATGTGGGAGGTGCAGAGAGCATGCTTCCATGTAGAAAACACTTTTTTGCTCTTTTGGGAAAATTTACATTGTGTAGTGTCAGGCTTTAGTTTTTAATTACTTTTTGTTTGTAATAATTCCATTATGGAATTAGTATGGACCTCTGGATGATCTGCTCAGGTTACTGTTTATTTATAGAGAAGATATCTGATGTTTTCTTTAAATCACAAGTTTAAGCAGATGGACCAATAACTCCTTTATTTCTTTTTCTGTAGGTGTCACAGTGTGTAACTATTTTACTTCTACTATGAACTTGTTTAAACATAAGTTGGAGCACTTGGACCTACTCTCTAGTTTCTTGATATTGAGCTTCTGAATGCTGTGACAATTCTTTCTGGTGAATCTTTGTCTTCTGTGTCTTTCATAATCTTGCATTCTTTATAATCCATGGTTGTGGGTTTCTCCTGTCTGTTCCTTCTAGCATTTCTTTCACCCACCTGAGTCATGATGCTTTCAGTCATCTCTGCAATTCTAATATTGTTCAGATATTTGCCATTTCTGATGTTGTGTGGGTACTAATGCATCTCATACTTTAAGTGCAATGTAATCAGACTAAAAAAAGTAAGAAGACCTGTTTATATATTAACCCTTTCAGTTTTTTCTACCTTCTTGTATTGCAGTAATAGTATCCATTAGTTGGAATTACTTGCAACATTTACATGTTCATTTTTTTAAATAACCACCTCCTTGACAGAGCCAAACATCCAACTGGACTCTTATCTCAGACAGGTGACACAAACATATAAAGATGCAGCTGTGTCTGAAGAAAAATCTACCACCTCCAACCTTCCTGACAAGATTGGATAGCTATTATTTCATCTTATTTTAATATCTTGCCCTAGTTATTATTATGAAAACTTAATACTTACAACTTTCCAACTATGTATACAAAGATTCATCTTCATTTAGTGAGAATAATACACAGCCATGAAATACATGTCAATAGGAAAGTAGAGTGTCCAGTTACTCAAACAAAGTTTGCTGGCAAATAGACTCATTTTTTTAATTATCCCTTCTGGACTAGAAAATTTGTCCTCAAAAGTGAACTTCATCCTGCAGTGATTATTTTAGGAGGTGACAGAATGGGCAGGCTGGAGTGAAATATTCCAGAAAACTCCCACAAACTCAAAGTCCATTCGCCTTACAACACAATGCACAAAGCCTAAAAAACAAACTCCCTAACCTCCATGCCTGGCTCTGCCATAATCACCCCAACATTACCGCAGTTTCTGAAACCTGGCTGAAAACCTATATAAAAGATAGCGAAATCCTACCACCAGGTTTCCCATTCATTCGCAATGACAGAGCCCATAAAAAAGGAGGTGGACTAGCAATAATCGACTCCACCTCCCATGCCATAACTCCCTACTCCAATAAAATACCAACCTTTGCCAATGCTGAAATTATTATAGGTTTACTAACAACCACAAGTCCATATGTATTGCTGCCCTATATATTCCCCCTGGTGATAATATCAAAACTCTTGAAAACATCCTGTCCTGGTTCTCCTCCAATATAAAAAATGAAACCTATATACTCAGTGATACCAACATCAATTGGAATACTATTAAATCTGAAGCCCCATCCCACACAATCAACCTCTACATCTTCTCCCATCTAATACACTCTCCAACCAGACCAAATAAAGATGGTACCTCTGGTACCATCATTCACTGGATCCTAACAACTCACCCAAACCTTATCACCAAATCTGGAACATTACCTGATCCTCTCAGCAATCACCTACCAACCTACACTGACTGTCTCCCATCTCCACTGCATAAACAACACCACTACATCCAAACCCGCAACCTGTCCTCTTTCAACCCTCTAACTTTCTCTGAATGCTTAAACCGTACTGACAAGTCCCCTTTAAAAACCCTTCCTCTAGATGATGCCATTTCCTGCTTTAATCACTCATTCCTAACACTTCTCAATCAGCAAGCCCCCCTTCAAACCAAATACATCAAAGCTAATCTCTGCCTATGGTTATCAAAAGATACTAAACTAGCCTTGCACCAATGGGACAAAAAATGGAAACAATATCAAAAACATAAAAACCCTAACACCCTCCTAGAGTATAAGCAACTACAAAACTCTACAATAAAAAAACATAATAATTAAAGACTGCAAAGCCCACTACTCCAAACTCCAGTCCTTGCACTCAACAAATCCCAAAAAATTCTGGGACTCCATCTCATCCATGCTGCATCCTGGCAACAAAGAAAACCCCTGCCCAGACCCCATCTCCAACCTTGAAACAGCCAGCCAGTTCAACTCATTCTTCATAGACTGCATAGCTAAACTATCAGCCTCCTTCACACCCCCCCTGCTCCACCACCACCCCCACCTGCCCCAACCACCACCCCAGTCATCAACCTTTCTCCACATCCTTCTGCCTCAAGCCCATCCCCACAATCACTATAAAAAGACTTCTCCTCAAACTCAAACCCTGTTGCAATGCACCCAACAACCTTCCGCCCACCTTCCTCAACAATCTGCAGACAGCATTGCCTATCCCATCTCTAATACTTATAAACAGATCCATGCAAGCAACATACATCCTTTCTATCTGGTGCCATGCTTACATTATCCCCCTCCACAAAGGTGGCAAAATACTGATACCACCAACTTCAGGCCTATTGCCATCCTTTCACCTCTTTCTAAAATACTAGAGAAAACAATACATGCACAACTCATGGCACTACTAACACTAAACAATCGCCTCTCCCCTACCCAACATGGTTTCCACCCTGGCCACAGCACCATGACTGCCCTTCTTTCCTTTCTTGAAACCATAAATCTTGAACGTGACTCAGGCAAGTTTGTATCCACACTATTCCTAGATCTGTCAAAGGCATGTGACATCATCTCACACACCCTACTTGTATCCCAACTCTCCACCCTACACCTCTCTCCCACCACCATTGGCTGGTTTTCCAGCTACTTGCCCAACCACCAACAAGCTGTCCAATGGAAAACTTCAACCTCCCCATTCCTTCCCACACCCACAGGTGTCCCACAAGGTTCTGTTCGTGGCCCTCTTCTCTTCAACCTATTCAGTAATAACTTTCACCAATCCATCCCAGACTCATCTGTCATCCAATATGCAGATGACTCAACAATCATCTGCTCAGCCTTCTCCCCCTCTGAGCTCCTAGCAAAAACACAACTAACCTTCTCCAAAACATAAACCTGGATGCAGTCTAACCATCTGGCACTAAATGCAAATACAACCAAACTAATGTTTTTTCCCCACCAAAAACTCCATTGACAAATCCACATTCACCATATAGAGCCAAAACAACACCCTCCTTGAAATTGTTCCCAATACAAAGCTTCTTGGCATCATTATTGATGAAGAACTAAAATGTGACACCCACAGCTGCTGCATAATCAAGAAAACCCAACAAAAGTTAGGACTCCTCTACAGTCACAACTGCTTCCTAAGCTACCCATCAATCTCTTGCATCCACCTTCCTACTCCCCTCTGTTATGTATGGTGCCCCTCTTTTTGCCAATCTACATCTTGGCTTTTATTCTAAACTTGAATCCTGCTATCCAAGATCTCCAAATTTGCCACCAATTCAAAAAAATTATCCCAACTGTTAGAAAAATATGTACTTAAACATATATGAAGTGCTAGTTTAAAAGCAAATAGTATGTAATGCATTTTATTTTATTTTACAATATGGCAGTAAGAATGATCTTACATGTAATTGCTTGAAGCTTTGGAGCTGCAGTGTGATTGAACTCTGACCCTGGCAGTAGCCAGCTCAGCAAGCTTATGTTTTTCACTAATGATTATCTGCTGGGTCAGGAAAATGCATGTATAAGGCATTGAATCTTTTCTTCCTTCCTCTGAGATAGTTGGCCTTGTGAATATTATCAGCTCAGCTGCTAGAAGTTAATGTTGCGATAAGAACAAAAAAGCATATTAAGAACTGAACTGACTATTGTATTCGAGCAGGACTAAAACCTTGAAAGAATAACATTTACAGAAAGACATTATAACTGACCAGGTGCTTTGCAAGGCTGTATTATTCTCATGGGAAAACTTTTAAAAAGTATAACCTCAGCACTTTCTTATGAATAGAATATTGTGGACTATAGTGATGTAGTTGCCCTGTGACTGACCACGTCAGTAAGGTGGGAAAAGCTAATTGTAAATGCTATAAAATATTGAACACTTCCTGAATGTAATTAGACAGAATTCTATACTTGTACTGTATGGTTTTCTGCCTCCTGGTGTACACTAGTAAAGTTTCTTGTATCTGAATCTCCTGTGTTGGTGACTGTCATTTTAAAAAGCCTAATGATTTTACAGTCTGATTCTTTGATAATTTATTTGACAGTTTGGTCCTTCGAGCCGGAATTCCCTTGGTAAGCTACAGGTCAGAGTGTATGGGTGGTAATAAATCTGTGCAGGAGAAGTTGCCAAAATGGTTCTTCTTGAGTGAAAAGACCTCCGACTGAATTGTTGTGTGTAAAGAGGCTGTCCACTTTCTGATCTGTGGCCGAAGAGTAGAATTTGAACACTTTCATCACCAGGAAACTCAGGTAGGAAGAATTTCCCTCTTTACTTTTGTTTTAGATCAGGGACCAGGTTACAGTATATTGTTACTAAGATTTGTTTTAGCAGATCAGGAACGAATTGCAGTACTGTATATTTGGTCATAGATCAGGAAAACAGAATAAAGTAGACAGTCATTCTAGATGGGACTGAGCAGAGGGAAGAAGATACCACGTGGTAAGAAAAGGGTTACGTAACAGTCTTTTTTAAGACATGGGAAATCAGTGCACTAAAACCTTGCAAGATCCGCCCCTAACCAAAGAGACAAAATACATGCAATTACAGCATGCTGATATGTTAGGTATTATACAAAATGTGTTAACAAATATTAATTTGATGGTAAACTAGATAAACTTACACTAGTTAAACTCCTTAAACAGCTTAAATCTGATGCAGGAGGTCAGGCAAAAAAGCAGCACCAACTAGACATACCTCAAGCACACAGGTGGATTGAGGAAGCAAATTGTAGAAAAACAGAAGCTTAAAAAATTCAAAAACATTTTTAGACAAAAGAGTGAAAGGTCTGACAGACAGAATCTCTGAGAAATGGAAACTTAGAGCAGACTGGACTTGCATTAATCAATGCATACAACAGGAAAATGAGACAATAGATGGATATTATGCTAGATTATTAAAATGCTTTAATAATCATAGCAGTATGTTGGTTCCTGAGAACCAAACACGATTCCCCATATGAACAACAATTAAAAAATGCATTTTTGAAAGGTTGCATTGGCCCTATCAGTAGCTTTATTTTAAAGCATATGATAGATCACCGAACAAGCAGGCTACAAGCCTTACTTGAGTATGCTAGACATGCTGAAAGACACTTTAATAGTAAAAAAAAAAAAAGAAGGCGCAAGTCTTCACTGCTGAAGACGGAGCTGAAGTATTTGTATTACAGTCAGGTAAAAAGGGCATCTAGCTAGGGACTGTAAACAAAATAAGAAAGCAATGACAGAAGATAAAGGTGATGAGGATTGACTATATGATAGTGATAACAATCAAAAATCATCAGGAAAGGTTAATAAACAAAAAGAAAATGTAAATGTAGTAGAGGGAATAGAGGAAGTACAAACAGATGTAGAGGATGAAAAAAGTAAAGTTTTAGACTTAGCATTGTTGAGCTTGGAGCTCTATTTAGCAGACACAAAACCGGAAGTTACACTTCTGGTGGAAGGAAGGGAAGTGAAATTCTTGTGTGATTCAGGAGTGTCACGAACTTTGATACACCCTTCAAAGTTACCAGAACACTCTGAATCACCTGACTATATATTAGTAAAAGCAGTAAATGGGCAGCTATATAGGGAACCACTCTCCCATGATATAGCAATAACTGACCCTGTTTCAGGTATGACTCAGAAAAGTAAAATTGTAGTTTCTGCAAAATGTCCAGTAAACTTACTGGGAAGAGACCTTATGCAGATATTTGGCATAGCAGTAGTTCCTACCATGCAGGGTATGGAGGCACAAAGACAAATGGATACTTTTGTGGTGCGATCGGAGGGTGAAGCCTATTATTGGTACAGCCAGGACCTAGTTACTGGTCCAGGGGCAGTAACCAAAGAACTGATGAACGTAGCCATCAGTAAGGTACCCTCCCTTGACACTGACCAGCAGCATTTGTTACATTGTACTCTATACTACTGTAACACACCGGGACCTAATAAAATATATGAGCAAGAATTATTCAAAAATCCTGCTAGCAGATTAATATTACGAACTTTATATTGGGATACTGAGGAAAACATTGTAGTAAGCTGTTCATTACCTCAGGAATTCATAAAATTGTATAAGTCCAATAGACTGCCACATGTCAGCTTGACAAAAAAACAAAAGTGTTAAATGGGCAGACTTAGGAAAAAAAAGTAACAAGATGGGAGAAACAGACTGATTTAGAACTGTCAGGACAAGGGATACAAAAAACAAAAACTGAATTGGTTTGACACAGACACATACAGCTGTACACTTGCAATCTAGTGAGGACAGCTGATTAGCATTTTTATTAAAAGAAAAAAAAAAGGCCTTGTGTAAAATTCCAACAACTCTGTGGTCAGATGTAGGGCTTATTCAAACAGCAGGACCAGTTACAATTACCCCAAAGTCAGCTTTTAGACCACAGAAAAGACAATACCTTTTGAAAAAGGATGCAGAAGTAGGAATTAAGCCTATAATTGCAGCATTACTCAAAGAAGGAGCACTGGTAGAATCTCCTGATTCACCATGTGATACACCCCTATTTCCTGTTAAAAAAGCAAACGGGGAATGGCGGATGGTACAAGATTTACAAGCTGTAAATAATGCAGTAATACCTAGAGCACCTACGGTGCCAGACCCACATACTTTGTTGAATGATTTAAAACCGCAACAGAAGTATTTCTCTGTGGTAAATATTAGCAATGCTTTCTTTTCAATACCTATACATCCTGATAGTCAATATTGGTTTGCATTTACATTTCAGGGTAAAAGGTATACATATACTCGACTACCACAGGGATATTGTGAGAGCCCAACAATATTTGCACAAGAAGTGGCTAGCAACCTGGCAGGATTGACCCCACCGGGAGGTAGTCAAATTCTACTTTATGTAGATGACATCTTGCTAGCAGCCCCCACCCAGCAGCAGTGCAGGGCGGATACTGTAGCATTATTAAAATTTTTAGCAATACAAGGACACAAAGTAAACAAAAGTAAGCTACAACTTTGGAAAAAAACAGGTTAGATACCTGGGATATGTGATATCCAATAAAGGTAAAATACTAGATAAAAAAAAAAAAAAAAAAACAGCAATTTTGCAAGCACCCAAACCAACAACTAAGAAAGAAATAATGTCTTTCTTAGGTACAACTAATTTTTGTTGGAGCTGGGTACCAAATTATGCTTTGGAATCTGCTCCACTGACTGATTTGATATATAAGACACCAATGGCAGTACAAGATATTTTACAATGGACAACAGAAGCAGAAATGGCTTTCTGCAGGTTGAAGCAGTTGATAGCTTCTTCATTAGTTTTAAGACTTCCAAATTATCACAAACGGTTCTTTCAGACCGTAGATTGTAAGCAAGGGTACATGACATCAGTATTGAAGCAACAACATGGGGATTAGCAATGCCCCATAGATTACTATTCATCACAGTTAGACCCAGTGGTGCAATCTTTGCCTCACTGTGTACAAGCAGTAGTTGCAGCAGCAATGGCAGTGCAGGCTTCGGCCTCAGTGGTGTTATTCCACCCTCTCACATTGAGAGTGCCTCATGCAGTTGCAATAATTTTACTGCAAGAGAAAATGGCATACCTTTCTCCTGCTAGACATCTTTCATGTATAACTATACTGCTGAGCCAACCTCATATGACAATTGAACGATGTATGACATTACTTCCAACTCCTGTGGTGGGCACACCACACAGCTGCCTGCAGGAAATTAAACAGTTAGCTTTACCTAGACAAGATCTTACAGATATGCCCTTGTATAATGCTGAGGTGATATATTACGTGGACGGCTCATGCAATAGGGGTCCTACAGGAAAGAATCTGGTGGGGTATGCAGTAGTTACAGACACTGAAATTTTAGAAGCTCAATCCTTACCACACAACTTATCTGCACAAGCAGCAGAAATAATAGCTTTGACGAGAGCATGTACTTTAGCAAAAAACAAGTGTGTAAACATATATACTGACAGTCAGTATGCTTTTTCTACAGTACATGTATTTGCACAACAATGGAAAATTAGAGGAATGATTACATCCAGTGAAAAACCTATTAATCATGCACAATTTATTTTAGAACTATTAGAATCTATTCAGTTACCTACCAAAGTAGCTATTTGTAAATGTGTAGCTCATACAAAACAACAGGATAAGATTTCAAAAGGTAATGCACTAGCTGATGCAGCTGCAAAGCAAGCAGCCTCAGACTCAGAAACTTTATTTTTAAATGAGGAATTACAACCCTCTGAGATTTTAGATTTAGACATGTTAAAAACAATGCAAATGCTTACTACAAAAGCTGAAAAATAAAAATGGGTAAAACGAGGTGCAATTTTTGAGAATGGACTGTACATTTCCAAAGAAAAAAACCCAATATTACCGTCTAATTTATTTAGATATGCAGCTTTGTTGAGCCATGGGCAGTGCCATGTCTCAACAGGGGGGATGGTACAGTTAGTAAATCGAATATTCCAAACATATGGATACATAAATTATACAGAGACATTTTGTGCAGCTTGTCATACTTGTAACAAGCACCATGCACAAGGAGCATTTAAAACCATGCAAGGAAGTTTTCCTATACCACCATACCCATTCCACACTATTTGTATGGATTTCTTAGAATTAAATAAATTTAAAGGGTTTGACTCCCTCTAAAATGTTTTTTGGGAGAGCATATTATGTGCCTCAGTGGAAAGCTCTCATGCCTGCAGAGCAGGAGGCTGACAGTTCATTAGCTAATTATATAAAGAAACTGTTAATGAATAAATCTGTTTTGCAGTTTAACTCTTTTTCAGATGAAAGACAGAACAAACCGGTAGAAGCAGTTTTGGAACCATGTACCTGGATCTGGTTGAAGGTGACGAAAAGGGTGAGTCCAAAGTGGGAAGGTCCGTACCAGGTCCTGTTGGCAATGCCTACTGCAGTCAGAGTAGCTGAGAGGACGTCCTGGGTTCATTTGACGCATTGTAAACCGTAAAAGAACTTTCAACTTGATAAGAACTTTGTAACTGATACACAAGGGCAAAATGGCCAAAAGTAAAGCAAACAGAAAAGCAGAGCAACCCCAGAACTATTGCATAATTATTTTGTTAGCTGTGCATTTGTTGACTATAAGTGTGACAATTTTTCTCTTATTGTAGTTTTTTCCTGCACTCAACCACACGAGTGAAAGTGAGAAGACGTGATGAACTGTCTATAGACTGGCATCCAAATTTTAACACATACCTGGCCATGAAAAATGTGTATGCAGAGACTATGAACATTTCAAATTGCTGGGTTTGTACAGCTATACCAACAGCATATGGAGGACTGTTAATGTCCGCTGTCCCTCTGGGGATAAATGAGACTTGGGAAAATTTGCTTTTGATACAGGAACTGTGAGATCACAGGACAAAATAGCTTTATTTTTACCTGTCACACAAAAAGGAGTTGTATGTTTCTACAAAAATGATACCCTCCAGGTGGGCTGAAGTAATTGTAATATAACAATGTCTTATAAATGTTACATTAAAGTCAGAAGTGGGGGTACTGTTTGTAATACTAACTATGATTCATATCTGAGTTCAATGAAAACTACATTAAATGCAGTACGTGACAATCCAGTCTTAACTAAACAATTGTCTATTAAAGATAGGAAAATGTTTCATGCAGGGATAACACGTATTAGTACCAAAGTAATGATTTTATTTGTGGAAAAAAGGCATATAAATGGTTACCTGAGAATTGGTCCGGCAGTTGTTTTTTGGGTTATCTGGTTCCAGCAATAAGACATACTGCAGAATTACCTTTGGGTAAGATACGAAATGTAAGGAAAACAGCTCGAAAATCTGAAGGTCCAGTTAAGAAACCTGTGAATCCAGTTGGGAAGATCGAAGCTGGTTGGAAAGACCATAATTCAGTAAAAGACAAAAGTGAATTGACTCATATGGACTTGGGTAACAGTGTTATATCCTGGGAAGGAATACTACCAGCCTATGGAGCAGTCAAATCGATCTGGGAGCTGAGGAAGCTGTCGAGACTTCTCGAAGTAATGAGTAATGCAACTTTTTCCGCCCTAAAATTGGTGACTGATGAACTGAATGCAATGAGAACTGTTGTGCTACAAAATCGAATGGCTCTTTACTTCACCCTAGCAGCAAGAGGTGGTACACGAAGAAGAATGCTATGCTTTTATCCCTGAGAATCGTCACGAGACAAATAATCACCCAGAGGTAATTCAGCAAGTATCAGCAATGACTAAACCAGGCCCAAACCCACTGACGGACTTTTTCCAGAATCTGTTTGGGGGGTGGGGTTCCATCCTAATGAACATTTTAATTGCTATTTGTGTGGGTATACTCCTAATAGGAGCATGTGCTTGCTGTGGAATTCCCTGCATGAAAAGATTAATCAAAGATTTTGTTGATATATCTGTTACTGAAACTTTTTACCAAGATGTTGAAATTGAAAGATTGATTTCAAATGATGCTTTTTCTAAAGTATAGATTAAATGACTTGCCTAGTTAAAAGTCCTTAAAAGAAAAAGGCTAGGGAATGAAATTATATTGTTTATGTTTCTGAATAGAATAAAAAGTATTAAAAGGAGGGAGAATGTTAGAAAAATATGTACTTAAACATATATGAAGTGCTAGTTTAAAAGCAAATAGTATGTAATGCATTTTATTCTATTTTACAATATGGCAGTAAGAATGATCTTACATGTAATTGCTTGAAGCTTTGGAGCTGCAGTGTGATTGAACTCTGACCCTGGCAGTAGCCAGCTCAGCAAGCTTATGTTTTTCACTAATGATTATCTGCTGGGTCAGGAAAATGCATGTATAAGGCATTGAATCTTTTCTTCCTTCCTCTGAGATAGTTGGCCTTGTGAATATCATCAGCACAGCTGCTAGAAGTTAATGTTGCGAGAAGAACAAAAAAGCATATTAAGAACTGAACTGACTATTGTGTTCGAGCAGGACTGAAACCTTGAAAGAATAACATTTACAGAAAGACATTATAACTGACCAGGTGCTTTGCAAGGCTGTATTATTCTCATGGGAAAACTTTTAAAAAGTATAACCTCAGCACTTTCTTATGAATAGAATATTGTGGACTATAGTGATGTAGGTGCCCTGTGACTGACCACGTCAGTAAGGTGGGCAAAGCTAATTGTAAATGCTATAAAATATTGAACACTTCCTGAATGTAATTAGACAGAATTCTATACTTGTACTGTATGGTTTTCTGCCTCCTAGTGTACACTATTAAAGTTTCTTGTATCTGAATCTCCTGTGTTGGTGACTGTCATTTTAAAAAGCCTAATGATTTTACAGTCTGATTCTTTGATAATTTATTTGACACCAACACAGCCACTTCCTCCTCACCCTCAACTGCCTTGAACTACACAACTACCTCATTTACCTACAACTCACCATTGCCCACAAGCTCATCTTTAAACCTGCTAACTGCCCAGCTCTCACTACTGCCTTAAAAACCTTACACTCCCAACTGCTCACTCAGATCCAAAAAACAAAATTTCCTTCAGGTCCACAAACCTGCCTGACCTCCTGGCCATTTACTGCTGTCCCACTCCTTAGCTAAACAGTGGAACTCTCTCCCCACACACCTACGCAACTTGCCTAACCATACAAATTTCAAATCTCAGCTACTCTCTCATCTTTCTTCCAAATGGGAATGCCCTTGCCACGCTCCAACTTAAATTCGCCATTCCACCTTGCACTGTCTCATCCAACTACCTCTTCTATTACTTCATCCCATCCAGAACAATCCCTCCCCTATCAAAAACTAATTTTCGTTCTAATATCTATTGTACTATACTCTCCAGTCTCAAGTATACTATTACACTCTCCATGCATAATATTTTCCTAATCTACTAATGGCTAGTAGCCATATATTTTGAAATTTTAAACCTACAATTGAGTTTATAACCAAAATATTTACTTTATGTAAATGTTGAAATTTCTGTATAGAATTATGTATTTTCATTGTTGTAATATTGTGACAAGCCAATTGCAAATGTCATGGAGCTTATCTGGAAATGTTTAATTAGCTGTATGAACTATGTCCTTTTGTAACATGTAAAATGTAACTTGCAATTATTGTGGAGCTTTTCTCCCCGGTCCTCCACTGAAAACTAGCTCTTCTTGGCCCAGTGGACTTCTCCGACCATCAAACTTAAATAAAAAAAAAATAAATAAATAAAAGATTAAAGGCCCCAATTAATCTTGGTGTTGCAATTTACAACGAACCAAATAATTTTCAGTAATTAAGGCCAGTAGCATAGTGGTTCATAGTTAAAGTATTATAAACAATAGAAATTATTTTTAGTCAGTTTTCTACACCAGCTTCAATTACTGACTAGTATTAGGTCAGAAGACAGTAGGAAGCATTGCAGATGGGTGTGAATTAAGAACAACATACTGCATTCTACCCCTAAAAATTGCGGTTATAGAAAATGGGGGAGAAGCTGGATGGTAGTGGTAAAAGACTGGCAATTTTCAATTTAAGTAAGCATTACAGAATTATGGAAAGAAGCAAGGAATACCAGATGAAGGAACTCTTCACTAGAAACTATCATGATGTCCCTTCTCCAGATTTAGCATCTATGAAGTCCAGGAGATTAGCTGCTCAAAGATTCTTGCTGAGAACTTTAAAGGTATCCTTGAGTTGAATGAGACATATAAGAAGATAATATGTGCATAACCTTTAACTGATGAGTAAGGAGACTGGTGATCAGAGTTAGCAGCATCCACCAAATGATACAACAGAGGGAAAGTCAGCACTCTAACATATAGTATTTGCTTTGCTATGAAGGACGAAGGCACAGATTTCTACACTGCTGACCTGCCCGTCATTCCTTAATGTTTGTGTAGATGTGCATGAAGGAAAAACATTTCTCTGGTGTATCAAACTGCTACCCAGGCAGCAGTGCAAAGACTGATGAACACCTAGAATATGCTACACTGGTTTTACCACATCTCAATAATGTGAGTCTGCCTTAGCAAATGGGATTGCATGTTCAAAAACATTTTATGTAGTGTGACATACAAGAGTTAAAGCCTCTTCCAACCCTTTACATAATATAACACACACTGTTGTTTCACAGCCTAGGTGTGATTTCAAATTCTGCAGGATTGGACTTGTATCATCAGATATTACTGAAAAGTTACCCAGTGAATAAAACAATTTCCTTGAAGAGGTCAGCTTCCAGGAGGTGGTCACTCATTTGAGCTGAATAAATGGAAGGAGAATTCCATGCTTTGCTGAATTTTACCATTATTTGCTTCTCCCAGACTGTGGTGAAAGACTGCCCAGAGGTAGGCATATATGGCAAAAAGCACAGGACTGATGTTCTGTAGGTCAGAGGGAAATAAGGCTGCACATGTTGGCAAGATGCCGCAAACAGACTAGCTGTCATCACTAGGCGGAATATGGAAGGAGTAATAACAATTTAGTTTTAAAGAATATGGATAGGGCCTGAAATGAAATGCAATAACAGTAAAGCAAACCATATAATATAAGGGGTGATCTATCCTAAACGGCTAGTAGTGCTGGACCCATGGCATATACACACATACATTACAAAATGCAGAGTTCTGTGTCTCAAAAAGATAAATATTACTACTCAAATAGTAGTCAGGGAAGTTTAACTCAGTTCAGTGTGTATTTTGTAGTGTGATGTGGATAAAACAAAGCACTAGTAATTTGTTGAGCAGTATTATATATTGAATTGAATAACATAACCTGAAGCAATGATGTATGGGCTAGTTATAATGATGATTCATTTACAACATAAGTTTTGCCCAGTTAGATATAACTTCAAGTAAGTTACAACACCAGATGTTGAGGGTCTAATGTAGCCAACCTCCTCCACCTTTGTGGGAAGGATAAACAGCAGGCCTGAGAAGCACCTTTGTAAGGAAAATGCTGCACATGGGTATTCTGGAGATATTGACTTATGACCTGGCATACTTGATAGCTAATTTTCCTTTAGTGTAGTATAGTGCTTCATAGATTTTCAAAGATATTGAAATAAAACACAGGATTCCAGATGTTTTTATTAAGCAGATCTTTTATTCATCAGATGGATGAGTGTTTAGTATGATTACAAATTACAACATTTATAACTTATATACTTAGGCAACAAGATGAAGGAGGCTAGTCTGGGGAAGTGGGTTCTGACTGGCTATAATAACAACACGATTGGCTATAACAAACATAACAGGATCGGCTAGAATTAAACAAACCATGATTAGTTCAACATTTCCAGCTAGATTAGTAGATTAGCATATAAGGTTATTGGACTAATCTAGGAGTGCATACACGCCTAGGGACATTTTGACATAGCAAAAGACACAATGAAAGAGGTTAAAAAATTATATATATATATATATATATATATATATATATATATATATATCTACACAACACTATAACTAAAAAAATTTTTTTCTTCAATAATTTTTCTTTTTCTTTTTACATTAATAAATATCACAGATAAAAACCATCTTACAACATGACTATATATATCTATATATATATATATATATATATATATATATATATATATATATATATATATAATTACATTGATGTCAATACCACAGGATATAGGTCGTACAACTTATCTATTTACACTATGTACATAGATGCTTTCATTGTTAATTCCACAGGTATACAGACAGTATATACATTCGGAATATCCAGATTATTATTTAATATCTGAACTTGTATGTGTTCGAGTGTTCCATTAGCGTGTATTTCTAAGTTGCTGTGTGATGAATTATGCTAATTATGATATTAAAGGTTTGTTCCCAATTTTCTCTGGATTTCATATTTTTGTTTCTTTTATCTATTACTATTTTATGAGCTAAAAGGTGTTGTATAGCTACTTGTTTAAACCCCCCACAAGAGATATTTATCGTATCTAGCCATTTAAAAGCTATATACAGTTTCATTAGTAGGAAGATTGTTAAAAGTGTATTTGCTTGTTTTCTTGGTATGTTGGGTGGGAGAATGTGTAATAGAGTGAATTCCCAAGTTAATGTTGATGTTTGATAACCGATTTTTTGTAATTGTACCCTGGAAGAGTTCCAAAGTTTATAGATACATTTACAACTCCAAAATACATGGAGTAAGTCAGCTATCTGGTCCTTACAGTTTGGGCAGAAAGGTGATTGTGATGTGTTAAATTTGTGTAAGATTGAAGGTGTAAAATATGCATTATTATTGATCATGAGCTGAGTGTATGCTAACTTTTTGAGGGGTATAATCTTCAGTGTTAGATTGATTGCCTGGCTTATTTGCTGATCATCTCTGGATAGTTTAATTTTTCTTCAGTAGTTAGAGAAGAGGAGGTCTTTCTGGTATTTGATTTCATTTATCATTTTATATGAATTAGTAATAGTTTTCTTTGTTGTGATAATAGTTTTCTAAAACCTGCTACAAGTTTCTATGTAACTACTAGTCATAGTATAATTTTGGAGGTAACTGGAACACAGTTCTTTGATTTGTCTTAGGATTATTATGTGTGATTTAGGGAGGTTTAAGTTGGTCCTCATTTCTTGTATTGAGCAGTTAAGGTAAGGATAAATATCTTGGATTGTTTTATCTTTCAGTCTGGGAAAAGGGACTAAGTCCAGCATCTTATTGTTTATTTTTAAATTTGGGTTTTTATGAAGGGGTTGCAGTATTGTCATGGCTTCTTCAAGGTTCAAGAATTGAAAGAGTTTTTGTGCTAAGTTGACAGAAGGAAGTTTCTCTGTTCACTGTGAGAGAGGGGGCTTTGAGTAGCCTATCTGTCCCTGGAGGAGTGGTTTCAGCCCAGTAATTAGTAGTTTATTGGCCAATTTGGGCTAATTTTTCTCTCTTTCATTTCCCTGCTATAAAACCCGCATTTTTGTGGTTTTGCATGCCGGGCAGCGCCGGTTAGCTAGGGTATAACTATTCGCGGCTCCACAAAGTCTACTCTTCAATTTTTGCCTTGGAACTAGACAAACTTTCAACTTAAGCACTCAAATCATTCACGTCTCATCCCTGCACTTGCTCAAAACTCATAGCAAGCACTAATAAATCTTAACACTAGACTCCCCCATACTGTAGAGAAGGACAAAGCTCTCTATTCGACCTTACCAGCCAATCAGTAAAACAGTTCACTGTACCTATCCAGGCATGGCCAAAGGGCAGCTTCAGGTGTACTCTCCAGTCCAACTGGTGAATCTGGGCATTTTGAGGCAATGTTACAATTGCCTCATGTACGCAGACCACCTTCTCCTCCTTCCACCAAACACCAATACATGCAAGAGATGCAATTATACAGCCAAACTGGAGGCTAAGCTCTCACAACCCAAGGCTGGACCAGGCAGTCAAGAGGAGGAGGAAATTAATTGCATCACACCACCAGTCTCACAAAGTCATATGAAACCAGCACTGGCAAAAACACACATAAGTACACAAAAACATACTCTCTAAATAAAGGCTCTAAATACAAATCTGCAAAAGCAACAGAGACCTCCAAAGCAGACATCCAAGCAACCTCCACCCCCCAACACAAACCATGAAACACATACTTCACAAAACCAGTGTGCCACACAATCACAGCCCTTAAGGCAAAATAACATACCCAACACACTAGTAATAGGTGACGCTATAGTCAGGCACACTGACGTCCCACTCACTAGGCTGAACAAGGAGAAAGTTACTGTTAGTTGTCTGTCGGGTGCCAGGATCCACCACATAACACAAGCACTCAGGTCACTCCAGAACAAGTACAAATATGACTCTGTCATTGTCCATGTTGGTGTGAATGACCTGAGCTGTACCTCCCTGGACTACATGAAAAGAGACATGGAGTAGCTCTCTGATTACATAGTCCAGGCTGGTATGACCCTGACCCTGAGTAGCATCCTGCCCTCACCAAGAATGATACCACAGTATAGAGAAAAAATTATCAATTTCAACAATTGGCTAAGCTTCTAGTGTCATTCAAAGGGGATCCAGTGTCTGTCAGCCTGGGAAGACATGCTCGACAAGCCACGCTGCTTTGCTAGAGATGGCTTGCACCTGTCACCATTAGGCTTTCGAATACTGGCCAAGGCTCTTGCCACCCCCATAGTGCCTTTTTAAGGAAAGGCTCAAAAGACAAACCCACTGCCGTAAATAGCACAAGTAACAAAAAACTGAGGGTAATGCTGCTCAATGCCAGAAGTCTAAACCTCAAAATGCACGCACTCGAGGCACTCCTCAGTATGGAGAAAATCGATATATGTGCAGTAACAGAAACCTGGTTTAAGGTTCCAGAGAGCACCCCAGCACTACCAGGCTACAACTCATACCATACATTTCGGCCACAAAACCCAGACTGAAATACAAAAGGCAGGGGAGTATCCATATTCATCAAGGATACCCACACCTCCAGGTTAGTGGCACAGCATGATGTTTCAGAGATCATCCACATGCAACTAACAATGGGCAAAACTGCTATTCAAATTATAGATTGCTACAGATCACCCACCATGTCCCAGGACCCCCACTCCACATTCCTGGAAACACTGGGAAAAATAAAGTTCCTACCAAACACCCTGATAGTGGGGGATTTCAAACATTAACTGGGAGAACTACTCAAGTACGAACTCCCTGGCCCAACATTTCCTAAAATTTATAAACTCAAATGTCCTGGATCAACTGGTTAACACCCCCACAAGAGGTGACACCATATTGGACCTGGTGATCACAAACATGGGCGACCGGTGATACCTACAAGAGGTCAACCCCTTGCTGGTTAGATCTGACCATAAACTAATCACTCTGGACATCCACATTCTGCCACCACCCCCGCTCAAAGAAATCACTGTGGAAAACTTTTCAAAAGCAAACTTCACGTTACTTAAGACCGAGGTGGGAAGTTTCAAAGCTCCCATGCTAAAGGATAATGCTGTCCAAGCTGCAAAATCCTTTACTAATGCACTCTACGGGCACCTACAAGAATGCATGGATCGTGCTATCCCAAACAAAACCAAGACTCACTCCTCCAAGAAAAGGAAACCAGTCTGGTGGACCCCTGCCATAAACAAGCTATACAATAGAAGGAGGAAACTAGTACAGAAAAGAGTAAAATCCCAAGAAGGGAAGACATCCATGATCAGTATCAGCAAGAAACTACATTCCCTCATAAAATCATCCAAGGCTAGCTTCGAAAGAAAAATTGCCATGGACTCCAAAGATAACCACAAGGCATTCTTTAGCTATGTCAAGAATCTAAGTGGCAATTCTCAGATCTGCTCCGAGTTAGTGTAGAATGACACAAAATACACTGAACCAAGCAATATAGCCAACATCCTGGCAGACAGGTTCAGTGCAAACTTCACCCCCCTCTCACCCCCAAAAGGGCCCATAACCATACCAGAAAAATGTAGTGCCCCTGAAATCATAGACACTCAGGTTAAAACAGCCCTTTCCAAAGCCAAAAACACAGCATCAATGGAACTGGATGGTGTCCCAGGCTGTGTCCTACACAAACTCAAAGATGAACTAACCCCTCACCCAAACACACTGTTTAAACTCAGTCTCTCGACAGGCTATGTACCCACAGAGTGGTGCACAGCAATGGTTATTCCGCTCCACAAAGGTGGAGCCACAATGGACCCTGGGAATTATCGCGCTATAAGCCTGGCTAGCTTGGTCTGCAAAGCTATGGAGAGCATCATCATGGATCTCATTAACAGAGACATTGAAAACCTCCAAACACTGGAGCCAACCTAGTTCGGCTTTGTTAAAGGCAGATCATGCCTCCTAAACCTGGTGGACTTCTTTGAGACAGTTACCAAGGCTATAGATGAGGGAAAGGTGGTCCACACAGCCTACCTAGACCTCGTAAAGGCCTTTGACACTATTCTCCACTCAGGTATTATAGACAAGCTCACCAGCCTGAACATAACCCCCTACGTCACGAGATGGGTTGCAAACTGGCTCACGGACAGAACCCACATGGTAAGAGTTGCAGGAGCTAGGTCTGACTCTAAACCTGTTACAAGTGGCATTCCCCAGGGCTCAGTCCTAGGACCCTTCCTGTTCGGCATATACTTCTCAGAGGTACAGGCACGCACAGGAGGACTATGGCTCACCAAGTTCACAGACGACTGCAAACTAGAGGCTATAATTGACTCTTTGGCTGACAAAGACATCCTACAAAAGGGTCTCACTGAGACAGATACCTGGTGTCAAAACCATGGCCTCAAGCTAAATGCCAAAAAGTGCATAGTCATCCCCTTTGGAAAAAACAAAGTACCCACAAACTACCACATAGGTGATAGCCCCTAAATATGGAAGGCGTAATAAGGGATCTGGGGACCCAAGTAGATAGTAACCTCTCCTTTGATAATCACATTGCCAAAGTGGTTAGAAAATCCTTCTATGTGGCCCACCTAATTCAAAAGGGTTTGCATCCAGATCAAAAGAGGTCATTGGGCTCCTCTACGCATCACTCATCAGACCCATCATAGAGTACAATGCCACATTTGGGATGTACCTTTCAAGACACCTGCAACAACTGAAACGAGCACGGAAGTTCCTCACTAAGAGGATCACTGGCCTCAAGCAGATGCCCTATGCAGCTCGACTGAAGAAACTCCAGCTGTACTCAGTTGCATACTGCCTACTCAGAGGTGATCTCTGCCTGATATACAAGGCCATGTCCAACCCAGAATTGATGGACATGCTCCACCAAAAGAAAACCAAATCCCTTCGAGCCACACGCTCCAGGGATCTAAACCTCACCACAACAATAAATAGGATGTGCTGGAGGGATAGATTCCTGTCCCAGAGACTTCCCATGCTCTGGAACAAGATTCCAATCTACATTAGGCAGAGCTCCTCACTAACCCTCTTCAAGAGAAACCTTGACAAGAGGATGGGAAACAGAAAGTTTACCTCAGGGGTCACTTCAATGGCTCTGCTGGACAGAGGCACAGGGAACTAATCTAAGGGGAGCAGCGAAAGCCAACACATTTCGGCTAGGCTTTTAAATGCCTTTGGGCAGATAGCCTAGTACCTACCTATGAACCTATGAACCTATGATAGAATGTTTTAAGGACTCTATAATGTTATAAGTTTGTATTTCTTTTTGATTCAGGAATGGAAGTGCTTTGGGATTGAAACCTAGAGCTTTGATATATCTATAATAGATTGTCACCCAAAGAGGAGACCAATTTTCCATTGACAGGTTATGTTCAGCTATTCTTAATATTCTGTTAGTGTTAATGATCGAGTAGTACATTTTAAAATCTGGTAAATGTTGTCCTCCTTTGTTTTTGGGGAGTGTTAATTTTGGATAGGTGATTCAGTTTTTTTGGGTTCCCATATAAATTTTGCTAGGAGGGTATGAATTTGTTTGAAGAATTTATTATGTATTATTGCCTGTGATGTCATGAATATATACATTAGTCTAGGCAAAATGTTCATTTTGATTACTGATACTTTGGCCAAGAATGGTAGTTTTAGGTTGTTCCATATTTTATAGTCTTGCATTATGTTTTGCCATTTAAGGTTTACATTGTGTTGGTAGAAGTCTTTGTTATTCTGGAAAAAGGTGATTCCCAGGTATTTAGTTTCTTCTTTTATTTTTATTGTGTTTAACAATGGTATTAGTGAGATGAGTTTAGGTGTTTTTAGGGGGAAAATATTAGTTTTATTGAGGTTTAGTTGTAGTTAGACATAGTCGAGAAATGTTCAATTGCAGCTATTATTTTGTTTATATCTGAATTTGGTGTAGTGCAGTATATGTTCAGATCATCTGCAAATGCAGTGAGGTATATTTTGAAGTTGCGTGTTGATGGAGGATTGTGGTATGTGTTTTGTTTAATAGATAAAAAGAGTGGTTCTAGGTATAGGTTAAACAGGAAGGGTGATAATGGGCATCTTTGTCTTGTTCCATTTTTTTATTAGAATCCTATTTGACCAAGTTTTATTTATATATAGAGATGTGTATGGTTTGCTATAGAGAGTTTGGATGATCTGAATGAAGTTATTGGGTATATTAAGGTAGGGTAGTGTTTGGAGTAAGAATTCTAGGTTAACCCTATCAAATGCATTAAAGTAGAGTAGTGTTTGGAGTAAGAATTCTAGGTTAACCCTATCAAATGCCTTGTGGGCATCCACTACCATTGTGTAGATGTTGATATTGCATTGGTTAGCGTAGGATATTAGGGCATCTAATGTGAATGTATTGTCACTAGTCTGTCTATGTGGCGAAATACCGGATTGTTCTGGGGAGATGATTCTCTCTATCAGATTTTCATTCTGTTTGCAAGTATAGAGGTAAATATTTTAGTATCTATATTTAAGAGGTTGATGGGTCTGTAACTGTCTGGGTTTTTGAGGTCTGTGTGTTCTTTTAATATAAAGATGGTTTTAGAGGCATTAAAGTGGATATCATTTATTTTATAGTTTATTATGTAATTTAGTGTATAGTATAGTAGTATATATATAAATAACTATAAATAAATAAACAAATATAAATGGCAACTATAAATATAAATATAAGTATGATGTAGTTAATATACTAACCTAAGTATAAACCTTAATTAGAGTTTAGAGTACTCCAGATAATACCTCACGGACAGAGAAGGGGAGATTACATGAGTTATCTGGAGCAAAAAGAATTAGAGTGGGTCTTTAAACTAAGAGCCCACTACCTGCCTGGTCTTAATACATATGTCTCATTATGTTCAGTGTTAAAGTCCCGTAGATGAAGATATAACATCTTAGTTAATAGTCCCATATCCATTGGTGTTGACTTATGGATTTTATCTATGCTTTACCTATGTATTTGTCTGTGGAATTTATGTTTGATGTATGCTATTGTACTACACTTTATATATTAATTAAGGTTTATACTTAGGTTAGTATATTAACTACATCATACTTATATTTATATTTATAGTTGCCATTTATATTTGTTTATTTATTTATAGTTATTTATATATATATATATATATATATATATATATATATATATATATATATATACACAACATTTTAGGAAAGGAGTTTTTATTATTATATTGCTGTTAGGATTTTATATGCTTATTTTAAATATATGTATAAACTCTTGTGGCTTATAAGGAAGCAATGTCACTGAAGTCTGTTTAACTAGGGGTTAATTTGATGTGAAGTGTTCATTGGAGGGTTTGAATTAATTGGACAAATCAGTTATATTTAAATAAGGCTGTTCTATTTAATTTTGTGATCTGAAGAAGCGTATTAATACGTGAAAGCGCTCATCCCTGTTTTTTCATTTAAATAAATGCGTTGGATTTTATAACTGCTTCTGCCTGTTCCTGTGTTGGGACTGTACGTGTGCTTTTTGTCTGTTCTTCTATTTTGTAACGGACAGTCCCTGGTTGGTGTGGTGATCTTTGTTGAGTATTTATGCTAGTATTGTTAAATAAAACTTTATGCTGGACAAACTGGTACTTCTACACTGTGTCAGCACACAGAGTGGAGTTGAAATTCTTGTCATGGAAGCCACACCTTTTGGTAGCAGTGACTACGACAATTGCAGAATTATATGCCTTATGTATTAAACCCACATGCCTGGTCTTTTACCAGTGTAGAATGTCCACATGTACCAACCTTTCCTTTTAGATTGATTGTGTCAGATGACTAATCAGTGACTAATAATGTGATTTTTGGCACTATTTAAATGGACATTGTTAAGTGTGGTTTAGCTGTGCTGAAGTTCTGACATACTAAAGAATGAAAGCATTCAGCTATTCCAATATTCTAGTTCCAGGGGTCTGGACACACAGTAAGTCAATTTTTATTTATTTGTGCAATATATACTTACATATATTCCACGTTAAGTGCAATATTTATTTATTATAGCCATAGTCAGTATTATTTAACTCACTTAAGTGCAATATTAGACACATAACGTAGACATTTCAATTGTAGTGTGTTTTGTTTTACTTTAAATAGGTAGTTAATTTCACTCAGGGAAGGGTATTCTTTTCGCAGATGAGTGTTGGTAAATGTCTGTGCTCTTTCTTGAATGTATTGGGAGTAGTACTGTATTTGTTAGTTATGTTTATTCCTCTACTTGCATATGTTGTTTCACTTTCCTTTGTAATCTCAAGAACTGAGATGATGCACAAAATCTCATTTTGGCTACATGTATGTAGTTGTAAAAGACAGTAAAGTTTACTTTGACTATTTTTCTTTTCTTTTTTAATTTCTCCATGTCTTTTGGGTTTCTAATACCATGACAGGACTGGACCCCATTCCAAAGTCAAAGTACGATTAAAGTTCATGAAATAAGTATTGTTTCAATCGTTGAATTATTTTCTTTGTGTTTAGTTTGCTTGATGAGCCCTTAATCTCCATTTGGTTGAAATTTTTGCAGTGATTTTTAAGTTTTCAATGTTGTATCAAACCCAGCTGGCTGCTTTGCTTTGAAATCTCAAGTAATTGTGCATCTGGTAGTTTTCTTTCAAGAACATTCTAACAGAGGTGTGTATTTAATACATTACACGTGTTTGTTTGCAGACAGTTTACATTTTATCTGGAAAGGGCAAAGTGTGTCAAAAAGAAATTATAGCTGTTCATTTCATTTTTAAATCAGAAACTGGATTATGAGGTCTTTAAGATTACTTTGGTTACCTGGCTGTATAGCTGTAATAAGTTTTGTTACATAGCACAATAAATCAGTGCCTTCTGTACAAAGGCTTGTTCAATCACAAGAGTAGCTATTTTTCCAGCCTTTTTAAAGGTGCATCCGTGGATGGTATTTGTTTAGCAGCTACTTAGGCTTCACAGAAGACTTTGCAATGCACATCTCCAGAGGTCAGTCTTCCTTTGAATCTGTAATCTTTAGGGGCATGCTTCCATAAGCAGGGCTACTAGAAAACTGCGGAAAATGTATTCAAAAATTGCAGAAATATTTTGCAAAAATTGCAAGAAAATTGCAGGTTTTAGTAGCCAACGCATTACCCTGTAGTAGTCTTGTTATATAAAAAACTATGGCTTTTATTAATAATATATGTTGCTAAATAGATATTCTGCCATGTGAAACTGCTTTCATTTTGAGTTTTCCTTCAATGCTGTGCAGACTGATCTTTCTACACTACCTTTTCACTGCTTCTAAAGATCACACGGGGTCAAGGCATTCATAGAAGGCATTTATTGATTTAGGTACTCCAGCATTAACCGATTATAATGGAAACCAGTTTTTCTGTGCTCTTTTGCTGAAAAATGAATTTACAGATCAGTTATTGAGCTTCTACTACCTCCCCTGCAATAGTGTTGCAGTAACATTTAATTCCAATATCCCCCCTAAATGCTAGTAACTTTGATAGAATCATTGCATTCTTGAAAATCGTAACTAATAAAGGTACTGATGAATATTTATTTACTAAGCATGAAGTTAGGTGACTTAAACTGACAACATATTCAACATCTAAAACAACCAAGTCATCTAAATCTCTCAAATATTTAAAAGCATCAAAAAGACCCTGTCAAGCCTGGTACCCATGGGAAATATGTTAATTACCCTTTAAGAACATGCAGCTGTTTCAACAACATGGCTTCTGAATGCCACTGCTTTTTTTATTATTATTAAGGCATTTAGACCAGAAAAGACAAACCATGCTATGCAAAAAATAAAAATGCCCATTTATAAGAGCAATAAATCATTCATGAGTGTTCATGCTACAGGTATTCTTATTTTTATTAGAATGTGTAAACCACTCACACTTATGGTGACTGTGTCTCACAATACTTAAGTAAATTATACCCATAGCTCTTAACCATCCATCTTCAAAATGTGCAGCACTGCATCTTATAATGTGGAACATACCGGGAACATGTTTAATGGGTCTATATCATATCATTGAACCTCCTATTTATTGAATACCTCTTTGTCGAACTTACGTTGCCAAAACCCCTTTTTGTAGAACAATCATTTTAGTGAATATTTTCCCTGAGAAAAGAACCAGTCGTCCAACTACCAATCATCACAAAAAAAACACAAAATTTAAAACCAACTCAGGTGGGGGACTTCACCCCCCATTTCCCTCAATGTGGGGGCTGCTCCCAACACCCCCTAAATAAATATATCAACTCCGAGATGGCACTGCAGTGGGGAAAAGGGCAAATTCCCAATCATGGACAGCTGCATTTTTTTCCCTAGGAAAATATTCACTAAAATGATCATTTGACAAAAAGGGGTTTTGACAAAGTGAGTTCGGCTAAGAGGCATTCGATAAATAGTACGTTCGACAATGTGGTATAGACTCTGTTGGGCACATATTAACAGTGTACTAACAACTCAACCAAGAAGCTCACTGGATGGTTAAATGTGTTACTTTATACTTATAAAAATATATTTTGGATTAATTAATATGGTTCAGTATTATTAACCATGAATCAGACAAATTCTTAACACTGAATGTTTGACAGACCCTTTCAATGTGGTACATTGAGGAACATGAACTTTTTAAGTGTCAAAATGAGGAACATGCATTTGAGAGTTACAACTCTGCCACACTGTATAAAATAACTCTAGCAATTTTAAATTCATCACTATGATTTCCACATGAAGGCATCAATACATACATTCTGGAACTTCTAATATCACTGCTAAAATGAGGGTGTGGGCTTGTGTCTGCTAATCGGTAGGGAAACAAAAGTAGTCATTATGCTGTCTATAAACTAATTGTTCCTGAAGTGACATTTTTGTGTGCTGCTTTGTTTTCTCATAAATTTCAATCAACATCTAGGATGAACCATTAATAACACAGAAACAGCCAGTGAGAACAAAACATTACAGTCACTGCCTTATCCATGTAAATGGGGACAGTTTTATGTTTTCTCACATGTATTTTCAGTGCTTGTCACTGACAAGTTCTCTACCTAAGTGTTTTAACTCAAGATTTGTGTTCTCAAGCATTAATACATAGTCTGAATGATGAAACCAGGCACAGAACAAATTGCTTGAATAATTATTTAACCCAGCTTTCTTTATCATATACCGCAGTATTTTGCTAAACTGGTGCTATCCTTAGTTAGGGTTACTTTATTATTCAAATAGTTGCAGCAAATATATTCAAAACAGAGTGCCAGATTATTTTACAGAATGCTGATTTTGTGTGGGACCAGAGCAAAAATTGCTTAAATTGCATAAAAAATTATTTGGATGCAATGTTCTAGTGCCCTCGCCCATGAGACACAACTGAAGTGGATGAGTTTTTTCGACTCATTTATAATAGTTAATGATGCACATCCTCATCTCATATACATAAGTTATACACTTAGCATAACATTAGGTGTGATTATAGCTGACCTTAATTGTTAAAGATGCCTACCCACCATCCCCTGCCTCAGGAAGGATGAGGCCAAGAGAGATTTCAGGTCAGGAGGTCTCTTCTGCCATTTTTTAGTGGTTCAAGAGATATTTCAAAAGGAAGTTGCTGGCCTGGGAATGTTTCTGGTTGTGAGCTACCTAAGGCCTGTTGGCCTTAGCCCTAACATTTAATGAGGATGGACATCTTTTTTGATCTTGAATGTTATTATAAGAACAAATATTCATTTCTGCTTAACATCACTAGATCTTACAGTATACAGCATAAGAAAGTAAGTTTGTTTAATATGTTCATTTTTGCTTCCTTGAAGAAAAAAGATGACTGTTTCCAAGACTCAATAATAAATTCACATTCAAACACTTTCAAAATCATTTATATGGAAATTGACAAACATGGCTGAAAGAAAAAAAAAAGCTTTGTTTGATGATTTATTTTAATCTCAAAGGTGTATTTTTCAGATAAAGTATTACAACTAGAGAGAACTGTGTGATATAGGAATTAAACTCTTCTGCAAGCTACCTTCAGCAAAGCTAGCTTACTGCTAGGGGGTTACCCAAACAATTTGCACTATGTGGGGCCTGCACTTCATTGGCATTTTCCTTTCACGTTACTAAGGCATTTAAAGTGTAGCTTGTAGATGTAATTATATTTCTGAGGAGTAACTGTGGGCTATAGTTTATTTAAACCCTGAGTTCTCAGCAAAGAATTGAATTAACAGGAAATCTGCTAACTTAAAGTCATCATTTAGTTGTGTTACTGTAGCTTTTAAAGTATATTTTTTTACGTCTATTGCTAGCAGGAATTCCTGTATTAGGTTAGAGTGTTCTGAATATATGTGTAGAAAAAAAGACATATTTTCTAACAAACAAAATATTTTGAGAGTTTGTAATATAGCAAATTTTTATTTTGGCCTTTTGAAGGAATGCAAGCATTTCATTTTGTGTGGTCAAACTGTTTTTCACTTTTTAAATTAACTAAAAATGTTTTCTATACATTGTAAAATAATTTAATCTAGTTTAATTCCAAATCATGCAACTGAGTTTTAAGCGACTGTTTTATCTGTTTATTAGCAAAAAAAAGCTCACATCCATCCACAGCATAAAATGCCAGATGCTAGCATAACGTAACACCTTAGAGCCCTGAAGTAGAATTATGTTTAGCAGTAAAAAGGCATGCACCCTTTCTGCAATTTTGTTAAAGCGCAGTGACACAGCAAGAGTAAACTGAGTCAAAGGGTGACATGGTGATCTCCATTAATTTGTTACATCAGCATTTTGCTATCACCATTTAATTAACTAGGATGTGTTTGCAAAGAGTATGAAGGTGCTAGAACACTGAATAATAAATACTTACTAATAGCTAGTATTGTCTTATACCTACAGGCTAATATAAAAGCTATAGCATCTTGTTGTTTCAACTGTTGCTTGTAAAGTGGCATAAAGCAACAATTTAAATAAAGGAGAAACCCATTCTTTAGTACATAATCTGAGTATCCACTGTGCTTATTTTATAAGTCTAATCTATTAATTTATAAATCAGATAATCTATACAAAAACACTATAAATTGAAAAGACTGAAAATGCCTGAAGTGCATGAACCTTGAATAAGTTAGAATGTTGTCTACAGCTGTTTACTTTAACTAAGGTGCCACTGTGTTAGAGGAAGGAATAGATCAGGTTTCTGGATAGTCAAGTATTTTATTTTATCCAGCACTGTAGAAGCTAGGGAAAAGAAGAAATAAGTGTCACACAGAAACTTGCATTTTCCCCACTTTCCCATGATTATGATGTTGAGTTTTAAACTCACTGTCTCTCTAGTTGCCTGCCCTTTATGCTAATTTTATCATTTAATTCCTTCCCTCTCCTCTTTCATTGGCTATTGACAGTAAGCACAAACGTATCATTCTGTAATGTTACTCCTCCTTAAGCTCTTTACATATACTGGCCCTCCCAATGTATTTTATGCTAAGTGCCCACCCCTACTCAATCTATCTTGCTCTTTTAAAAATTAATGGTTCTCCAATTAGATTGCTAAAACTTGAATTTCTCCCCTCTTTCATATCTAACTGCTTAGTGCACACTTCAGCTCTTATGATATTGACCCATTTTTTCCCGTCTTACCTTTAATATCTACAACGAAAAGTCCAAGACCACCAACCATTGGAGAGCCCACATTCTACCGTTCAGTAGTCATCTTGGGATGAGTGCTTCTGCTTTGCTCCTGGTGAGGGAGAAAGCACAGAGACATTATTTCTTGGGGACAGCAGATCACCAGAAAGCCTGATAACTGCTTCATAGGTGCCAGTTTGGAATTTGCTGTTTTGCTCTTGATGAGAGGATGAGGAGCAGAAGGATTGGTTCAGGATTGTCTGTGATTGGGTTTTGAGTGTCTGTGTGGGACCTTCTTGAGTGGTCTGGCTGCTATTCATGGTAACTGCCAGGAAAAGGTTGCAATAAGCCTGCAGATCCCTGCATCATCTGGGACAAGATTGTGGCCTGCTTCTCATCTTGGGATCAGTGATACTGTTTTGCTTCTAGAGAAAGAAGAAGGCCATTCCATCAACATGAAGCTGTGGTGAGACCAGTACTTGCAGTAGCCAGGTAGTAGCTAATTAGGTGAATCCCAACTATTCATCATACTTGATAAAGCTAATTCTTTCTTTGCAGTAAGTACTGCTTAATTAGCTACTTTTGAACCTAACTTCAGAATATCTCCCTAAATACTTCACCCATAAATCATCAGGGTCTCCATTTGTAGTTTCCCCTCTCAAGTGCTTGGCAGTGCTGTGTTTAGATTCAGGAACTCTGAGTTGACATATTTCCTGTAAAAGCACCCTTGAAATTTCACATATACCTAGTTGCATGCAGGACAACTAGCTTGCAGAATGACAAGTACTGCCCCCAGAGTTGCAAACCAGATATTCCTGACTTTATGTTACATTCTCACAAAAACTGTCTAATCAATAAAAAAGGGCCTGTTGCTATGGATAATAACTTTCACACTATGTCCATTACCAGCTTGGTCGGTATGGTTAACATCTGAAGTCAAAGCAAAACCTGGAATCTCAGCTAACTGTAGAATTTTCAGGAACTACTAACTTCCTACCATTAGTCATAATCTGGCAAAATGTCAAGCCCCTTAAACCCTGAAAACACGGCTGCCTACATGGAACTGTTCACAGAAACCCTATAGAAGTATGTTAATAGCTGTATAAAGGAAGTTGTACCTATCAGGAATAAGTTTAAAACTACCACAGAAAACAAGCCACAATGGTAGAATCACAACATCAATAGGATGTATAACAGAAGAAAGAAAATCATGGCATAAATTAGGAGGTGTAGCACCCAGCAGGATAAATGTGCTCTCATCAAAGTAAACAAGCAACTTGTCGGAAAAATGAAGCCTGCCAAAACAAAATTTGAGGTATATTTGCCCTCCCAGGCTAATGACAATCACAAGGAATTATTTCGCTATGTCTGCATCCTCAAAGGTAATACACAATTGTGTGCAAAGCTCATTGTTAATGGAGCCAATTATACTGAGCCAGAAGCTATAGCAAACCTACTTGCAGACAAATTCAGCTCTAACTTTACCCTCCTCTCCACCTTCCCCCAGGAAATGCCATCAAATATAATTCCCCCTACTATCACTAGGGAACAGGTCTTCAATGCTCTCGCTAAGGCCAAGAACACTGCATTGATGGGCCCTAACAATATTCCATGTTGCCTTTTAAATACCATGAAACATAACCTATCTGGACCTCTGGAATCACTATTTAACTGTAGCCTTCAAACAGACTTTGTGCCTCATGAATGGAGAACAGCAACATTGATCCCTCTTCACAAAGCTGGAACATTTACAGACTCTGGAAACTACAGATCAATTAAGTCGCACTAGTCTCATGTGCGAAGACATGGAAAGAATTATCATGATCAGTAATTACATATGAAACTTCCAGGCACTGGACAAAACTCAGTTTGGTTTCACCAAGGCCAGGCCATGCTTACTCAATCTGGTGGACTGCTTTGAGAAGGTCACCAATGCAATGCACAAGGGCAAAATGGTTCACACTCCCTACCTTGGCCTAGCCAAGGCATTTGACACAATATTCTACCCAGGCATTGTTGACAAATTCAAAAGTTAGGTATAAAGCCTTTTGTCACCCAGTGGATAGGTAGCTGTCTCACAGACAGGACCCAGAAAGTTAGAATTTGGGGAGTCCACTTCTACAAAGAGGCCACTCACTAGTGGTGTCTCTCAGGGATCTTTCCTGGGAACAGTACTTTTTGGCATCTACTTCTCTGAAGTCAAGACTAAGATCAAGGGCCTCTGGCTGACATATTTGCAGAGAATTGCAAATTAGGAGCAGTGATAGAACCTCCCACTGACATTAATGTTCTCCAAGAAGGGCTGACACAGAAAAATAATTGTTGTTATAGCCATGGACTAAAACTAAATGTCAAAAAATCCATAATCATATCCTTTCAGAAGTCAACCACCCATGGTAACTATCATATTGACAACACACCCCAAACAGTTGACCCAGTAGTCAAGGTTGTAGTCAAGGACATAGACAGTAATCTAACCTTTGACCATCAGATCTCTATGGTAGTGAGGAAATCATTCTACGCTGAACAACCTATAAGCAAAGGCATGGCATCTAGGTCCAAGAAGGTTATTGTTCCACTTTATTTGACATTCATCAGACCTGTTACTGAGTACAATGCCTCCTTTGCATGTACAGCCAACAATTAGACTGTCCATAGAGGTTCCTCACTAAAGGAATAAACTGTCTTTTGGCTTTTCCCGGTTAGGGGTCGCCACACTGGAACTCCGCTAATGATTGGCAGTGAATTTTTATGGTGTTGAGTTGCCAGCTCAGTGCCCAACCTTCAAAGAAGGCAGACCCACACATGCACACACCTGCCTGCATGTCTCTTAAATTCACTTGATCATGGGTAGGACATGCAGACTCCACACAGAAGGCGTTCCAGCTGAGAATTGAACCGGAGAGCCTCTTGCTGTGAGGCAATAATGCTAACCGCTGCACTACCATGGCCCTTGCTGCACCACCGCAGCCAGGACATAAAAACTTGTTGCATGCAGAGTGCCTCAAAGCTCTATATCTGTATTTTGTTTACTACATGCTGTTGAGGGGAGATCTATGCCTGGTATAAAGGCATTGTTGGTCCCCACTCTGATGGGCCTCCTGTATATCTCCAAAACAAACAGTGCCAGAATTACCTGTTTTAAAGACTTAAACCTTGTCTGTGATATAACCAGGACCTACTAGAGAGACATGTATATATCCCAGAGACTGCACTTTGTCTGGAACAGGCTACCCATCCATGTGAAACAGAGTTCCTCCCTAAATCAGTTCAAGTGCCACTTGGACACTTGGATGGAGAACAGGAAATTCATCACTGCTTTGGTACCTTTGTCTCTAATGGACACAGGCAGCTTGTAAATGGTTCATATGCCAGGAACCTACTTGCAAATGTTTCATCTACCAAGCTGCTCCTTACACTTAAAAAGGGTACCAGAACTTGTCAGAAATTTGGGATGCATGGCAAGGCTTAAAAAGTTCCCAGTGGTCATTAGCCTATTACATACTTATGAACCTATGAACCTATACGTAAAGGCATCTTAAGGCATGCAAGTGGACTTTCCTCATTTTTCCTGACAACTCTTTACTTCTGTACCAATCTGATTCCATATGTGAGAAATATAAATACTTACTAACATTAGAAGCTCTGTTCTCTTGACATAATCCATTGTCTTTGTCATCATTCATATGCTGAGGTGGTTAAAAAATTCTCTACTTAAGTCTCCCTGACCACCATATTGCATTCTTCAACCACTCAGGGGCTCATGACTGGCTGTGTACACACACAGTCCCATATATAGCACTATGACAGATCACCAAAACTGCAAGCTTGCACTCCTAAGGTCCCATAGGCCTAGAGGGAACTGCATGTGCATATAATTTGGTAGTAAAAGGTACCATATAATCAGTGGGATCATGAAGTTTAAAAAGATTTTGAATTTAGTCAGGTCATCACTCCATTTTAGTAGATTAGCCTTAGCATAGCCTCTGAATACTGAGGTATTGAAAGATGCATTTGGCTTCAGTCTTATGGTAAATGTGACTGATTTGTGGTCAGGTTTGACTATGGAACAAGTGACAATTAATTGGAGCAAACCTGTCCCATATTGGTAAGGCCCAAGTTCAGGATTATACCACTCCTGGTTGGGGTGCAGACTAACTGGTGCAAAGACTTTGTATTACTGAAGTCCCTAAAGTTCTGGACATATAAATTTCAGGATGTATAAGTCTTCCAGTTAGTGGAGGGGCAGTTGAAGTCTCCCAGGAGAATGGTGTTTGGCTTAATGCATAGGGACTTCATACTTTTTATGTAGGAGGTACGGGCTGAGGGGGACATATTGAGGGTCCTATAGTTAGCTATGATGTGATAAGGGATTTTGTTAATAGTAAGCTGGACATGGAGAAATTTCATTATCTTGTCTAATGAGTCTGGATATGACATTCTTTTTGTTTTTAAGAATATGGGACACCACCACCTTTACTTACTTCATCTAATGTAGTGGACCTAAATGTCTGGTAGGCATTAAAACCCTGCACTGAGGGAGTGCTTAGTAAGTTGTTTCTTTTATACACTAATTAGAGCTGTTGCTAGGGCACTCACTGTCCTAAAGATGAGCACTCATCTCTGGCTGCCTATGTAGGAGTGCACAACCTATGGTACTGCAACTTAGAGGAAATGCAGAAAGACATTATTGAGTTCTTTTCACATGCCCGCCAAAGAAAGTTAGTTGTGCTGAGCAGTATGCTGTTGTCACTAAGAATGATGCTTAAATTCAATGATAAAATAATTATTTCAGTAATTAGCTTGGTAACTGTTATTATCCCAGGGACTCCAGCATGTGCCTACCAGGAACGATATGGTTAAGAGATTCTCCCATTTTGCAGCAGTGTACCATACCTATAATTTCATGGCCTTTGTTTGCTGGATAAAGCCTTTGCTGCCACCATAGTACTTTTATGGATATGTTCAACTCCTGGAAATATTAATTTAGAAATTTTTAAGCTAGGCAACATGGCCCTGCAGAACATTAGAAACTCTAACTGAAACATATGACTTTGAGGCCTTCCCATATCTTGAATACATACTTATTTGTGTAGCTTCAGACACTTGGTTCCCAGTGTAAAGATCATTGCCACTTTTTCAGGGATCAGCACTTCAAATGGTATATTCATATTTATTGGGAACTTATTGTTTCACTTCAAATCATATGTGTTATTACACTAGACCTTGTAAAGTTCAAGGTAATGCTCAGAAAACTGCCTACCCAAACTTTACCAACTACAGGCCCCCTTCTAAGTCCCTCCCTGCAATCATGTTGATTATCTAAATCAGATCAGAAAATTCTCAGTCAGATATAATATTCTAATATAAGTGACCCACAGTGCTCTATTCTGGCTCCCCTCCTCTTTGGTATATACTTCTCTTGCATGAAAATTGATACAAATAAACTATGGTTAACCAAGTCTGCTGATGATTGTTAAACTGAGGCAGTTATCCAATCCCATACTGATATTCATATTCAAAGTCAAAGTAAATTTTATTGTTGATCAAATATACCCAGAAGTGCTAGCTGAATGAAATTACATTGCTTTGGTCCCCGTGTAAGACATAACAATGAACACATAGTTTGTATGACAGTAAGACTAATGCACATACAGTAATAATTAAAATATTAACAACACAATTGGAAAGGAAGATATTAGACAATATTATACTAGTAGGCATTGCAAGACTATGACTTCACATTGTGATTGCTTAGAATATTGCACTTCATCAATTGTAGTATGATATATATACTGATGTTCATATTGCACATGTATGGAGTGGTGATTCACTCCTGACTACTACACATTCAGGAAGTAATAGCATAAGAAGTCAGGCTAACTGCACCAGTTATTGAAGCAATTTGCCAAAGTGATTACTACAGATGATATTTCACAGAAAGTGGCATACTGATCTAATATTCAGTGTCATGCCTGGCATTCATGTTCTGCAGCCTTATGAATAGGGGCAAGAAGCTCCTGTTCATTCTAGATGTTTTGCAGTGTAAGCTTCAATACCACCTGCACAAGGAAAGGTAGAAGTATATGCCATGAGCAGGGTGAGTGGGATTATTGATTATCTTCCTAGCCCTTCCCACACACTGAGTCTTGTACAGATTATCCATCAGTGAGATCGAGGAACCAATGACTATTTCTGTTGTCCTCACTACTCTCAGGGGAGCCTTGCAGTCAGATGCTTTGCAGTTGCCATACAAAACTGTGATGCTATTTGAGAGAATGATCTCAATGGATCCCTTGTAGAAGGCTTTGAGGATGGACTGAGACAGGTTTGCCTGCCTCAGTTTCCATAAGAAGTGCAGACATTGTTGCGCCTTCTTCACTGTGTGGCTAATATGAGTCAACCAGGATAGGTCATCTGAGATGTACACCCCCAGGAACTTGGTGTTTTTGACTTTTTCCCCTGCCACCAGTTGATTTCTAGAGGTTAATGTATCTCCTGAGTCTTCGTGAAGTCCACTATTAATTCTTAGGTCTTGCTTATATTTAAGGCCTGATTGTTGCTGTCACACCAGCCTATCAGATGCTCCACTTCATCCCTGTAGGCTGTTTCCTCACCATTTCTGACAAGTGGTATCATCTGCAAACTTGATGATTTTGTTGGCTTCATGCTTGGCCATACAGTCATATGTCAACAAGATGAACAGCAGAAGACTCAGGATGCAGCCCCATTGGACACCTGTGCTCAGTGTAATATTGATTGAACTGTTATTTCCCACACATACTTTTTGTGGTCTGTTGATGAGAAAGTCCAGTATCCAGTTACATAGGGGGTGTTGATACCCAGCAAGAGTAGGCTAAACAGATTCTTGATATGTTAATCATGGGCTTACCACTAATGCCAAGAAATGCAGTGCAGTTTCATTTGGTAAAACAATTATTACTTCTGCTTGCCATATAATGTTCCAGTTAAATCTGACACACTCAATGAAATTCCTTCCATCTTGCACAACATATCCTTCTTAGTATTTCCTCATGGCCCAGATAAGTTTTAGTCCTTCTTTTTTTTCCCTTATTAGGCCAGTCATTGAATACAATGTTCCCTTTAGCATGTACGTCTTTAAGCACCTAAGCCAACTTCAGTGACTGCAGCACTTCATCATCAGAAATATATCCAGTCACAGTATCCTTAGCTCCTATTATAAACTAAATATCCACTGTTCATTGTTATATGGACTGCTAAGGGGTGGTCACAGTCTAAATGTTTTGTTCTATTAATGGCAACATGCTTTTTGAACTCCTTCACCTAAACTGAACCAGTTGTAAATCAAAAACCTGTTCTTAAGATCCCAAAGCTTGGGTGGCTAACCAGTCCCCTGGCCACAGCCCAAAGTCAGAGCCTACCTCCGAGTCAAAAACCAAACTGTCCCCGGAACCCACACCCACCCCAGTTGCATCTAAGACAGTATACATGGCTCCCTGTGCCACCCTCCTCTGAGCACCCTCTGCCGCTTGCAGTCCCCCAAGATACACATCTAACAGTTCCCCTTCATCCCCACACCCCCCAAAATCCTCAACATACAGTTCTCCAGTCACTGCTGAAATAAAGCCATTACTTGCACCTTCATCTTGAGACATACTGGGAGCTGGTGTATTCACTGCAACCGTCTGCTTCTCTGTCTGCTGTTTTTCCCCCTGAGCTGGGGTTCTTGTCATGGAGCACTTCCTCTTCCGACCTGGAACTTGTTCCAGTTCCTTTATCACCTTGGACATCACCCCCTCCTGAAATAACTTCTCAGCCTGGGCCACAATAGCTTTCCATCACTGACATAATCCCGGTAAGTTAGCCATCTGTAAGAAAAGAAATACATGACATTAACACTGCTCCCCAAACCAAACTGCTCTATTTCCACTCCCCAACCCATTCTGTTCAAACTACATTAAAGAATAAAAGAAATAACATCAAAAACAAATAACAAAATAAATAAAAATAATGAAACTTGGTTATAAACTAAACTGCTCTTTTAATAACAAAAATAAGCAAAGTAATAAAATCCAGTAAGCGCTTTCGCCTTCTAACAAACAAGACTTCATCAGACTGAATTTAAAATGACAACATCATTCATTTAAATACTAAAACTTCACATCACATGGCCATACAGGTTTAATGTTTTAACCCCTTCCTCTCCAAGTAAACTACAAACTCCTTTCTGCTGTTAAGCCCTGGAGGATAGCAGGCATTCAACTTAACCTGCCATGTGTATTCCAGCCATCCAAGCTCGTCTTCAGCATTGAACTTTTGTTTTATAATCGGTAATAGCTCCCAATACCACAGATTTTAAATCAACTATACAATCACCTGTTTTGTCATGTTTTCCTAAAGCATTGTTGTCATCACCTGTCTCCACAGCTCTTTTGTGTTCTTGCATTCTCTTGAATAATTCCCTACAGGTTTGACCCACATAAAATGCCCCACAAGATTTGCAAACAATTAAATAGACAAGATACTTGCATTTACATGTGTAAATATTGTTAATCTTGATCTTATAATTGTTAATAATTATTATTTTGATTCCCTCATAAATCAAATCACAAAGACTACATGCAGAACATTTCTCCATCCTACCACCCATACCGGAGGGTTTAACATTAAGTTGGCTTTGAAAATTTTTTTTAAAGCTCTTCCCTTTTTCGTACACAAAGCATGGACTCTCTCCAACTGCCTTGTAAACCTCTTTATTACTTTTCAATATGTTCCAGTTAGTTCTAATAATCTGTTTTATATCTTCTGAATCAACACTAGTGGGTATTTGCATAGCAGTCTTAAAATTACTAATCCTACTTTTCTTTGGGGGCACTCTAAGTTTGTTTCTAACTTCTTTCACTTCTTCAAATATGCTCTTGACCAAATCTTTGGAATGACCTCTAGCTGTAAATTTATGACATATGTCTGTTCCTTCATTAATTAAATCAACATCCCCTGAAGTTAGTTAATGAGCCCTCATCAATTGGCCTTTTATAATATTGTCTTTCATATGCTTGGGATGCATACTTGAAAAGTGCAAATAGGCATTGTTTTGTATATTCTTTTTGTTAATTTAAGTTAACAATTTGCCTGTTTCCTTATACACTATCAGATCTAAGTATGAAATGCTCTTGTCATCCCATGCTGATGTAAACTTCAAATAAGTAAAGACCCCACTTAGATACATTAAAAAGGTATTTAGAGATTCAATGCCCCCTCTCCATACAATAAACAGATAGTCAATCAAACGTTTATAACAAAGCATGTTGTTTTTAAATGCATCAATAAAAATGTGTCTTTTCTCCCAACCATTCATAAAGATGTCAGCATAACTGGGTGCCATCGCTGCACCCATGGCCACCCCATTCTTTTGATGATATAAATCATCTTTGAACTTAAAATAGTTATAACTAAGAATGACATCCAACATCTCCATTAATAAACTGATAGTACTGTTGGAAAAAAGACCAGAACACAAAAGGTCTAACCTTACTGTTTTTATTCCATCCTCATTGGGAATGACTGTATTCAATGATTTTACGTCCAGGGTAACTAGTAGGTCAGAATCTATAATGTCAACATTTTTAATAGAATTAGCAAAATCAAAAGTGTTTTTGATATAGACAGTGCCTTTCACAACTTCCCTTTGCAAATGTTTGTCAACAAAAATAGAGATAGCTTCAGTTTTCGTCCCTTCACTAGCTACAATGGGTCTAAACGGGGGGGTCATCCAAATTTTTGTGAACCTTGGCTAGATCAAAAATTTTACTAAATCTAGGTGATGCATTATAAATATATTTCTTGATGTCCTCAGTTATCCTAGCTGTAAAGAACCATTCCTCCACTAGTGCATCAATAAAATTGTAAGATTTGTTGACTGCAGAAAAATTGACTTTTTCATAAAAAATATAAGCCAACAAACAATGCATTTTCTTATCATAATAATCCCTATCACACACTACTAATGCATTCCCTTTGTCTACCTTACTAATAAGTAATTTATCATCCTTCACCAAATCATAAAACAACTTGCGCTCCTTGGCAGTCATATTAAAATACTTAAAGCTGCTATTGTCCAACAGTTCAATTATTTGAAGTTCAGTCATGCTGAGAGAAATTTCCAACTCTTTCTCAATGGAGGGTTGAAAATACTTGGTTTTCTAAACAAGTTGCTAGAAATGCTGTCACTGTTTTTGAACAATAATTTGAAATTTAATTTTCTAGTAAAGTCTCTCAACTCATTGATAACATTGCATTTGTTGGCTCTACTAGATGGAGCAAAATTCCAACCCTTGCTCAAAACTTCACAAGTAGTGGCTTCAAAAAATTGTGATGACAAATTGACTATTGTATAACTACAAGCATCAAATGTACCTGATGAGAAAGTTAGTTTTTCCATTTCCTCCATGTTTTCTTCTTAGATGGCTTGCTGTAATTCCCCATATTGGTAGCAGTTACTTCTGCCCAAGTCCTGTGGCCATTCGGCCCCTTTTGGTAAACTTGTACATTCTGTGCTTGTTGTCCGTCTTGAAAATTTTCGAAAGATGAAGAACAAGGAGATGAACTGGCCAAATTTCCTTCATTTCATTGTCCATGCTGAGCCAAATGCTCCGAGCGTCTTGGCCCTTCTTCCTCTTCACCAGCATTCACAGATGCCTCATTTCCTGATACTGAATGTACTGAATCAATCCTTGCATCAGTGCACTTTGATGTAACTCTAATATAAGCAACTCCTTCCTCATATTCTTTAAGGTAGCGCTGGAATATTTTGATTTTGCGCTTAGATAAAAGCTCATTTTCTTTAGTGAGCTTGTCTTGAATCAAGCCAAATTGACTTTCAAAATTCTCAGCAGTCAATTTGTCCTGAAGAGTGAAAAAGTTGGAATTAATTTTACTGTTCAACTGCTCTATTTTTATCGTGTTAAACTCAAACAGCATTTCTACACACTGCAACCCTACCTTTTGGTTGAGCTCAACCCATCTATCAAAAAATTCTTTAGGTAGGTCACTCCCATTAGGCATCTTGGTGATTCTAAGTCTTTTGTGAACCCTTTTAACTCCCAAACAATTGTCAAAATAGGCACTATCCCATTGCAAATGTTTCAGCTTGATAAGATCTTTCTCTAATTCTTTAAACAGTTTCAACGCATCAAAAGAATAGCTTTTGTAGCTACCTGCATTGCTGAAAGTTGCAAAGACATCAGTTGGTGGAGCCAAACAATCAGACAGCAGTTCACTAGTCCTTTTAGCCAGCTGTCCCTGCCTTAATGACTCACTGTTCATTAAACCCTCTTGGTTCAACATTAAAGATCCACTTGAGCCATCATGCAGCGCACATCCAGCAGGAACTGCCAAAAAACTTGAGGCAACTTGGCTCATAGTAAAATGTAGCAAACAAAAATAAAAGAAATAATGTCAAAAACCAAATAACAAAAGAAATAAAAATAATGAAACTTGGTTATAAACCAAACTGCTCTTTTAATAACAAAAGTAAGCAAAGTAATAAAATCCAGTAAGCGCTTTCGTCTTCTAACAAACAAGACTTCATCAGAATGAATTTAAAATGACACCATCATTCATTTAAATACGAAAACTCCACATCACATGGCCATACAGGTTTAATGTTTTAACCCCTTCCTCTTCAAGTAAGCTACAAAATCCTCTTTGGTATTAAGCCCTGGAGGATAGCAGGCATTCAACTTAACCTGCCATGTGTATTCCAGCCATCCAAGCTCTTCTTCAGCATTGAACTTTGTTTCATAATCAGTAATAGCTCCCAGTACCACAAATTTGAAATCAGCTGTACAATCACCTGTTTTGTAGTGTTTGCCTAAAGCATTGTTGTCATTGCCTGTCTCCACAGCTCTTTCGTGTTCATACATTCTCTTGAATAATTCCCTACAGGTTCGACCCACATAAAATGCCCCACAAGATTTGCAAACAATTAAATAGGCAACATACTTGGATTTACATGTGTAAATATTGTTAATCTTGATCTTATAATTGTTAATAGAAATTACTTTGATTCACTCATAAATCAAATCACAACGACTACATGCAAAACATTTCTCCATCCTACCACCCATACTGGAGGGTTAAACATTAAGTTGGCTTTGAAAAAATGTTTACAGCTCTTCCCTTTTTTGTACACAAAGCATGGACTCTCTCCAACTGCCTTGTAAACCTCTTCATTACTTTTCAGTATTTTCCAGTTAGTTCTAATAATCTGTTTTATAGCTTCTGAATCAACACTAGTGGGTATTTGCACAGCAGTCTTAAAAGTACCAATCCTACTTTTCTTTGGGGGCACTCTAAGGTTGTTTCTAACTTCTTTCACTTCTTCAAATTTGCTCTTTTCAAGTATGCATCCCAAGCATATGAAAGAAAATATTATAAAAGTTCAATTGATGAGGGCTCATCAACTAACTTCAGGGGATTTTGATTTCATCAATGAGGGAACAGACATATGTCGTATATTTACAGCTAGAGGTTATTCCAAAGATTTGGTCAAGAGCAAATTGATATCAAGCTATATTGTTCTTGCCACTACCAGGCATTCTATAATACCCAAAATCTCATTGGACCAGGTTACATCTGCAGTAGTCAAAACCAAAAATACTAGCTCCTTTACACTTGATAATATCTCAGGTTGTTTTAATAGAAAATGTCAAACAAAATCTGCCTTAAACATTTTAAACCTCTTCAATGTAAGTTTCTCCAAGAGTTATATCCTGATAGTGGAGAATGGCCATTGTACAACAAGTAGCCCCTTGACAAACTCCAGAAATTATAGATGTACTACCCTCACAAGTATTGTCTTTAGTGTTATGGAGCTCATAACTGTAGAGGTGATAAATAATGTAGTAGGGCATCTAATACCTGGATCCCAAACCAGCTTGGATTTATAAAATGTAAAGGGTGTCTTCAGAAGACTAATTGAAGCTCTGAATGTGGGTCTGACTGTCCATATTGCTTACTTTGAACCTTCCAAGGTCATTGAAAGCATCTCACATCATGGCAGCATAGATAAACTCTTTCAAATTAACATAAACTCATATGCAGCTTGCCAGATACCCAATAGGCTGTTCAACAGAACAATGCTCTTAATGTCGGGGTACTTCTTCTGGCCACATTTTATTTGACAGTAGGATTCCATGTGACTCTGTCCTGGGTACCCCTGCGCTTTGGCATCTAATTATCAGAAACAAAAGTACATATCACAATTTTGTGGCTAACTAGATTTGTTGATGACTGCAAACTAAATGCAGTTTTCAAATCCCTCTCTGGTACGCAAATAAAATAGAAGATCCTAGACCAGAACAATGCCTGGTTTGTCAGTTTAGGGATCACAGTAAATGCCAATAATTGCAGAATAGTTCCATTTGGGAAAGATGCCACTCCATCTTCTTATCATGTTGCTGGTACCCATCTTAAATGGCTGTTGTACATTTGCCTGAATGATATTTTTAATATAGACAAGATATGTCAGTTGAGTCAAATGTTACACATCATGAAAGATATGTATATTGAAGGATGAATTATCAAAGTCGATGTGTTACGGTTAGGTGAGGTAGCGTAGTTGTGCTAGCTATGGTAGTGTAAGCTAAAGCTATATCTTTTTTTATCAATAACTGTTTTACAGAGGCATTCATTACTGGTGGGGTTTCTAATTATGGACCAGCAGGGACTGCTTTGCTCACCCACCATGTCCCAGGACCCCCATTCTGCATTTCTGGAAACAATCGGAAACATAAAGGTCTTATCAAACACCCTAATATTGGGTAATTTCAATTACCCAAACATTAACTGGGAGAACTATGCAAGTACTAACTCCCTTGCCCAACATTTCCTAGAATTTATAAACTCAAACACCCTGGATCAACTGGTCAACATTCCCACCAGAGGTGACAATATATTGGACTTGGTCATCACCAACATGGGCAAAGGTGTTCCACACTGGAGGTCAAGCCCTGGCTGGTTAGATCTGACCATAAACAAATCACTTTGGATATCCACATTCCGCCCCCACCCCAGACAAGGAAACCACCATGAAAAACTTTTCAAAAGCAAACTTCACGTTACTTAAGACCGAGGTGGAAAGTTTCAAAGCTCCCATGCTAATGGCTAATGCTGTCCAAGCTCCAAAATCCTTTACTAATGCATTCTATGGGCACCTATAAGAATGCATGGATCATCCTATCCCAAGCAAAACCAAGACTCACTCCAACAAGAAAAGGAAACCAGTCTAGTGGACCCCTGCCATAAACAGCCTATACAATAGAAGGAGGAAACTAGTACAGAAAAGAGTAAAATCCCAAGAAGTGAAGACATCCCTGATCAGTATCAGCAAAAAACTACAATCCCTCATAAAATCATTCAAGGCGAGCTTCAAAAGAAAAATTGCCAAGGACTCCAAAGATAAGTGACTGAACTCTGTACCTGGATGTCTCATTATAATCCTGACATCCTAGCCATCACTGAAACATGGCTTCATCCCAACAGAAAGGACATAAACGTATTACCACAAGGCTATAAAATTACCACAACAAATCAAAAACATAAAAAGCAGGAGTCATAGCTGTTTTGTACCCAGATTCATGCAAACTCTCACCTTACACACACAATATATCAAACTTCCAAAATGCTGAGCTCTATGTATCTTTTGTTATAATGAATAACCAGAAATGTCTGTGTATGATGGTTCTATGCCTTCAGGAAAGAATTTGACCTTACTGGAAGATTTCTTGTCCTGGATATCTAATACTATTTCAAATGAGAAAATAATACTAGGAAACATGTATATTGATTGGCAATTATTTTAACTTACATGTTTCTTCCAGAAGCATGAATCTCTATGGTTTCACATAATTTGTAACTACTCTGACCATATATAATATTACTAAAGATAATGGCTGAATACTAGATTGGATAATGGGATCTGACCCCTGCAAACATATGGTACTCTTCCAGATACCCTCAGTGACCACCTTTCACTATTTACTAATAGAATTGTCACCTAAAAACCTAAACAAATCAAATCAATTGCCTTCCCTAACAGGTCTTTGATCTCCCCATCAGCTCCTCATAGATTTGCCTCTGAAAAAACAAAGAATTCTACCTACCAAAATTCAAATTGCACTTTGTAAATCACCTAAAAAGCATAAGGTAATTACAGAGGTATACCAGTCACTCTAGAGACAGATTTTCTAGAAATATAAACTGTCAGTAATCTATCCCACAAAAAAAGCAAAACATTCTAGAGTCCATTAACATAAACTGGCAATGTATGTAATACAGTTTTAGCTGTTAAATGTGTAATCCAAAAGTTTCCACAGCTGATCAGATACTGCATAAACTCCTTTACAGACAATTATAATCAGGCTTGTCACTGCCCCACTTTTCTTCTTTGTAACATTTAGAAGCCCCTACAGGACATTGAGTCCAAAACAATAGCAGCCCTAGCCATTCTGTTTAAAATTCTGTATCTTCCTATCCCTCCCTCACCTGTCCCATGTTAGTGATTTAGGTTATCCAAGTTAATTCTGTCACAATATAGAGTATAGTTATATATATTATATTATATTATATTATATTATATATATATATATATATATATATATAGTTAGTATACTAACCTCAAAAAAAGGCATAGCAAAATTAATTTAAAATGGGTGGCGAAAGCCAAACACACTCTGGCTAGGCTTATAAATGCCCTAGGGCAGATAGCCTAGTATGAACCTATGAACCTATGAACCTATGAATAGCTCAGGGTGCATGTCATAACCTTTTCGAATCTCTAAAAGTATTAACTCTTTTACATCTTGTCTGAGCACCTTACACAGGCTGCTCTTATGTCTTTCCCCCTCTGGGGAACTTATTTCCCCTGACAGCATAACCAAGACAAAAAAAGGTATCGGTTTATGTAATTTACCTGGTCATTTCCTTTGCAGGTCTAAATGCACTGATTGTTTCTAAAGTCATATATATTTCTAAACTCATATAACACCCTGTACCAAATGGATCTGCAATCCGCGGTGGTGCAGCGGTAGCCTTGTTGCCTCACAGCAAGAGGTGATCCCGTTCGATTCTCGGCTGGAGTGCGGAGAGTGCCTTCTGTGTGGAGTCTGCATGTCCTCCCCATGGTTGAATGGGCGTTTGAAAGACATGCGTAAATGGGTGTGCCTTCGCTGAAGGTTGGGCATCGAGCTAGCAACTCGGCACCATAAAAACCTACTGCCAATTATTAGCAGACCAGAGTTCTGCTGTGGTGACCCCTAAATGGGAAAAGCCGAAAGACAAACGACAACAACCAAATGGATCTGCAGTGGCTCTCTTCCTTCCCTACTCCCACCCATCAAAATAAAAATCTCTTCCCATTTAGAGGTGTAGTCAAAATAGAGGCACAATTTTCAAATCAATTATCTTCCCTAGCAGGTGTTTAATCATCTATGTGTGTGAAAATAAGTAATGTAACTAAATCTATTCTTTAGCAAAGTGTGTAAGAGTTACAAAATTCATTAATAACATTTATAAGAGCAAGGAAATGTCTGTAACAGGATTTTGAGCCAACATACTGTAGAAAGTAAAGTTTGCTAGAATAGTTGAATTGCAGTGCTGTGTGGTTGTGAATAAAATGCACAATGACTTTACAGTATTGTCGAGTTATGAAGATAAAATGCTGGCGCTTATTACACTTGTAAAAATATGTTCTAACTGTAACTGATTGCTGTATTACAGGATTTAAAGAATTTCAGTGAGCCAGTGAGATATTAGGATATCATTGTATGTTAAGTGTGTGCATAAAGTGCTTTCTCAGAGACATCTGCTCATGAAAGCTAATCTTACAACTCTAAAGTAGTACAGGGCAGTTAGCAGATAAGCTTACCATTCCCCAAAAAGTAGGGTTCCTAGTGTAATTATTAGGAAACAAAGAATGCACTTTAGTTGGGGTGGTCAGCAATGTAAAGATAATTTTCAGTTGTTCCTTCCTATTCATGTGATTTTTATAAATATCCTTTACCTGCAACACTCTGTACTATACTCAGCAATTCTAATATTTCTTATTTATATTATTTATTCTTTTTGCAGAATCTGTACCTCAAAAGCAAAGCATTTTGCTTACTATTACTCATACTCATACCACACTGTGCATCACCCAAGAAAACTGAAGTGTGAAGACAGAAGTACGCCAGTCATCCTAACAACAGATTTCCTCCAAATTAAAACTGCCAAGTTATGTAAAAGAAACATGACAGTTTTAGACATTCATTTTATAATCCAGGAGTTTACACAGCTCATCAGGTATATATCTCAGATTATAATCAAGCTTATCACTGCCCCAATTTTTTGTAACATCTAGAAGCCCCTATAAGATAGGAGGTCGGAATGGAGAGATGACAAAATCAGCAAGCAAAGGACAGTAATATTGCCGGAACTCATTCTCAAGTCTTGGTGAGTACCTTCATGAGGTGGACCCTGTTGTTACAAAATCTTACCAAAACAACACTGATATATTGACTGTATTTTATATAGCATATATTATGGACAGAAGTGGATTAAAAAATAAGCAAAAGACAGCTGGGTGCACAAGTCCTAGGATAAAAACATGTCCAGTTGTGGTATGTACACTGGTGCCAGTAATGGAAAAAAATGACAAAGTAGAATCCTGAAGACACAGGAACATTCCTAAAATTGGGTTAAGCCAGGCTTCGGGGGGGGGGGGGGGCTCCCTCCCCTTTGTAGACGGAAGTAATAGTTCACAAAAAACATAAAAACTGACAGGCCAAAAAAAAGAGCCATAAAGATGATAGACTGAATTACTGAGGAGAAGGAAGAACTTATGTATTGTTACTATTATACAAAAAGGCCTGAATTTCTAGATAGAAGATATTCAAAAAGATTACGAGAGAAGTAAGAGGAAAGAAAAATACTTGCAGAAGAAATACTGCCAAAAGTTTCAAATGCATGTTTGTGTTTATTAATGCAACAGATCCATGAAAAACATTATATAGACCAAGAAAGTTTGGGCTGTTTGGAAAAAAAAAAAATAACAGGAATTGTGAAAACATAAATAATAAAACCTAGAGATTTTTTAAAGGTATAAAATAGAGACATAGATATGGGAAAGAAAGAGAGATCTGATATGGGGCAATATTTATGCAAAACAGAAAGCCAAAGTAATGAATACAAAAAAGGAGCTCCAAAGATATTTGAAGAGGAATACAGGTAAAGGCACCCAGATATGGAAAGTTTCAGTATATAAAAAATAAGATTACAAAGGGGGAATGTAGAACATAAGATTAGTAAAGTAGAATTAAAGTTATGGATTACCCGCAGAGTGAAGGATTTAGTGTAGGAAACCCAACTCTGGTAGCGTCACAGCATGATGGAACAAGGAGTCCCAAATTAATGAGAAATAGTTGGTGCGGGAAGCATCCGATTACTTGCTCCATGAAGATAGTCTGCAGCCTTCAATAGGAAACCAGTGCAAAAGTTCAGTTGGAGTTGCACAGCAAGAGAAGGAGCAGGAAGCAGTGGCAACTCTGACACAGTCAATGCTGTGGAGTGATATTCCAGTGAGTTCCCATATGAAAGGGCAATGGATGATGCGGAATGCAGCTGCAGGCAATATGTCACAGAAAGATGTTCTGGAACTTTCTGTACAATCTCCACAGGAAACAAATAACAAAGAATGTGTCCTCCATTTAGAAGAAAATGATCTAAGGGAAGAGTTATTTGATTTAATAGACATGGATAGACATATTAAGATCGATGAAAGAAATAGATTACACAAGGTCAATAAGACCTAAAATGTTAGAAGTCTGATAAAACAAATGAACACAGTGTTCAAAACTATTAACAGAAATTCATGCAATATAACAAAAGTAAATAGTGTGCAGCCCAAAATAATAACAGATAAAGTCTTAATACAAAAACACAGAACAATAATTAAAAGGAAGCGAAGAAATCCAATGCCATCAGGAAAGCACTGAATAGAGAAAACTATAAAGTAATTAAGACAAGAAGTATCACTGTTAGAAGAGACTAGAAGAGGGAACACATCAACAAAAATACTTAGAAATATAGACAAGATAAAAATCAATGCACAGTATTAGAACAGACCAGGCTCTGTTGTACATTATGGCAAATAATAAACTAAAGATATCAGCACAGGCAGAACAATTTAGAAGGTATGCAGATAAATATAAAGTAGATGTACAAAATAAGCAATTCATTGTTCCACAGAAACTGTTTTTATAGAGAAGTCGGAAACAAACTAAAAGGAATATTAACACCACCAAAAAAAAAAAAAGAAAAAATAGACATATTTTGGAAAATGTCTTTGAAGATCCTGTGGACCATAATGGATAGAAGAAGTCAAAGAAACAGTAAGAAGTTCAAATATACAGGATATGAAATAGGATGAAGTAATGGCCAACGAAATTGAAACAAAATTAAAAAAGCTCTTAAATGGAAAACCCAAGGCCCAGATGCAGTTCCTAGCATCTGGTTTAAAGTATTAATATCTTTACATGAAGATTTAGCCTTGGGTAAAAACTATTTACATGTGTATCCTAAACAAATGCTAGCCTGGTTAACAGGAAAAATTATACCTCTTCTTTACAGTGAACCTGCAAACTATCCAATAAACCATAGACAATAACTTGCTTTAACTGATTTTGATGCTGACATAGTTTAAAGTAATTTAGAATAAAACTTAATCATGGCAATATAACAAAAGGGTATCAAACAAAGGATCATTTGTTGTTAAACAAAGTAATAATGGAAAAAAGTAAAAAGGGGAAGAATCTAAGTATGGCATGGATAGATTACCAAAATGCATTTAACAGTATCCAACATTCATGGATAAAGGAGTGCTTACAGATGTATAAGATACATCCTACATTGACCAATTACATCACAGTGACCCTGAAACAGTGACAAACTATTCTGCACCCTAGTCATGATAAAGGACAAATTATTATCCTAGGGATAAAAATTCAAAGGGGAATATTTCAAGGTGACTCTTTCTCACCACTGCTCTTTTGTCTTATCCTTAACCCATTAAGCTGTCTACTTAACATATTATGTCATGGTCATAATTTGGGTCCCAGAAAACAACAAAGTATAAAGACTTTTCATCTTCTTTTTGTGGATGATTTAAAACGGTATAGTTTGTCAAATGAGCAGCTGAAAGCACAACTGCAAGTAGTCAAAACTTTTTTAGATGATATAAGAATGTCATTTGGTCGTAATAAATGCACCAAGAAAATATCAGTCTGGGACAGGAATCTGATATATAAGAACTTGAGCACGAGGGTGTGTATAAATATTTGGGAAGTGATGAAGGATTGACAATAAAACATGAACAAATGTGAACAAAACTCAGTAAAGAATATTTTTGAAGACTAAAATTAATACTGAAAACAGCCCTCACATCTTTGAACAAAGTCCAAGCTATAAACCAATGTGTTCTTTATTTTCTAAGTTACAGTTTTGGGGTGATTGACTGTCTCCAAAAGGCATTACGTCAGTTGGAAAGGAAAACAAGAAAAATAGTTCAGACTTAACAAATGATATATAAAAAATCAGTGTATACCAAGATTATATATTCTTCTTTCTGAAGGAGGTATGGGCCTCCTCAAAAGTGATTATATGTAGAGATCTACAACCATAGGACTGCATACATATCTACTGACTTTACAGGATCCAAACATAGTGAAAGTTTTAAAACATAAGGAGAACATGTCTAAGATGACTTCCATGCTTATTTTAGCAGAAGCATATCTGTGTCAAGAAGGAATGGAAATCTAACCAGAAGTAGACAACAATCAGGCAGCAACTGAATATGCCAAAAAAACAAAAGAAAGAATATAAAAAGGATCAGATCAAAAGGCAAGAGATGTGGAAAAGGCATAAATATAGTTCTAAGTACAGAAAACTCCTGGAACAAACTCAGGTCGATCATGAGCTGAGGCAGGAATAGTTAATGAGAAGTGAATTTAAACCAAAAGATGAAAGGGTAATATTGGTAACCCAGGATCGTATACTATGTACATCTTGGTTTACAATGTCCATTGAACATGTGAGAGAAACAGACAAATGTAGGTACTGTAAAACAGAACTGAAAGCAGTCCCACATCTTGTTGCTGAGTAAGACACACTAATGGCAGAGGGCCTATATACGGAAAGGCATATTAATGTGGCAAGACTGTTGTATTGGGAAATGTGCAAACATTACAATACTGAAGTAGCTCAGAAGCATTGAAGGCATGAGTTGCAAGGCATTATAGACAATGATGAAGTTTATATTACATGGGATCACACATTACTGACTGTTCAAAAAATAGATGAGAGAAAACAAGATATAGTAATCCATGAAAATAAATTCATACACCCAATGATTGCACTGTTTTACATACCAAGAGCCACAAAGTCATAAAGTACCAGGATCTGCAGGCAGAAGTTAGGACAATGTGGAAGAAGGATTACCAGATAATTCAAAGTAGTAGGAGCAATGGGTCTCTTAAAAAGAGTTTACATCTGTATTTATATATGGTACCAATACATGTAACTTCATATGAATTGCAAAAGGAGCCAGTTCTGGGCAGATTGCGGGTGCTGCAAAGGGCACTTTTGGCTAACATCAAAGATTGGAACAAAACTAATTTCATGCACTTTAATCATACTTTGACTTAAGAATGGGGTCCATTCCCATCATGGTATTAGAAACCCAAAAGACTTGGGGAAATTGAACTAACAGTGAAAACAAAACACTAACAGCCCTGACCATCTTATTTAACATACTGGACCTTTGTACTCCGACTCAACTGTCCAAATTTAGGGGTCTAGGTTATCCAAGATCATTCTGGCACAACAGCTCAATATGCATGCTCTGCTATTACCCATCTCTTTGAATTTGTAAATGTCTTAACTCTTCTACATCTTACCCATGCACCTTACACAGGCTGTTGTTATGTCTCTTCCCCCCTCTGGATAACTTGCTTCCCTTAACAGCATAACCAAGACAAAAAATAATGGTTTATTTCAATTACCCGGTCACCTCCTTCTCAGGTCTAAATTCACAGATTGCTCCTGAACTTAGACAACATCATGCTATGGTGGCCCCCACTTGTTTCTGAAGTCAGACAACTTCCTGTTGTGGTGGGCGCCACTTTCTCACTCTCATTATGCTCATGTCACTTCATTTCCCTACCCATCCTCAGTTTCCGGCTGACCCTTGTATACTACATTTGAACTTACTAAACTCTGCCCAATAAAACAGCAATCAATAACATTGATACTTCCTGCCTTCCCAACCCATCACCTCATATAATTTCATAGACATTAACACCTTATCCTACTCCCACTAGTATAGGACTGACAAAGCTCTTGATATTTCTTGCATACACCTCTCCCTTTTAGTGCATCTTTACAACATCTCTTTCTTTTCCTTTCTTTAACTGCAAAAAAAAAACATAAACGTTCTCATCTTTTTCTCCACCTTTCTCTCACACATAATCATCCTTCCTTAACAGACTAATACAGTACTACAAATACATGTTGCCACCTATTACCCTTGAATATCCACAGTTATCCTCTTCCTTTTTACTTAGCTTACATGCTCCTCATAGGATCTTAGGATCATAGGAAGTTTCTAGGCTAATGACCCTAGGACCCCTACAAGTGGATCCAAGTCCTACCCTTATTTCCATGATCAGCACCAATTGCCTCTGTCCAAGAGGGACACAGATGAAGCACCTGGAGTGAAATTACAGATACCCATCCAATTGTCCAGATTGCGTTTGTCTGTGAGACAAATCTGTCCCTCCAGCAGGTTCTATACATATCACATACCAGGTTAAGGTCTTTAGAATGTGTAACCCATGTACCGTTTGGCTTGAGGATATGCAGCATTTCCAATAAAACAGGGTCAAAGATTGCCTTATATGCAAGGCATAGATCTCCTCTGAGTAGTCTGTATGAAACAGAATAAAATGACTGTGATTTTAGATGATATACATAGGACAGATGATGAAGGCCTTGAATTTTCCTGTACATATCAAAAGGGGCATTGTACTCAATTATTGACCTGATGAGGGAAGAGTACAGAAAGGTTATAACTTTTAGTTTCTTGATGCAATGCCCTTACTTGTGTGATGAGCAATATAGAATGACCTTCTTACCACTGTGGAGACATGGTGATTAAAGGTAAGGTTGTTGTTAACCTGTTTGTCCAGGTCTCTCACCACTGAGTGTGCACTTAGGGTGTTGATATTGATGTGGTAGTTAGCAGGAACATTACACTTACTGAAAGGGATGATAATACATTTTTTTTGCATTGCGTTTAAGGCCATGACTTTGATACCAATCATTTGTTTGTGTAAGAACCCTCTTGTAGGATGCTGACATTGTTTGGAGATTCTATGACCACTTCCAATTTGCAGTCATCAGCAGACTTTGTCGGCCACAGACCTTTAGTTTTAGCCTGTACTTTGGAGAAGTAGATTCCAAACAGTAGAGGTCCCAGGATTTATCTCTGTGGAATACCACATGTTACAGGTCTGCTGTTGGAGGTGGATTCCCTTATTTTGACTATAAAGGTTTTATCAGTGAGCCAGTTAGTGGCCCATCTAATGATATAAGGGCTGATGCCTAAATGGGTGAGTTTGTCAATAATGCCTGAGTCGGGGATGGTGTCAAAAGCCTTGGCTAAGTCTAGGTAGCCTGTATGCACAGATTTCCCCTTGTTCAGGGCCTTGGTGACTGTCTTGAAGAAGTCCACAAGATTTAACAGACATGATTTCCCTTTGACAAATCCAAACTTGAGTTGGGTCAAGTGTTTGCAGAGTACCTATATCTTTGTTGATAAGGCCCATGATGATTTGTTCCATGGTCTTGCAGATAAGGCTAGTCAGGCTAATAGGTCTGTAGTTCCCTGGGTCAGTGGAGGCACCACCTTTGTGCAAGGGGATAATGGTGGCCATGTTCCATTCAGCTGGGATGAAACCAATGCTTAGACTATCACTTTCTAGATCAAACACAGCTCCCCCTATTCTCATAGAACCTTTGCTCCAAATCCTCATTCACCGTAAAACAGCTTACATACCAAACAGTGCAATCCTAACTCACAGCTCCTGTGCAAGTCCTTACCTCTCACAAACCCTTTCCCATTTCCCTCACTCTTCTCATTCCTCATGCATCCATTCACTCTCCTCTTTTATTGACTACTCTCAGTCTTCAGCTGTTAATACTACTTCCCCTAACCCTACTCACAAATGTAACCTCATTTCATAGACATCTTTTCTCTCACTATCTTCCACCCCAAACCACTAAGTCACAAAACAAAACACATTTTACACCCATTCAGCCTTCCCTAAGATACACCGTATCACACACTTTGATCTCTCTAAACACATCTATTTAAATGCCTCAGTAAGAAAACTTGAGTAAAAACATAAATTCAAATACAACTGTCCTCTCCCAACAAACACTTTATATCAAAACTGGAACTAAGTGGTGACACCCACCCAAACCCTGGTCCTCCAACACACCAAGGACTTGCCTGTCCCACAAAAAAATATATATCTATATTCTTTACCCAAAACGTATAAGCAGGCTTACTATATGTTAATATGAACTTTAGAAGCATATGCAATGAAGTATCGTATAGACTGTCATATAGACTTCTTAGGGGAGACTTATGCCTGGCCTACTGAGCAATCCAAGACCCAAACCTAATGAACTTGCTGCATATCAGTAAATCAAATAGGACTAGGGTTACCTGTTCCAGGGACCTAAATATGGCCTGCGACTTAAATAGGACATGCTGGAGGGACAGATTTATCTCCCAGTGACTGCCACATCTTTGGAACAGGCTACCAATTCATGTGAAACAGAGCACCTCTATGACACTGTTCAAGGGGAACCTGGATGAGTGGGTGCGGCATCATAAATTCTTACTGGGGATAGTGCCCACAATCCTTCTGGACATGGACAGTCATCACTAAATGCAATCTTGGGTATTGACTAACATTTTCATGGTATTACATTGGGATGAAACAGCTAGGCTTAAAATGACCTCCGAGTCAATAACCTACCAATTTCCTATGTTCCTATGAGTCTATGATCATATATACATGCAGACATTGTCCTATGTTCCTCAGATATATTAGTTAGAAACATGGCTAAAATCAGATATAAAATACAAAGACATTCTAGTACCAGGCTACAACATCTTAAGAATAGATAGAAAAAAAAGCTGGAGTGGTAGTAATATTTTTTATGGAAATACCATTAAAATGACTTCCCATCCTAACCCAATTCTTCATTTAACAATAAAGACATATTCATCTCTCAGCTAAAGCTTAACAATTAAAAGAGTATTTGTATAACTGCTCCATACTTACCACCTGGTAACAATATTAGTACTGTTGAATAAATTGTCTGCTGGATATCCACCAGTGTAACTCATGAAACAATCATACTGAGAGATCTCAATATTGACTGGCAAATAATATGCTCAGATATCCTAATTTACACAATAAACCAGTATAATTTAATTTGCCTCTTCAGTGCTCCAACTAGGCAACAACAACAAATGTATAACATTAAGGAATCTACATTGGACTGGATTCTTACCTCATCTCCAAATAAAATAACCCCCAGTGGTTGCTTACCATACACCATCAGTTAACAACCTCCTACCTTTGCTGTTAGGCATCAAAACAATATCCTCAGACAATCATAAGCAGGCATACAACCTCAGCAAATTCCAAGTGCAAACTTTTTTTTCCAGCCATCATCCATGTAATTGCAATATTATAAAAAAATGCATCTAGAGGAGGCAGTCTCAGAATTTAAGAAAATATTTCTTAATATACTAAATACAAAAAAGAATAAAATCTAACCCATCATCATGCTTAAGAAATGATTCCAAAAAAAGTATGTATATCAGAGGCAAAGTCTGGAAACAATGGCTACAAATCAAATTTCAGAGCTACTGGCAACATTTCAAACATTTCGGAAACTGTACCAAATTCCATATTAAGACAAACGAACAAACAACATTTTATAATATCATTCAGGAAAATACCAGCAGATCCCAAGGATCTTTTGGGCATCACTGAAACTCTTCACCCTAGTAAAACAACCACACTAATCTCATCAACTAATAACAACAATGACATTGCCACAGAGTTCAACAACTTCATCCAAACAGGTTTATCTCAACATAGATTATCCCTACTCTACTCCATTACCACGAATACTCAGCTAAATAAATTCATAACATCCCTCTCTTTAAAACATATCCCAACTTTGGTAGTCAAAAAACATCTCTAAAATCTTAAACCTACAAGTTTAGCTATAGAGAACCTACAAGGCAATTACATTAAAATGGCAGCTGACTCTTTGCCTACCTCATCTCCGTACTTATTAACCATTCCATTACAGAATGTCCCAACCCTCAGGAAAAAAAAATCTTATACTATATGCTTTCACAAAGGCAGAAATTCAGTAAAATTATCAAAATACAGACCTATCACAATACTATCTCCCTTATCAAAATTCCTGCTGAAATTATTCACTCACAGCTCCTTGGGAACCTCACTGCCAACAGCCTTCTCTTGAACTTAACATGGCTTTTATCCAAATCATAGCACCACAACTGCCCTTCTACATAACACAATCAACATAGGAATGCAAGACACTTAGCCTCATCCATTTTCCTTGACATATCCAATGCATAAGACACTAAACTACTAAATAAACTCTCCTCCCTAGGCAGCTTCCAAACTATGCTATCCTGGTTCAATAGCTACATTTGCAGCAGACAAGACAACAGACTATAAAATGGCAGCATGCATTCTCAGTTTTCCTTCCAGTTCCAGTAAGTCTTCCCCAATGCTTGATTCTTGATAAATAAGCTAACAAACAAGCTACCATCATGCAGTATGTCAATGACTCCACCCCCCTCAGAACTGCAACAAGTCAAACAAAATTCCAACAGTCACTCAATAATCCTTTTCATCTGTCTTGTCCTGGCTAACCAATGCAAGCTTGCTCTTCCTAAGCAAAGCAAATTAATGCTATCCATATCCAAACAATTCTCTGCCCTCAAATACTCTTTAAATCTTATTTCAGCCAATAACATTACCATAGAAAAGTTAACTTACACAAAACTGCTAGGTATAACTGCAGACAGAGATGTGAAATTTGATCTATACATGCAAAAAGTCATTAAAAAAATCAGACATCTCTTCTGATCATACCCATACATACGTAACTGAAGCAATAGGTCTACCTCCTTCCCAGACTCCTATACGCATCAGCCATATTTATGAAATTGCAAATCTTACCACAAGCAAGGTTGAAGGCACGTTACAACAAAGTAGCAAAATTTGCTGCAAACCTGACATATAGGACTTAACCAGTGATTCCCTTTAAAACAAATACAGTGATTAGAACTACCTCAATACCTAATCTATACCCAGGCAGTTACAGCCTATAATATTATCTATAACACAGATAATTAATTGTCCTTCAGTGAAAAATAACTTTTAGCAGTATTCACTATGCAGAGAGGTATGCTCCAGTGAAAAACTTCTAGTTACCACAAAGTCAAACAATGCTGCAGGAAATACTCTGTATTTCAGTTACATCACCAAACTTTGGAACAACCACTTCCACTAAAATAAACAGATAAATTAAAAGGCTTTAAACTCAAATTAAATCAGCATCTGACTATCTCCTGGTTATTCTCATGTAATGACCAAGACAATGTGGAACCCTCAAGCCACTACCATGTAAATACTACCTAGCTTGCAGATACTTTCAGTATATACTATAAGCTGCTTGCACATCTGTACTGCCTCACCCCCATTTCTCTACAGATGTCTCCTCTTTTTCCTCCAATTACCCTAAATAACCACTTTTTTTCTCATCTCTCCCACCACCATATCATATTGTTTATTTCTCTTACATCCTCTACTCTGCCTCCATTTCTTCCATTTTTTAACATAGTTACACTATTTTAATATTGGATAAATTGAACACCACTCTCAAAGATCTTTATACTAATATCATGCTTCCTTAGAATTTTATATATTAGACAATTATTCTATGTATTCTTAATGTAGTGTTTCATTCAAACCTTAGATAATAGACCATTATTGTATGTTGTCTTCATTTTTATTGCATTGTTTTTCCTTAGAACTCTATATTACAACAGTACAGTGTGTATTTTTATTCTCGTTGTTTGGAACTTTTCTCCCCAGGTCTCAGATGAAAAGTTGCTTTTACTCAGTGGGACATTCCCAGTCAACATAACTAAAAAAATAAATAAGCAAATAAATAAATAAACAGACACTCTTACAAAGTAATTTCTAATTTATTGAAAGTTAACATGAATGCATTCACATCCATCCTAAAATCATATAACTAGTCCACCCTTAAAGCTCTATTTATTTATTATTTTATTTATTTTACATTTGTTGACTGGGCTAGTCTAACTGGATATATGTCCATTTTTAGTAGAGGCCTGGAGAGATAGCTCAGAGGAAGCAAAATACAATCACGTATGCAAAAAATTAATGTGTACAATGAACATTGCAGGTACAGAACAGAGAATAATCACAGAGGTAATTTTTTCATAGCATAGTGCTAAATATACAGATACAATTAGTACAATACAAATTTAGTTGCAATAGAACATGTAAAAAGATAGCAGCTGAGTTATACAATATATTAGTAAACAAGTTGTCATAAAGAAAGAGAAGGAGCTGAAATATACAGTATATGAATAAAAGTAGTCTCCTTAATAAATTCTGAGGATGTGAGTAAAAATATCTTGAAGGACTAGGTCAGTTGTTTCTAAGAAAAGGAACAAGACTACTGAGAGGAGGAGGGTAGGTAGATCCAAGTAAGAGCGCTAGTAGATCAGTCAGGTTTAGTACAGGGGCACAACAAGTGTGTTCTGAGGAAAAGTTTCAGTTTGTTTTTAAAGAGTGATATAGAGGGAAGAGAGGACAGTTCGCTAGGGAGAAGGTTCCATGATTTTCCAACAGTATTTGAGAAAAGAGAGTCCCCAGCCCTGTTGTTTAATTTACAAATATTTACAAGAAGTTTATGTGAAGAACTTAAGTTCTTTAGATTGTTGTAGGGGATAATGAGGGTAGATAGTATAGGGGTATGGTAGGATGGTAAAGGGATTTGTGGGCAATGGTAAGTTGGTGGAATTTAAGCTGATTTTGTAATTCAAGCCATCCTAGTTGCTTTAGGTTACTACAGTGGTGGGTTCTGAAAGGGTTACCTGTAACAAATCTGGCTATGTTATTGTAGGAGTTTTCCAATTTATTAAGGTTGTTTTTAGAGAGATTAGTACATATGGGTGAGGCATAGAGGAGAATGGATATTAGATGAGTGTGAGCAATAGTTATTCTTGCTGCAGGAGAGAGGAAGGGCTTGATCCTGTAGAGAGAGCCTAGTTTTCTATTAACAGATTTTAGGGTATTGTTAATATGGGTGTCAAAGTTAAGGTTGTTATCTATGGTGATATCTAGCAGTTTGGTAGCTGGGTCTGGGGATATGGGAGTACTGTTATTGGATGTTACTATGAAGTCTATAGGGGGAACTTACAAGTAGGAGTGAAAAGGAGGAGTTTATTTTTTGGGGGTTCAGAAGGAGAGAGCATATAGTAAACCATTGTTCAGCTGTGTTAAAGACCTTTTGGGTAAGAGAGTGAAGTTCAGATATGGATGTGGCTGAGCATATAAGTGTGGAATCATCTGCATATTGTATGCATGTAGCTTGGGGGGTTGCTAGGTGAAGGTATTTGATAAATAGAGAAAATAGGAGAGGTCCTAATATGGACCCTTGAGGGACACCTACGTTAATGGGCAGATGGGTAGATAAAGTGTTATGCCAAAGAACGCCTGTTGTCTGTTGTCCAAATAGGATCGGAACCATTTTATAGTTAATGTATCTAGTGACAGAGATTTGAGGATATTTATAAGTATCTGGTGATTTACCATATCGAACACCTTAGACAGATCTATAAACAGCGTAGAGGAAAGCATATTGAGGTTACGTTTTTTGTTGATACAGTCCGTGAAGGAAAGTAGGGCAGTAGTAGTGCTGTGGGAAGGTCTGAAACCATGTTGAGAGTTGGAAAGTAAGTTATTTTGGATTAGGTGGTCTAGCAATTGTCTATGGATGCATTTTTCCATGATCTTTGCTAGGGGAGACAGTAGGGCAATGGGGCGGTAATTGAAGAGTTCAGTAGAGTTACCTCCCTTATGAAGGGGGATAATATGGGAGACCTTCCATATTCTAGGGATGTGTCCTTCACTGATGGTTCTGTTGATAAAAATGGAAATGGGGTAGGTGATAGATTTAGCTGCCTTTTGTAGATATTCAGTGGGTAGTTGGTCTGCTGGAGGAGAGGATGGTTTCCGTTTTTGGATAAGGGCAAGAATATATGTAGTTGGCACTGGTTGGAGGAGAAATGGAGGGGGTGGGTTAGTGGTAGAGTTGGATATAGATAAGTCCTGAGTGGATTACTGACTGGCAAGAGTTTGAATGGCCTCAGTGAAAAAGGTATTAAAGGCATTAACAGTCTGCTTGGGATTCTCTTGGTCTGTGCCCTGTGGGTTTGGTGTGATGGATTGGCCTGGGTGTAATAATTGATTAATACTTGGCCAGTACTTTTGTGGTTTATTATGGTGAGTCTGCTGGAATTGTGGGTAGTAGTTTCTTTTGTCAGACAATACAGCTTTTTTGGTTTCATTTTTTAGTTGCCTGAAGTTTTGTTGATCTAGTTGGTTTTTAGTTAAGTGAGATTTATTCCAGTATTTATTTATGAGTTGGATTTTTTGCCTGGTTTCTTTTGAAAGCCGTGGGGCAAATTTAGTTCTTATTCTAATTGAGCAGGTTGGGGCATGGTGGTTTAGTATGGCTAGGAAGTTAGAATTAAAGTAATTAAAAGTTTCATCCAGTGTGAGGTATTTTAAGGGAGACCAGTTACATGCTCTTAGTTCCCTTAGGAAGAGATTGGGGTTGAAGTTTTTCTTGGTTCTAATTGTCCTAGATATGGTTGGATTAGGTAGACTGGTTTTAAGCCAGATGATGTATGTTAGTGAATGGTCACTTACATCATCAGGGAGGGTTCCAGATTCATATGTCTGGGGATGATTATTTATGTGAATCCAATCTAAGGTACTTTCTTTCTTATTAGGCTTGTTTATCCTGGTAGGGGAGGTAATGGTTTGTGAAAAACCAAAAAGGTTAATATGACTTGTAGGGTGGGTACTGCTACAACACTTCCAATTGATGTTAAAATCACCTAGGATTATGGTTACTTGGGGTAAATTTTGGGATAGCCAACAAAGGATATTCTCTATTGTTGCAATGTTATTACTAGGTGGAAGATACGTACAGATAATATAAACGGATTTGAATTTGTTAAGTTGAAACTTGGCAATAAGAATTTTAGCATTGGAGTCTTGAGGAGGATTTATAGTCGTAGGTAGTAATCTGTAGCCTATATTTAAAAAGGATAGCTACACCACCACCCTTTTTGGTTGTACGGTCAAGTTGCAAGATATTATAACCAGGTGGGATGACTTCATTGTCTTTAGTTACAGGTTTTAACCAAGTTTCTGTTAAACAAAGAATGTCAAAGGAGTAGACTACCAGGAGAGCATGGAGTTATGCAACTTTGTTATTAATGCTACATATGTTGAGGTGAGCTAATAAGAGTGAGTTAGGTGGTTTGGTAAGGGACTGGATAGTATGGGGGTTGGGGTTATGTAGTTGAGTGGTAGTAGCAGTTATTGGGCCTGGGTTTGGGTGAATGTCTCTATCTTTTAAAGAGAGGAGTAGTGTTTGAAATCTAGGATTTGGGAGTTTACTATATAGTGTTAGATATTTTCTGGGATTGGGAGAGTCATATCTAATGTGGGTTATCCTATGGTATTTTGCTAGTAGATAGCTGGGTGTAGATGTTATGTTAACATGGTTAGTGAGAAAAGGTAGAGAAGAAGAGGTAGATAGCGTATTGGGGTGGAGGAAGTGTGGCTATATTGGGTGTTCATAGGAGGTTAGCAGGTAAGCTAAAGTTAGAGGTGGTAGAAGTGTAAGTATGACTAACCTCTGTAAGAGGGCTGGGGAGGGTAGCTTCTACATCTGGAAGAGTATGCTGTTAGGTTCTAGTTATAGGCTTAGAGGTATGCTAAGTGTGGAAGGAAATAGGTGGAGGGCGTGGCTAGGTAAAATTGGGATAGGTAAGTGAAACGAGGGAATTGGAGTTAATTAGCAATGGGGAAGAGTTTGAGATTAGTGGAAGAGGGAAGAGGGTGTGGTTAGATGGTATAAGAGTAGGATCCCTGGGGGTGGGTTGGAATTGGGGGTAGGGTAGGGGAGCGGAGTGAGCCCATAGGGCGAACAAAGTGGGGCAAGAGCAAAAGAGGTGAGTGCAGCTGAGAAAGTATCAGCCACTGCTGTTCAAACAACAGGCAAGAAAGTATTCAGTGTAAGTTATAAACCTACTGCTGGTCTGGGCTTTGGGATAATGAGAGTTTGTACTTAAATGGGTTTACGGATAGATGGTAGGAGTAGGTATATAATCAACCTGTAGTTAGTATGGGAATAAAATCAAAAAAACAAAATTAAAATCCTTAGGATAATAAAAAGTTGTCCAGCTATATAGAGTTATAGTGTTAGTGCCACCTAGCGGTTAAAGAAGATATCAACCTGTGGGATTCGCAAGAGCAGATTCTATAATGCTAAATGAGGTTAAGTCAGGACTGAAGGGGGGGTGGCCAAGGGTCTGCGATAGGCTGCTTAACATGCACACTCAGGAAGGCAGACTAGTACATAAAGGTGGTACAAAATATTAAGTTGTTCAGGTAATTAACCTTAAGCTACATACATTGATAAGGTTCTGAATTTGGGGTTCCTCTCCACGATAACTTTCTGTGAAGCCAGGTTAGCAGATAAAATTCATAGAAGTTTCCTGGTGTATGCAGGAGGGAAAACCCCGTTTAGTTGGATGATGGGGGGGAGCACCCGAGGACAGTTAACTGTAAGAGAGAGAGAGACGGAAGTGTTAGATAATCTAGTAGATGCAGGGAAATGTAGAGAATTAAGGCAGACATATTGCTTTCTACAGGGGAGTAAAGTGTTAGTAAGGTCATACAGGAGGTAGAGAGAGTCTAGGGATAGATGTAGATAAATGGTATGAGAACAGGGAGAGTAGATATTGATTAGTAAAAAGTAGAGAGCAAGTCATTTAAATATCTAATCCAATGCAAATAAGCAGTGCAATCATTCATACTGATAGAACAATCACTGTGTAGCACAATACTAGTACAACTTGTTCAATAAAACACAAGGTTACATTAATCATAGGTTTTGCACAGAAAAGCAGAAATATTAATCAAAGCTCATTCAGTTGGTGAGAGATAAAATAAAAGAAAAATAAAAGAATAAATAAATAAATAAATAATTCAACAATTGAATTACTAAGTCAAGGTTATACTCTGTCTCCATATAAGGCTCATTTAACTTATTAATTACTTCAGAAAATAACTTGTCTGAAGAAATGGTTTGGGAGAGATGAATAACTTACCATTTGATGTCATTAGTTTTCAGGTATTTGTGATGTTCTGTGGATGAGTGCAAATAATTATTAACAAATGTAGGTTTTCTGTACTTGATGGTACCCCATTAACCATTCTGTACATTCTTATAAATCTCAGTGCCAAAAATGTTATGTTACCTTTGACAGTATCATCTATTAAAACTAGGAATTCAGTGGTCTCATTTATACAAGTTAAAATTCATTAAAAAAAGTTTGTTCTTGTCTATTCTACAGAAAAAATAATTAATAATTATGGTATGCTAAAATGTGTGCAACTATACTAAAATGTCCTCTACCTTTCAAAAAATTGTATAATAGTGAAGGATGGAGACCTGACCTTTATTTCTGAAAAAATCTTAGTTAATCATAAATAATATTGCTAATAAAAATCTATCCTAACAAAGAATAAAAGTTTTTTGTATCTTTAATACTATGCTGCATTTTCCAGCTAAAAAGAAAAAAAAGCATGCTGGTTTCTGTACAATAAATGAAAAGGGGCTTAATAAAAGACAGACTCATCTATGCTGTAGTCTTCAACTTAGTATCTGGGTATGCCTAAACAGAATAATCATAGATTCATATGTTCATATGTACTTACTAGGTTACTGATCTGTGATGATCTTAAGAAGCCTAGCCTTGGATTTCCATAGTAGTTTTGCCTCTTATATTTTGCATAAAAAAAAAAAAAAAAAAAAACGAGTTGATTAAGGAGATATTGCTCAAATTTGAGTAACTTTGAATTCCAAACATAATGCCTGTTCTGGATTGACTTAAAGTGATGCATTTGAATGTATTAGCATAAATATAATTGCTTTAGCATAAATCTAATAACATTCATTGATTTGGAATATGATACGATAATGTTTCCTAGTGACACACACACACACACACACACACACACACACACACACACACACACACACACACACACGCACACACACACAAATGTTGTCATCAGGTAATAATTCCATAATTCCATTATATTTTAGTTATACAGTTCTGATATCATATGAATCTTAAACTTGACATTCTGCAAATATTTCACTAATTTCAATTCTTCTGAACGTATGTTAAAATAGCTTTATGGGGGTATGGAAAACAATGACCTGATATCACACTTATGTTAATTAAAAAGATACAAGCATGTGTGTAAAGGGGAATGGTATTAAGCAGTTTCTGTAAACTCATAGGTGGACCTGAAATTTAGTCAGTGTCACACAGTATTTTTAAATTTAACTTCCTGATAAACAGTTTCAAGTTCAAGAAAGAGTTCATTCTAGTGTAGCTCTTTCAGAAGGAATAATTAAGGCAATTTGGACAAAACACATAATTGCTCATTGGTGAAAATATGCATCTCAAATTAAATGCTTTAGATGAATCCCTTATGAATGACAATACCAACCAATAACTAGAAGTGTCTCCCTTTCCCCCTGTTTGCCCCAGGAATTCACTGTAAATTGTTGTACTGGGTATTTGAGCTGCTTAAAAGTATTGCATTCAGATTTGTTTGGGGCAGTTGGTGGACTTTGCTGAAAACATGTAAGTTGCTTTTCTGCCAGTTGAAGCAACATTCACTTGTTGATTGACTAATAATGCTTATCCACAGATAACAAGACAGTTGTCACTAGACCCTTAGCTGAAACAATTAGTTGACACCTCAGGAACTTTCTAATTTTCATTAAGATACTCTACTATATCACGAATATGTATTGTTTTCAATTTTCTTTGACACAATTCCTGTTCACAATTAAGTAATTTAGGAAAAACGAGGATATAATTTGCTGTGTAAAAATAAAATTTAACATCACTTGTGATTTAATTGTTTGAAAGTTCAGAGTATCTCACAGTGTACTTGTATTTCACATATTTGATACTCATTGTGTTTGACAGAATATTCATAAAAACATAGCCAGCTTAGTTAATAAACAGATGTATCTCTCTCTTGAATAAAGCACTGTCCATAGTGATGCCGTTTGGAAACTTGCTAAAATTCAGTTCCCTCGACACCTTTTTTTTTTGCACATACACTTTCTCCCATAGGAGTGATCATGTGTTCTGAAAATATTTTAATAGATGGGATGTCATTTGTTATAGAGACAGAGTTAATTGCCCCTGGAACGTGTCATGGTTATATATATCAAAGCATGCTGTACCTACATATTTTTAAAGAAAGACAAAGAGACAGATAGGTATTTTATTTACTTTTGATACTACTTTATAATTAATATCGGAAGAAAATAGTCTAACTGCATAGATATTCTGTGCATTGCTGTTCTGGTAAATAGAATATTTATTTGGGTTGGGAAGAGATCATATAAAGGTAAAGTATGTCTTATTATCTAGAATTTCAAACTGAAGAAGCAAAAATTCCACAGGTGTTCATTTCTTCATTATATTTCAAAGTGAGTTTGAAGATGGATTGTCAGATACAGACAGTCAACATTTACACATCTAACTTACAGTGCAGACAGCAGGGTTAGGATTAATGAAAAGCCTTTTCAAGGCTGTTTCTTCTTCTAAGATTAAATACTTTGCAGTTCATTATAAGTTTCCAAGTATTAGTAAAGTGTGGGCAGCTGGAGAGTTTAGATGTTATTCATAACAGCCTAACAAGTATGAAGCCTCAGTTTTGTGTACTTCAAAAACAGACAAAGAACTTACACAAGATAAATTTTAATCATAATTATTCTGAGAAACTACAGCATTTTTAGTTTGCAACTGTTTATATTTATTGGGAAATTTTTATAAAAGGTTTGTCTTTTTAGCTGTTGCTGATACATGACCACGTACTGCCTTTATGGTAGGGAAATGCTGAATTTATATATATATATATATATATATATATATATATATATATATATATATATATATATATTAGCAGTTAAAATATTACATTTTAGAGCTTGGGAACAAGGACAAGTATAATAGAAACATTTCTCCTTAAGGAGCTTTGGATTACTTGGACCACTTAATGGGGATATTTCCTGTTAGTTGTTATGTTCATTGTAAACTGAATTATACATATCTGACAGTATTATATCACTTTTTGCAGAAGTTGTAGTAATTATCAAATGTCAATGTAATAAAAATGGAATTATATATACAGCAAAGCCATTTGATTAGTACTTAAAAGAGAGAAAAAGAAAATGTCTGCAAACTACTTTCCTGTGCTGCCTATGAGACATGCTGCCAGTCTTTTTATCTTGTATGATAAGGAACTTGCTCAAGAGTAAGAGAGAACAATAACCAATCATATTTTCATATTGTGCAATAATATCATAAAAATAACACTAATAATTTAATGTTTTGTTTTTTGACTTATATTTCTTTCTTTGTTTACAAGCGTTGGTCCAGAAGTACTGCCTGGTTAAATTATTAGTCAACATTTTTCAGTAGACAAATGTCAGATGGGGGAATCAAACCCAAGATTGCAGAGTAAAGGCTTTTAGTAGATCACAGCCTTTATCTTCTTGATTATATTGTTGTTTATTAGTATTTAATTATTAACGTGATAAAATTTTGAATTTCTGATTATATTAAAAGCAATTGAATTTTCCAAACGTCTTTATCCTTTGCGGCTACTCAGGTACTGCATTCACAGTACTGCATACCTATGACTTTTGTTTGAATAGACTGTTGGCAATTTATTTGAAGGATCTGTTGGGGCTGAGTACCTATTAAAATTTTGAGTATTGTAACTGTGATCCTTGTTAAGTATGAATAGTAGAGTATATACTAAATATGAGGTTGAACCACCTGAGAGTACTCATCCTACTCAGTCATTTGGTGATCTCAGAATTAGGAAATAGAAGTTGCAGGGAGTGTATTGGGTACAACATTACAGGAAGGGTACAAGGTGCTTTGCTGTACTCTACAAACCTGATTTAGAGGTGCTACAATTAATTCTGACTTTTAATGCACTTGTTTTGAAACCACAGATCATTTTTCATTCTTATGAAACTTAGCATGACCTATAGGTTACCATAACTAATAGGTATCTATATCACATCAGCGAATGTTAAAAATAGTGAATGCTGATATATCGAACTTCAAAGTCCAAAAGCTGAAAAATGCAAAGGAATGGATCAGCAAATTTTTTTCAAGGGAAAAAATTTGCTGATCCAAAATAAAAAGAGTATACAATCAAAATTAAGTGGGGGGCTTTGCCTCCCACAACCCCCAACTTAAATATGCCAACTTTGAGATTGCACCACAGTGGAGAAAACAGCAAAATCCAAAGAATGGCCCAGGGAAAAAATTTGCTGATCCAAAAAAAACAAAAAAAAGGAGTATACAATCAAAATTAACATCCCCACACACCCCCAACTTAAATATACCAACTCCGAGATCGCACCAGAGTGGTGAAAACAGCAAAGCTCAGAGAATGGCCCAGGGAAAAAAAATCGCTGATCTGTTCCTTCACTGTTTTCAGCTTTCGGACTTTGAAGTTCGATATATCAACGTTTGCTATTTTTAGCATTCACTGATGTGATATAGTCCCAACTTATAGGTGTTCTATAACCTAGCATGTCCACTGATTTTATTAGACATGAAGTTAAAGACTGTTTGCAGAATTAGGTTAGAGATGTTTGACAGATGCTTTTTGTACATATTGCCTTTGTTTTTATCAGATACCTTTCATGATATGTACATTCCTGTGAAGCCAAAGACTTGTTTTGCTCATCCTCAATCAGAAGCTTTTTGCAGTTTTTTTTTTTAATCTAAGAGAAATGTTGTTGTCTTATCTAATTTTATTTTTGACTCTGGCTACACTTACTTGTCTATTTGGGCATCATCATTTGCCAGTGATTTCTAGTTCCATCCTTGAAGGGAGATTATATTTAGTAATAGGGTGACAGGACTAACAACAGAGTATAAAGGATTAGTTCAGATAAAATCACTTTAGCTATCAAATTTATGAGACTCAGTCTCCCTGATACCCTCCCTGTGGGAATAATGACACATTGGTGAAGTTTCCAGTAGTTTATTCAGTTACGTAGGTAGATGGATGAGTCTTAGAACACAAATGCTGTTATTCTATCAACTTTCTAAGTTTAGAAGCACAATATTTAAAATGTGTCCCTATTTTTGGGCCATTGTCCTTACATTATTTTAAGCTTTCTACAAATTTCTTGTGCTAAGAGGTTCAGATGTATGTTCTGTGTGCATTTCCACATTGTTGGTAACTAAAGAACCCATTGTGTTAGGCTGGCATGGTGGTTGGGGTGTTTACCTTGCAGACACGTGGTGCAGTGTTCAATACATGGGGTAACTGGCTAGGCTTAAAATGGCTCACAAGAGCACTTGGCCTGGTACTAATCTATGAACCTAAGATAAATCACATTATGAAAACTGAGGTGAAAGTCATTTTGGTATTGGCCACTTGCTATTAAAGATTAACTTCAAGGTTCAGCACCTTTATCTGACTCCTCATTTGGATCCGTAATAAAACCTGACTATTTGGTTGCCAATTCACATAACATTGATCAGAAAATGCTAGAAATTCTCGACTGTGGACTACAGATGAACTCACAAAATCATCAAACACAGACTACTGCACCATTTGCTTCATATATCAATTCTGATATTGCAGTCATCTCAGAGGAAAAGGGAATTCCCTGAGATGCAGCAATGTCAGTCTTATGTGGTAAAATGTTAAACCATATTAGTGCTTGCACATTACAGTGTTGATCTTTATTGTGTCAGTCCAAGATAGGCAACTCCCCCCAATAAGTTATCAAAATGCTGGTCTTCTTTTAGGGTACAGAGGTATGTAGAGGCAGAAAGAATCATTACTAGCTGGAAAGTGATCCTCTGCACCCATCCATTTATCTACATACCTGATTATGATAAAAAATGAACAGGTAACAGGCATTTACTTCAGCACTCACCAGTCACATGTGATATAGACATGGCTCCCTCTTGGTAGCACAAATGGTCCATCTCACTTATGATAAAGGTATTCATAAAACTGTGAAGCCTGACTAGGGGAGGATTTCAATGTGGCTTACAGTGGGTATTGAAGGTATTTCCGAATCAAGTGCATCCAGGATACTAGAAGCTATCCTCATCTGCATGTTGCAACATATGTTAGCTCAGATAATGCCCAGGAATGTTGCATTAACATGCATGCATTCCACATAATTGCAAGTCTATAGATGGCTCTAGACTCAATAGACGTATCTCATATTGGTATTAAGGGCCAAGAAGACTAGAGGGTATTTCATATATCTACAAGAAAGAGTAGATATATCTACAGAAAAGAGTATCATTCCATTAACTGTCTATTCTTATGTAACAAAGAATAAAATCCTTACAAATGTCCATAAAGTAAAAGATATTAGGATCATCATGATACTGTCACTTCGCAAATGAGAAACCTATTACGAGCATTCTTCCAGATGACAATACCACATGGGTACCATGCAAGTAAGTGCAATTGTATAGCAGACTGCATCCATGAAAGTCTACATACACAATGAGACTATACTTTCAGATAAAAAAAAAACACTCTTGCAAACATGTTTGTAATATGCAAAAGGAGAATACAATGCAAAATGTTTCAGTCAATTTCAGGGAGGCGCTGTAGGTACAATGAGACACTAGCCATATATCTTCAGTAGGTGATGAGAAGTAAATTTTAACATTTACCAAAAACAAAAGAGTTAAAAGCATTAAGTACAGATGTGCAAAACATGTCCTAAAGGGAAGATAGAATGTCACTGCTAAAGCTGCAAGATTAAAATGCTGCATTTAACAGTGGATGACTAATGCATACGTGTGTTTGAGTAAAAGCTCTGGAAATTTAGTTGATAATTGTTTTGGGGCAGGCCTGTAAATATAAATACATTTAAGTTTCAGAAAAGGAAATATTATGGGGGAAGGTACTATAAATGCCACATTTGTAGAGCATGAATGCAGTAGTGGCAGTAGCTGCATGCCTTCAGCATGTGTATTTGGTGTGCATGTATTCTCTGGCTTTAAGTCCAGGATGGAATACAAGGCAGTATAACTAGGGAGGACTTATGTTTAACTTGATGGAAAACTTAAGTAATTACTAGCTCTTGGATGAAGTGTGATACCACTAATGCAGGTATTGCTGAAAAAGATAAACAGTGCAGTGTTTCATGATGATGAATGTGCAAACAGGCAAGACATCTGTAGGATGTGAAGCATACTAGCACACATGTATGATTAAATACTTAAAAATGTTGGCCTTTGTTACAGTTTTGTGAGACTTTCAAAAACACAAAAACACTTATACATTTATAAAACTGAGGAAATAAACGCTGTCATGTCATATCTATAATATAACCCAAATAGGAGAGCCTACCCCATACACTGTAGAGACAGATAATGATGCTTACTTGCAGCTGCTGTACGTACATACACTATTACGTATAGCTGTGTAAGAGGTACAGTTTTGCGCTTCACCATTAAGCAATTGACATACAGTCATTTGGAAACCACTTCCTTAGTTAAAACTGATCCCAAATCACAACTTATCTAATAACACCCACAAATGTCAAAAAAGGAATTTTGGTAGGGATGCATCCACCCCAAGCTCCTCATCAAATGGCTGCACCCTCTATATAAAGTAGCACCATGGCTGCAGAGCAGTATTAAAAAGAGGAACTCCCAAATAAATTGCACAACAGTTTTGTACATGCTCCAGTCCTGGCTCCCTATTGAAATGTTGGGACCTGCATTGCTGAGTCCAAAAATGGTGAAAAAAAGACCAACAATAAAGAAGAAAAATGAATATCGGACATTGCTCTTCTCTGCATTTCTACCAACTTCAAGATCTTCAGACCTCAGAGAAAAGAGAATATTCAATGAAATGGCAATCTCAAACTTAGTTCATATAAGTCTGGGTTTTTGGTCATTCAGTTTCCACATTTCAGTATTTTAAATGGGTTACCCTAAAGTCCACAGTGCTTACATTATGATGATTTGACCAATAAACAAGTGTACATTTAAACAGTAGGGCTTAATCAGTTAAAACCTGATCCAATATCCATTGACCGTAGATAGGAAAGTTATAGTGTAGCATGTCTCTGGTCTCTTGAAAGGACTAATTCAGTTTCCGGTGCATAGCTTGTTGGTGTCTACTGTAAATCCCAAGATAGAGTAGCAAAATGTTCTTCTCATGTGCAGTGCTGCATAGTATGGGTGAAATAGAAACAAATGTCAGTAGAGCAGTTGTCAGATGCAACACTCTGTGCTCTATGCAAGCATGATATTAATTTCAGTTACGAGACCAAAGTGGATGAAGACTGAGGTGATACTTCCAGTAGAACATGTCTCATAGCTGGCAATGAGGTATATAAATGATATGTAGTGGGTATATTTTCTGTATTGTGCATGCCAGTCACTAGTTCATGATAGCAGACATATTGATGATCTGATGTGATAAAACAGAACATAGAATAAACTGATGTATTAAAGTATGCACCTGCTAACTTATGAAGTCAACAATATATAATGAATAGTATTTATATTATGTAGGCTGAATATCTAATAACCAAATAAACAACAAATAAAGCACTAATAAATAAATAACAAAGAGCTGCATCTCCAAAGGCAAACCAAAACTTTAATATGTGAGCGCTTTTATTCACTCAGATCAAATGAACTTCTTCAGACAAATTCAAACATGTGTCTTACGTTTTGTATTTTTTTAGTGAGAGACCTCTGGTGCCACTCCAGTTGGTGTAAGTGTCTAGTTAGACACATCCAGAAGGGAGCGTTGTACTCAATTATGGGTCTGATATGGGCTGAGTGCAATGGAACTTTGACTTTCTTTGATCTTGATGCCATGTCTTTATTTATAAGATGAGCCACAGAGAAGGATTTCCCCACCACGGTAGCTACCTGGTGGCCAATGTTTAGGTTACTATCTGTCTGTTTTCATAGGTCTCTTACTACTGGGTCAGCTTTTATAGGCATGTTATCAATATTATAATCTGCAGGGATAGCTTATTTACCAAAGGGTATGATGATGCATTTTTTAGCATCTAGTCTCATAACATGGTTTTGGCACCAGTCATTTGTCATTTTTAAGCCTGTTTGCATGATGTCAGCATCATTTGGGTATTCAATGATTGTTCTCATCTTACAGTTGCAGTGAACTTGGTGAGTCAGAGGTTTCAAACATTGGCCTTCACTTCAGAGAAGTTTATAAAAAACAGGAGGGGTCCCAACACTGACCCTGTGGGACACTGCTAGTAACATGTTTCTTATTGGAAGTCGATTCACCTATCTAGACAACATGTGACCTGTCAGTGAGCTAGCTGGATATCCATGTAGGGGTTAATGCCTAACTCAGTAAGTTTATCTATGATTCCCAAGTGAGGGGATTGTGCTGAAAGCTATGGCCAGGTTTAGATAAGTGGTGTGCACTGTTTTACCCTCATCCATAACTCTGGCGACTTTCTCAAAGAAGTCCACCAGACTGAGTAGGCACAACTTCCCTTTGACAAAGCCAGACTGGGTCTGGTCCAGTTTTTAGAGAGCTCCTATGTTGTTATTAATCATGTCCATGATAATCATCTCCATGGCATTGCAGATAAGACTGGTCAAGCTTATGGTTCTGTAGTTCCCTGGGTCAGTTGATGGGCCCCCATTGTGCACAGGTTTACAGTTGCAGTCTTCCATTCCTCTGGGACAAAGCCCATTCAGAGGTTGTGGTTAATGAGGGTTTCCTGATGGTCCTGATAGATTCTGTTTTAAGCTATTTAAGAAGCATCCTGGAATGTTGTCAGAACCCATGGAGACTGTGTTTTTGGCTTTAGCGAGTGCAGTAAGGACCTGTTCCCTCGTAATGACTGGTAGGGGATGGTTGCATGTATTTCTTTGGGTGTGGTAGGAGGTGATTGGAGGAGAAGTTTGATCTGTACTTGGTGAGCAGGTATGCTATAGTTTAAGGATGGGTGTAATTGTTGCCATTCATGATTAACTCGGCACATTGCTCAGCATTTCCCTTGAGGTTATGAACATAATTTTAAAAAGTTATATTTTACCTGGGAGTCTATATTTGCCTCATAGCTTACTTTGGCAGATTTTGCCAGATCTCTAATTTGTTTAGACTGGTGAGTGTTTTTTGTACTGATTTGTCTGCTCTTTCTTGGCTTTGGAGAGGATTTTTTTTTCCTTTTGCTGAATAGCCTATTTAGGCTAGGTGTACACTAGGGTGGTTTATTTTTGCCAGGAATCATAGGTTTGACTTGGACAGGTACTGCCTCCTGTAAACAGCTATGAATGTGGTTGCACAGTACTTTTGTGTACAACCACACAGACTTGGGACACATTGTGGATCTCACAGGCTTCTACCTGGAGGATACTGCAGCATTTTCTGGATGCACTCTTGTCATGTGTGGATCAATACATCTATTTCCCAGTGTCACCTCAGGACTGAGCTAGGACTATGCATGTGTTTTATGTGGTGTCACATTTAACCTAGCTACTCTGTACAACAGACTGCAGACATGTTGTAATTAGGGTCACTTTTGGTCCATAGTTGACTGTTATCACAGTAGAAAGGGCTACCTTTCCATCAATTGCCAGGTAGTGTTTGATGCATAGGAGGGGCATCACCACCATCTCTGTCCAGCTTCTTGGCAGTCCTCATGATTCTCATATCTAGCACACTAGCTCACTCTACCACCTCTTTCTGCATGGTATCATGTCCAGTGTACATCTTGTTAGTAAGTGGAAAAAATGTTTTTGTTCTATTATATTTAAGTAGTTATTCATGTTACAATATCTTGCTGTATAGTAAACCACTTTTTCTTTGTTTTATCTCTCCCTCCTTTTGTATGTTTTTTTCTTGTTTTTCAGGTGATACTGAATATCCACTGGAGCCACCCAAGTGGAGCTGCAGAGGAGATGTATAACACATCTCTTTTGCAGACCCAAATCACCTTTGAGAGGGACTGGTCTCCTAAAAAGCCATTTAGTTACCTAGATGAGTCTGGAGGTGCCTTCAGTATGACTCAGCTACAGCATGCAGTGTATTTACTGCCTGTTGCATTCTGCATAACACGATAATGTGCCAGTCTGGTAGTGAAGTGATCCAGGCAGTCACTACAGCTCCAAGTTCCATTCCCACTATGACTAATGATTACCAGTCAGCAGTAGTACTAAGGGACCCCATGTGGCATGTTTGTGCATGGCATATGGCTGCACAGGTAAAGACGTGGTGTCTAGTCCAGAACTATGGACCATGACATTCAAGTAAGTGTTTAAATTCTTGTGAAGAACATGTATAGTACAACTGGTTTATGCAGAGATATCTGTGGGCTATGTTGTGTGGCGCATGGTCTGCTGTCACTGTTCATCTGACATTGTCTGTCTCTCTCTTCTTTTTTTCTTTTATAAAAGTTACAAATGTTATTGTTAGTTGAAGTCATGCCTGAGTACTCACTGACTCCTATTCAGTGATGATATAAGGCATCATACAAATAATAATCACATTTTTCTCTGCTTTGATGAATACATTTTGTTGTAGTAACTTACTTAAGTATGAAAGTACTGAATGTCCTCGGCATTTCAATATTTTATGAGTTAATGCATTGCAATTCAATGAAATTGTATTACAATGTTTTATACTATGCCATTTCTTTTCAAATTTTGTTTGCTGCAGTACTGCATATCAGATTATTTTTATGTTGTCATACACAATAATTTGTGACATCAGAGACATAAAACATATCATCAGTGGTGCAGTGGTGATAGTGAAGTGGCAGCAGTTAAAGTTTACATGGCAGGATAGTAATTCTTTTATTATATTTCTCCAGAACATTTTTGTGTATTAATACTTTCATGCTGTAGGAACTGCCACTTGTAACAATAGTAATGCATATAGCATTTGTTGTTTTCCATCTGTTAGGCTGAGGGTCTTCACTTTAAAGTAACTGTTAGAATACGCCTAGAAATATAGTGCTGTTACTTGAACAGCAGGGTTGGCATATTAACTATGCCTTAAAGCACATGGATTACATGTGTGAAACCCGAGCATATAAATGGCTACCATCAAACTGTATGGCTCATGTTATATAGGATATGTAATACCAGCCATAAGACACTTTTAAGAAATTACCTGGCTCAACAAATTTCAGAAACCACAAAATTAAATGAGACTTGAACACTGACTTTCAGAATAATGTGCAGGTTTAGATACATCACACATACATCAGAACTTGGGACTTAATAGATTCTAATAGCTATGGATTTAGATGATGGGGTAATTACTAAGGCAGGTATATTTCCTGCATATAGAGCTGTTAAAGCTATCTGGGAATTGCATAAATTAGCCAAATTACTGAGGGTATTGGCTAATGCTACCTTTGAGAGCATAAATGACATCACTTTGGAAATGACCATGACGTGTAAGGTGGTCCTCCAGAATCTTATGACCCTTAATTACCTACTGGCTTCCCATCATGGGACCTGTGGGTTGATCAGAATGGAATCCTATAGTTATATACCAGATAAAAGTGAATCGATTAAGAAACATTTGCAGATTATGAGTAAGGTAATGAACAAAGTACAAGATATTGGTGACACCTCATGGACAGATTGGATTGCCAACATTTTCCAAGATTGGGTGTGACAGTTCTAAAATACCTTCTAGTAGTGATATTGATTCTAATAGCAATAACTATTATAGTGTCGCTTTGTAGATTGTGCATCACAAAAACTCTAGTGGGAAGTGGTATAAAGCCTGTATAATCAAACCAGATTACAGTAGTTAGTAATACAGACATGATATATTTGTGAGGTAGCTACAAAAGAAGGTCCGTGTAAAACTTTTCTCAGGGACCTCAGGGGAAGCTGTTAGCCTGAGGGTCTTCATTTTAAAGTAACTGTTAGAATAGACCTCGGAATATAGTGTCAGACTTGTGTTTCATTCATGCATACATTTTAGTAAAAGGCAGTTTAGCAGAAGGAAAGGCTAATCTTGCTTGCTAAACATGAGATGTGCAAAAACAACAGTTCTCAAGGGAAAGAAATGTGTATGGAATGCTTTATAATGAGACAGTTAGGCTACGGTAGGCACCTGCAGGATTGCAGGTCTGCAAAACAAGACAAGACCTGAGAACCAAGGTTAGGGGGAGTGGACATGGTTTCCAGAGGAAAACCACTGGACTGAAGTAATATAATTTGTATGTTCAGGACAGAAAAGTTAGTTGAAGTGTGTTATAAGACTTGTCCAGATATAGTTTGTGCTTTCAGTTATTTGATATATTATGCTGCTATTAACTATGCTGCAACGAAATTTGCTGTTATTATTATATATTGGTCACTACAATAAACTATTCTTAAGAAATCCATGGCAACAGAACTAACAGAGCTCTGATTTCTTACACCATCTTTACTTGATGGTTTATGTAGTAGGTTTACAGGGATGAAATACACACATCTGCAAAGCTGATTCCCTCTCCCACAAAATATTTCTTTTTTTTTGTATCTTATTCTCATTCAAGCTAAACATTTAACTGTCTTTGAAGTTGAAAGTATAAGGCTATAGAATTGTCAGACATGATTCACAGTAGTTTAAGATAAAACAAGTCATAGAAATCTCCTACAGATAGGATAGGTAGTGGTGCAAGTAATTTTGAATAGTGGTTACCATGACAACTGTAAGGTGAGTTGGTCATAACCTACTTGCTTCAGGTGATCCTGCAGATACTGATCTGACAGTGCTGCATTACTGTGAGTGTGACCTGAAATGGGAAGTTGATCTTGCAGATACTGATCTGACAGTGCTGCATTACTGTGATTGTGACCTGAAATGGGAGGTTGATCTTGCAGATACTGATCTGACAGTGCTGCATTACTGTGAGTGTGACCTGAAATGGGAGGTTGATCTTGTGGATACAGACCTGACAGTGCTGCATTACTGTAGTTGTGACCTGAAATGGGAGGTTCTGACACATGTATGTGAATACTGATGTGGCCTGCATTAAATTTGCTGTGATTCTTCACCTACACTGCTTACATTACTTTTCTGAGAAGCAATGGTGTTATCATGTGATGTTGTTCCATGTGGCCTGACAATACCCCATCCTCTTTCCCTTGCATGACTCACTCCAGCTTGACTCTGGTATATCCTAAGTAGTGTACAAATAGAGGTAGCCACTGATGCTTGGTGTGTAACCATACTACCCATCAGTGTGATCATGATATTATCCCTACTCTGTGCCATTTCCAAGAATTGCTGGAAACCTTCATGCATTCCCTGGAGGACTCAGAACATTTCCATCTGACTCTCTGTATCAGTGCTCTGAGCCCTAACAATGTCATGGTGCATTTCCTTTTGGACATCAGTGGGTGACATGTTTCCTGGGGCAGCTACTGTACCTGGCTCCCCTTTGTAAAGGTGTATCTGTGGAAATTGCTACCTCTGAATGTCTGCCATCATCCTGAAAGTGTTCCTCTGGGTTTGGAGATACTGGTGTTGAAGTGTATTCTTGTTCCTCTTGTATAAGGCTGAGAGTAATGTCATCATATGTGTGAGTTTGTAATGCACGTTCACTTCCTGTGGATTTACTAACATGTTGTGGAGGCTGAGGTTCTGCCCTTAAACGGGAGAGCTGCCTGCCACTTTCCTCAGGCTGCCTCATAAATATAATTATGTTATCATTGTCATCATCACCAACACTCATTCTGCTGCTAATATCATACATATTTATTGGAACTGTTTGTTTCTGATGTTGACCCTGTAAAAAAGATTTGAAAACATTGCTAATAATGAAACACCATACAATACTGTATGCTTATAAAGGGGTTAGTGGAACACTTAACCATGCACATCACCTTCATTACCATTCTGTGCTGATGTACAAGGGTCGTCTATTAATAATTAATTGTCACATGTTTAAGGTAATCATTCCCTGTTAGCATTCAATTCTCTGTATACATATCTGTTGCTGTTTTTACAGGAACCTTCATGATCAGGTGAGTGTTGTTGCTGTAGACATTAGTAAAATGGCCCCAATGTCCACCCCACCTCTGATTATTCCTGTGCCACCATCTTCTGTGTCATAGTCATCCCCATGGATGAATACAAGGTATTCCTTACATGGTGTTAAAGGAAGAATTGTCAGAACCACTCCCCTAGTAGTTTAAGAAATTGCACTTTGCCTCCCCTTGCTTCTAGCATGTCCTACCATATAATTTGCCCTGTTCTTGCACTCTACTAATGCTCAATTTCTGCACCCACTGCAATAATGTTGAGAAGTATTTGATTCCAGGCCTTGGTTTTCTCAGCTTGTTTGGGTCCCCCTTTACCAAATAGATGTTTCTCATATATCCTAAGGGCTGCCCTGAGGATGCGATTTTCCTAGTTGCTGAGGTTATCCTTTGTCTGCTTTGATCCCTTATTTTCATCATTATTGCATACTAAAGAAAGGCAACAGTCATGCAGTGAAAGGTTTTTGATGTAATCATCTTTTAAAGTATATAACACTAGCCAAGTGTGCCTGCTAATCTCATAAAAAAATAGAACAGACCATATAATTAAAAATACAGACATCTCAGTCTAGTCAGGTCGTGTTATGTTACTTGCAGTACATTTATGTCATTAAAAGAATCAGTTTTATGACATAATGCATTATGTTCTACCCTCTAACATTGTCATGTGTTCATAATTCTGTCATGTTTTATTCATCGCTGTCACTCATTAATCTCCCAGTAAACACACATGCACATTGCACGTTGATATCCTTACCACTGCAGAACTTGACAATTAAATGGCTGCATTTATACCAAACATACATAGAAACTAAATGATACCAAAGTAAGGATTAGTTTCATTGATCACTAATCATTTCCACCGCTTCTGTATTGAAATCCAACTTCTAAATGACTCTAATTGTAGCAATCATTCACTGGCATCATAATATGCACATCAGATATGTAAAGGCAACATTTCTTAACTTTAAGTCTCTAATTCTGCTTATTTTAAGTGTTTCTTATTTAATTATATTTTTTAAATATTTTCTTACTTTAAAAAGTCTGCTGAAACCTAAAACATTTGTCGCCTAACTCACGTATTAGCAAGCTAATATGGCAATGTTCAACAATTCACAGAAATTCAGGGCTATTTACACGTTTTATGAAAATGATGCCCTTTTTCATTTATCTTTATGAATTGTAGAAATACACAGATGTGTACAGCAATGCATGGCTGTGCATCAGTCTTGGATGATCATGAAAGCAGAAATGCAGTGCGTACAGCTCCACAGTCCAAAGCACTCCTCAACAGTCTGAAGCTTGTTGCTGTAACTCATGAATGGCTCTAACTGAACCTAAATTAGAATATATTTAAAAATGGAGACATCTGAAGTGAACTCAGTCTGGAGTTTGATACCGACCACTGCAGCAACACAGGCCTCCTCATCTATATCAGGGTTCTCCAGTGCATCACCATCTGGCAGTGGAGGCGTTTGAGGTTCTGTGTACTTTAGGACTCCCCATATAAAACATTATAAACTCTTTGTATGTTAATTTTTTTTATTATATATGCTATGCAGTCTGCCACTTACTTTATGTCATGAAAACAAGCATGTGCTTAGCTAGACTCAACTGCTCTACTCAAATACATACTAAGTAGTGTGAAGCTTCAAGCTTTTGTGTATTAATTCACAAGTTTCTAATGCTGACATTTACGTTTGCCTTAAATGCAAGTGCCTTTAAAAATAGTTTCACTGTCACTTATTCACTGTAAAAAACGTACAATGGGCTTATTTGCATACACGTCTAGCAGCGCTACTCACAGATATCTATGATGCATTTGCAAAGTACCAAACTATGAATGCTAGCCTATATGTTCTCTACTGGTGTCAGTAACATGTTTGGCAAGCGCATTAATGTCATTAATTTTTTTTAATATAATAAATATACTGATTAATGCATTCTTTTAGCATTTAATTAGTATTGTCAATGCAGAATGCTATACAGAGATCACAAGTAGCCAGATGGATCAAGTTTTGAGTCAGGCAATCAGAATGCATCATAAAATGATATACTTTCTCCCTAGCAGGATGTTGAAAAAAGTGTTTTTATTGATATAGCTGCAGTAATTACAGCAACTACATGGATGTGAGCCTTGTCTGTCTTGATATGTTATGTACATTATCTGATTTATAACAAATCTGTGTCTTGAGGTTCTTCTTATTTTTAAAAATAAACTTATGTGCATAACCAACTAGGTCCGCCACTTTCTTATCAGCTTGTAAAATATCCTAGTGTCTTTTTATAGTGCCACACATTACACTAATATTGTTGGAATAAGTTAGTGGTACCCTAATCATATAATTTTGTGTAGTGTCATGATTATAATTTGTAGCAGCAGTAGCTGATTTACATGAGCTAGTAACTACCTCTTCTCTAGATCTTATGACATCTTCATATACAATATTTAACATAGAATTATCATAACGTCTCTTTTCAAAATAATTTAATAACTTTTTAAAAATGCATTGTGCATCACCATCATCATTAGAAGTTAGACTACTTGCCCTCAGCATTTGTCCTTTTGAATTTTATATATATATATATATATATATATATATATATATATATATATATATATATATATATATCAACACACACACACACACACACACACACACACATATATATATATATATATATATATATATATATATATATATATATATATATATAGGTTTACTATCATTTTGTCATTTTCACTGCAAGCAAATTATCATTTATATGAACCGTATAAATGGTAATCCACTGCAACAAACAACAAGAAAGTCGAACGCGGAAGTGGTGAATGTTCAAACTCGACAAAATTCGAACATTCACCATACTTCTGCAAACATAATTACTGTGCAATGCACAGTGAAGAATGTGTTTGAATGGGGGCAAGCCCCCCCTGCATCCCCCACACCCCCTGCAATTTAGATATACAAACTCCGAGATTGCACTATAGTAAGGGAAAGGGTACATTTTCTGATCCCTAGTATAGTGTGATCTACATGAAAATGTAGAAAGTCTCAACAGTGAATGGTGTATTACATTCACTGTTGTGCAATGGGTCTATTTGGACTACTCTGACTCGCACAGAGTCCGATCGCCCATTTGATAGTAAACCTATATATATATATATATATATATATATATATATATATATATATATATATATATATATATATATATTCCTGTGTGTGTGTGTGTGTGTGTGTGTATATATATATATATATATATATATATATATATATATATATATATATATATATATATGTATACATATCTCTCTCTCTCTCTCTCTATATATATATATATATATATATATATATATATACATATATGTATAGTCTTCTTCTTCTTCTTCTTTCAGCTGCTCCCGTTAGGGGTCGCCACAGCAGATCAACTGTTTCCATTTTTCCTGTCCTCTGCATCTTGCTCTGTCACACCAACCACCTGCATGTCCTCTCTCACCACATCCATAAACCTTATCTCAGGCCTTCCTCTTTTCCTGTTATCTGGCAGCTTCATCCTTAGCATCTTTTTCCCAATATACTCTGCATTCCTCCTCAGCACATGTCCAAACCAAAGTAATCTTGCCTCTCTGGCTTTGTCTCCAAACCTTCCAACCTGGGCTGACCCTCTAATATACTTATTCCTAATCCTGTCCATCCTCGTCACACCCAGTGCAAATCTTAACATCTTCAACTCTGCCATGTCAAGCTCTGACTCCTGCCTTTTTTTCAGTGCCACTGTCTCCAACCCATATAACATAGCTGGTCTCACTACCCTCTTGTAGACCTTCCCTTTTACTCTTACTGGTGGTACTCGTCTGTCACAAATCACTCCTGACACTCTTCTCCACCCACTCCATCCTGCCTGTACTCTCTTCTTCACCTCTCTTCCACACTCACCATTACTATGAACTGTTGATCCCAAATATTTAAACTCATCCACCTTCACCACCTCTACTCCCTGCATCCTCACCATTCCTCTATCCTCCCTGTCATTCACACACATATATTCTGTCTTAGTCCTGCTTACCTTCATTCCTCTTCTCTCTAGAACATATCTCCACCTCTCCAGGGTCTCCTCCACCTGTTCCCTACTCTCACTACAGATCACAACGTCATCTGCAAACATCATAGTCCACAGGGACTCCTGTCTGATCTCGTCTGTCAACCTGTCCATCACCATTGCAAATAAGAAAGGGCTCAGAGCTGATCCTTGATGTAACCTCACCACCACCTTAAACGCATCTGTCACTCCCACCGCAGACCTCACCGCTGTCACCCGACCCTCGTACATATCCTGTAACATTCTTACATACTTCTCTCACACTCCTGACTTCCTCATACAATACCACAGCTCCTCTCTAGGCACCCTGTCATATGCTTTCTCTAAATCCACAAAGACACAATGCAACTCCTTCTGACCTTCTCTGTACTTTTCCATCAACACTCTCAGAGCAAACATCGCATCTGTAGTGCTCTTTCCCGGCATGAAACCATACTGCTGATCACTAATCATCACCTCCCTTCTTAACCTAGCTTCCACTAATCTTTCCCATAACTTCATGCTGTGACTGATCAATGTAATCCCTCTGTAGTTACTACAGCTCTGCACATCACCCTTATTCTTAAAAATTGGTACCAAAACACTTTTTCTCCATTCCTCAGGCATCCTCTCACTTTCCAAGATTTCATTAAACAATTTAGTTAAAAACTCCACTGTCATTTCACCTAAACACCTACATGCTTCCACAGGTATGTCATCTGGACCAACAGCCTTTCCATTCTTCATCCTCTTCATAGCTATCCTTACTTCCTCCTTGCTAATCCACTGCACTTCATGATTCCCTATTTGCACATCATCCAACCTTCTCTCCCTCTCATTCTCTTCATTCATCAGCCCCTCAAAGTACTCTTTCCATCTGCTCAACACACTCTCCTCACTTGTGAGTACGTTTCCCTCACTATCCTTTATCACCCTTACCTGCTGCACATCTTTCCTAGCTCGGTCCCTCTGTCTAGCCAATTGGTACAGGTCCTGTTCTCCCTCCTTAGTGTCCAACCTTTTATACAACTCTTCATATGCCTTATCCTTAGCCTTCGCCACCTCTCTCTTTGCCATGCACCTCATCTCCTTATACTCTTGTCTACTTTCTTCATCTCTCTGACAATCCCACTTTTTCTTCACCAACCTCTTTCTCTGTATACTCTACTGTACTTCTTCATTCTACCACCAGGTCTCCTTGTCCTCCTTCCTCTTTCCAGATGTCAAACCAAGCACCTTTGTAGCCACCTCTCTTACTAGCTCTGCTGTAGTTACCCAGCTATTCGGTAACTCTTCACTGCCACGCAGTGCCTGTCTTATCTCTTCCCTGAACATCATCTCACAATTACCCTTTTACCTAATGAATCTTTTTTAACATTTATATCTAAAAAACTGATTTCAGTATCCGAGTAATATAGCTCAGAGTTATTTAGAATGCGGAGAAAATTTAATAATTTAGAATAATTGCCTTGCCATAAGGAAAATATGTCATACACAAATCTACTGTAGATTAAAATTTTAGAACAATATTTATGCTGTGAAACTACAAATTTTATTTCCCATTCGACTAAATCATGATTGGAGTAGCTATTGGCATAAGATGTACCCATAGCTATGCCAGTTTTCTGCAAATGTAATTGTTCATTAAATACTAATATATTATTTTCTAAAACAAGTTCTAACAAGGTGCAAATTAAAAAAAAGGTCAAAATTAGCAGTATTATCAAGTTTATAAAGGAAGTTCTATATCATTAGGGATAAATGTAAATAACAAACAAACATTTGAAGTCACCAGTATATAATCAATGCAATTATTATAAGCAGATCTTTAAGGAAATGGTTATTATGAATTAAAACAGGTTGAACATCATTCAGGAAAGTTTTTAGCTTAAATTCTGCCTGATACTTGTGATCTAGGCACAACGTTCTATCTTGGAAAGACTAACAGGATGCTTAAAGTACACATTAGTCAACATATTTATGATATTAAAAAATTAAATAAAACAAATGCACTTGCCAGTCATGCTATTGACACCAGTACATAACATATATTCTCCTTTGGGGTTCTGCATGTCTTTAGAAATACTAAGAGGTGGTGATATTGTTAATATAAGTGAAGAGAATTAATGCAGGTGGATCTTGGAGTTAAATTCCATGCACACACCAGTTCTTTAATGATAATTATTCCTTAAAACCTACTCTTAAAAATGATAACTTAAAAGTACTCATGAAATATAATATAATAGAATAGAATAAAATAGAATAGAATAGACCAATGTTAAGCTTGTTTTATATAATTTTATACAGTGTTATATGTATTTCATGTAGTTTTATGCTATCTTCATACATTTTTTGTATGCCTTTGCCAGTAAGTTAATTTTATGTAGCAAATATGGTAACTTGATTATATTTATTATTCATCTTACATGTTACTTATGTCTGTGATTGTCTTAATAGTGTCTTTACTGGAGTTTATTTCTGTGGGCCTCCATTGGAAATTGGTACTATTGCCCACTTGTACTTTTCACGTAAACAAATGACAAAAAATAAATGAATAAATAAATAAATATATCCTGAAGCTTACACACATATTGCATAAGTAAAAGCGATGCTATTATCTGTTTGCAGACTAGTCACACTAGCGCTGATAGAACTATTGATAGGTGAATTCAAACTTTTTTGTTTTTCTTTAACTTTGTTCAATAAGTAAATTAACAAGTCTAGGTTATAATCTCTCTCCACAAAAGACTCTTTTAATTTATCCATTTCTTCAGAAAAGATGAATAACTTGACCTTTGGTGCCCTTAGTTTCCAAGTAATTCTGGTGTCCAGTGGGTGACTATAAATAATTGTTAACAAAAGTAGGTTTTATGTACTCTGTGGTAGCCTATTAACCTTTCTTGACATTCTTATAAACTTCAGTTCCAAAAATGTTATGTTATCTTTAGCAGTATCATCTGTTAAAACTAGGAACTCAGTGGTCTCATTTATACAAATTAATTGAAAGTTTATTCACATCTTTTCCAGACCAAAAATAAGTAATACATCTCCAATAAAATATATGCTAAAAGTGCATGGAACTAAACCAAAATGCACCCTACTGTTCAAACATTGCTATAATAGTGAAGGAAGAAAACATGGCATTCCCCATCAGTATGACCTTTATTTGCTGAAAGCATTCTTAGTTAAACATAAGTAACACTGGTAAAATGAATCTCAACAAGGAATAAATGATTTTTGTATCATTAGTACTATCTTGCATGTTTCATCTAGGAAGAAAAATACTTCAACATATCAACACCTTCAGGTTGCATTATAGTTAAATAAGGGGCATGTGTGTTTTTAGTCACAAAAAATATTGTGACTGTATAGGTGTTCTGTGCACTGCTGTTCTAGTTAAGATAATAGAAGATTTATTTGGGGTTGGGAGAGAACATATAAAGGTAAGACAGCTTTTTTTTTTTTCAAAACAGGTTTATTGTTTTAACATACAAGAGAAATATCATAACAATTTTATACAAGTAATTAAAAATAGATATGATTATAACATTCAACAAAACAACTAAAGTATTTACAAAGACATCCACTGCAATCAGATCAATTAATTAAACTAAAATACCATGCTACTGAAATTAGGATTTTTTTAACAAATTTTGTAAATTATCCCATACAATATAATAAGATGTTTTTCTAGCTGTTCTTGACCTAATTGTGTTTATTTCCATATGGCACACTATATTCATAACATTTTTAAATTCATTGAACGAAGGAGGTGTATCTGAAATCCAATTTATGGTTATTATTTTCCTAGCCACTGCTAGAATAGACCATAACAAGGGAAGCTTAACCTTTTTAACACTTTGAGGTACAGGTGTGTTGAATAATATAAGAGATTTAGAAATAATGAAATTATCTGTAAAAAGAGCCTGCAAAAATTCATTAATTGACTTCCAGTATTCTTTCAATTTTATACAGTCATAAAACATATGAGCCCAGTCAGCATTAATTTCTACATTACATCTCTTACATAGATTATCTTTATTATTTATTTTATTCATCATCAAAGGTGTATAAAAAGATCTATGTAAAAATTTCCATGTATAAAGTCTCCAGACAATGGAAGACGTAGTTCTATAGGCAGATTCCAATATATATTGTTTATCTTGTTGATTTGATGGGTCCCCATTAATAGAAGTGAAATAATTCCAGTATGTATCTACACTGTTAAAAGTTTCTTGTCTGATAATTTTATGTATGTATGAAAGTTTACCTTTATCAGAAACTTTATGTTGTAAATTTAATATCAAGTAATCAATCAGTGTTGGAATAGATTCTTTAACTGTTATAGACATTAGATCTATTTTATTAATGAGATGTTGTCTAAAGGTCTGAACCTCTAACCAGCAAGTTTCTCTTAGATCAAATTCTTGTTTTAAGAAATCTAGATTTTTAACTTTATTATCAGATATCAACTGATACCAGTACTTCAGATCATTATCTATAGCTAAATGAGTTCCTTCAGAAGTAGATGACAAAAGCATACCCTGAGTATACATTATAAAGAATATAATAAAATTCCATTCCCTATACTTAGGGTGCATGAATATAAAGTTACGATAGCTAATAATAATGTTTAATGGGTAACAAACCATATGTTTAGGTGTAATAGGTGAAGTACAAAATTCCTTTAGTAACCATAACATGGAGTTATTTACTATCATATTTTTATGTGTTAAGGAGATTTTCATGAAGTGCATACTAATTAGCTCCCAATAATCTTTCCATTTTGCAACATATGACTGATCTATTAATAAAGTAATAACTTTTACAATAGAAGAGATAGTATATAAATTAAAGTCTGGAAAAGAAATACCCCCTTGAGACCAGCTATTAGTATGTTTCTTTAATGCAATCCTAGGTCTATTAGGTGCCCATAGGAAATTTAACATTAGTGTATTCAGTTTCTTGATAATTATTTTTGTAGGTGGAAGTATTATTGATTGTATTAAGTATAAAATCTTGGGGAATATTATCATTTTAATAATTGTAAGTCTCTCCTCCATAGTAAAAAACATTATTCCAGGTATTAAAAACATTTTGTATATTAAGAAAACAGGTATTATAATTATTATATATAATAGATTTAATATCTTTAGATAGTATTATACCTAAATAAGTTATCTGACCTGAATTGGGTACATATTTAGTAAAATCACTAATGAGAATATTTTTTCGTGTATATATAGGTAGTATTTTAGTTTTTTCTTCATTGAATATTAAACCAGAAATACTTTTAAAATTCATCATTTTATCAAATAGAGACTGCATAGAAGAATTAGATCCTGCTGATGTAATTAGAACATCATCTGCAAAAAGTTGAATTTTGGATGTTATATTTTCATCTATTTCAAAACCCTCTATGTCAGTACTGTTTCTGATCAAATTAGCCCAAGGCTCCATTACTAAAGTGAATAATAGTGGAGAAAGTGGACATCCTTGTTTTGTACCTTTAAAATGGGTATTTTTGTGAAACATATGTTCCTACCTTAATATAAGCCAAAGTTCCTTTGTATAAATGCTCAATTAGATTTACAAATGCATCTGAGAAGTTTGTGCACTTTAGTAAGGTAAACAGATAGTCCCAACTTACTGAATCAAATGCTGAACTTATATCAAGACTAATAAGTGGTAAATCTTTCTTTTTCCTATTTGCAAAATCAATTAATGTTAAAGTTCTTCTTATATTATCAAAAGTATTTCTATTTACAATGAAGCCTGTCTGATGATTGTCTTCAGTCTATCAGCAAAAATACTCATAAACATTTTATAATCAACATTAAGTAATGAGATGGGTCGATATGAAGTACATCTAGTTGGATCTTTATTAGGTTTTAAAATTGGCGAAATAAATGTATATAGCCAAGATGGGGGGTTATTAACTCAGTTTGGGCCAAAATAAAAACCTTATGTATTAATGAATATGTACTTTTAGAGAGGATTTTATATATCTCTGGTATAATACCATCGTTACCCGGTGCTTTGTTTGATTTAAGCTTATTTATTTGTGTAATAACCTCTGTATATGAAATACTTTTGTCCAATAGTTTAATCTGTTGTTTATTAAGCTTTTTATTCATGTTTGTAGTTATAAACTCCTTTATTTTATCTTTAGGTTCTATGTTAATGTTATTATGGTTAATTTTGTGAAAGTGATTTCTAAATTCATCTAGTATTTCTGGTATACTAGAAAAATTCTTCTTTTTCCTTAGAGAAAAGATTTCTTTGATATGGTTTTGTTTATTCAACCTTTTTGTTTTATTTTTAAGTGTATGTAAATATTTGGGGCTTATTGAATAAGACAAAAACTTGTATTTCTCTAAAGTTATTTTAACTTTATGAGTTAAAATTTCTTTGTATTTCTCATTTAGTTTGTTTATTTCTTCAATAACTTTCTTGTCCATAATATTTTCTTTATTATTATGTTTATAAGAGTCTAATTTACTTTGAATATCTAACAATTCCTTATCCCAAGATTTCCTTTTATAATTATACCATCTGATACTTTGTCCATATAGATATGATTTTAAGGCATCCCAAACATAGACAATGGAGACTTCAGGAGTATTATTTATGTCTAAAAAATGTTTTACTTCTGAAAGTATATATTCTTTATAGTCTTTTAGTTGAGTTAAGTATGCTGGTATCCTTTTGATCTGAACATTATGAGTATTTTTTATCATGAATTCAAAAACAATTGAATTATGATCAGATATAGGACATGAAATGATTTTGGAATTAATTAAATATGTTACCATCTGGTTAGAAATAAAGACCCTATCTATTTTTGAATAAGTTTTGTCTCTGTTAGAAAAAAAGGTGTATGGTAATGATTTTGAATCTATCTGATTATTAATATCATTAAAATGATAAGAATTAGCAAAATCATTTAAATGTTTTGCATTAGATGTAATTCTTCTTTTTCCTATAGTGGTAGTATCACTTTCATGTAGTATACAATTAAAGTCACCAGCTAAAATAATATCTCCTATAGAGAGTGATCTGATCTTATCAAGATGATGTTTCACTGTATTAATACCAATTCCAGGTATCCAATATACATTAATTAAAGTGTAAGTCTTCCCGTTAATTTGTATTGTAACCATACAAAACATTCCTTTGTCATCCTGATAAGACTTAATGGTTTTAGGAATGGACATACTTTTATTCCATAAAATAGCCACTCCTCTTTTTTTCTGAGTGTGCTCTGAACTAACCAATACTGTATATTTGTTTGTGGCTAGTTTATCAATATCTTTTTTCAAGAGATGGGTTTCTTGCAGGAAGACTAAGTTGGCCTTATTTAAATTAATGTATCTTATTAGGCTTGCCCTTTTACATGGATTATTCAATCCATTAATGTTTAAAGAAATTCCTTTTAAAGATGTAATTTGGCATTTTTAAAACTTAAGAATCTTATGATCAAAATAACAAATAACAAGATAAGTAATGTTACATCTCCTCCTTTAGGTGTACCTTTAAATATAGCTGTATTTGTTGAATCTCTTATGGGATTTTGTATAGGATTCAATTTTGTTTGTAGTGACAATGAGTGTACAAAATATATTGTGGATGTCAAAACTATATACATATAACAATGAACAAGTGAAAATAATGTAAGGATTAAACCTTGCATCCAGCCTGGAGTTATAAACTCCAACTTAGAGTAGTATTTACCACTCAAGTTAACCCCTACCCTAAGCAGCAGTACCTCAGCTACCACCTTATCAATTTAATACTAGTTATATTTAACTGAGGTTAACAGTTTTCAATTCAATTATCTAGCAAGACAAGCCTACACATTTGGTAAAACAGCATCATATAAACTAAAATAAACTTTTTTTTTTAAAGACTGTTCATACTACTATATACATCTATGTAATATAAAACACTTGTATTCAAATAGCATTCAAATAATCTTGATGTTAGAAATCAAGAGGAGAGAAAAATACGTTCTAACATTCATTTAAATCAAAAACTTTGGCTAATATGATTCAGACATTACATATATTAAGATGCATCTATTTTCTGTCATGTAAATGCAGTCAACAGCTTCCAAAAAAACCTTGAATTGCTTGTAGATGAGCATTTTACTCATACTCATTATTGTCAATAGAATAAAATATTGTATTTATAGAAATTGTTATAAATCATACTGCATAGTTATGCAGATTCTCAGAAACACTTGCATTATTGTAAAAAAAAAAAAAGAAGCCATCACACACACACACATATATATATATATATATATATATATATATATATATATATATATATAGATATGTATATATATATACTCACACACACACACACACACACACACACACACACACACACACACACATATATATATATATATACACACACACACACACACACACACACACACACACACACACACACACACACACACACACATATATATATATATATACATATATATATACACACACACACACACACACACACACACACACACACACACACACACACACACACACACACACACACACACACACACACACACACACACACACACACACACACACACACACACATATATATATATACACACACACACACACACACACACACACACACATATATATATATATACACACACACACACACACACACACACACACACACACACATATATATATATATATATATATATATATATATATATATATATATATCTATACACACACACACACACACACACACACACACACACACACATACATACACACACACACACACACACACACACACACACACACATATATATATATATATATATATATATCTGATCTCACTGAGTTGTGTCCTTGCTGAGCACTATCCTACTTGCTGTCCCTACAATAAATCTGTCTGCTTCATACAAAATAATGCACAGCAAACACATTTTAGTAACCAGATTTTACAACCATGCTATACTACTGCTTTAAAATATATCACATGACAATTTCTTCCAGAACAGAGTTATAAAATTATTTATGCCTGTCAATCAGATGAATTAAATGAGTTATAGTAATGTATATGTTTGGAACATAAGTTTTTAACACAGATTATTATGCTGCTGTTAAGTAGATTTTCAAAAACACTTGAATAAATGTTTCATTTTCTATGCCTTCTAAAATAAGACATTTACTTACTACAAGAAACTGCATCATTTAAACTCATTATAACTGACATGTTTTATGAATTATAACATAGATATTTAAGTAATTATATAAAATAACTCACATTTAGATGTTAAAGAGTTTATTTTCCTTCACATAGTCGCATTTGCATCAGTTCTACTTCCTGGTAGAGTGTTCTTCCTGAATCTGTGATGTGTCAGTGTGATATCTAGGTCAAAGGTTATACTGACTGCTTTCAGCTTCTCTGTGAGAATTCTGAGAGTTGAAGCTTTTGAAGTAGCTCATGGACACTGTGCATGAGACAGCCCACATCCCAGATTGTCTCCCTTAACATTTTGGCTGGAAACTTATTAAAAACTAGTGACAAACATTCATTTAGCAGTGTAAATGCATCTAAACATGACAAAACCTTCACAATGTATTTTACAGGTTATTACAGCCTCTATGTAAGTGAAATTAAGCCCAAAGTTATTAATAAGTAATAAAACTCAATATTTTTGTCCCAACTCAATTTTTATGCAAATCTTATTATTTACTGTGTCTATATGATCAAAAGCATTTCTATATATTAAGAAAGAGAAGAAAAAGAGAGTAGAAAATAAAAGAGTGTAAGGCAGAAATAAAAAAAATGTAAGAGAAAGCTATAAGAAGTATATACAATGGAATATTACTTACTGTTTATATTAATAGAGTTAAAAATAAAACATATTATTTACTATTATTTAGTTCTAATTATTATTAGTTAAAGTATGACAGATTATTTACAAACAAGCATAAGCAGTATAATCAAGAAAGTATAATTAGGAATAGCATTTGAAGAACATATAAACTTTTTACAAGGAATAAATATGTTATTATTCTATTAATCATATTTTCATTACTCTTCTCTCCCTGCCCTCCCCCACCCTTTACCCACTACATAATCTAAATAGAATGTCATTGTTTAAACAAAGAAAAGAAGAAAAGGAGAAGAAAAAAAAAAGAGAAAGAAAAAAATGTATCAAATTACTGACCTTCTCTTTTTCAGAAAGAGAAACAAATTGAATCATAGCTTGTTATTAGTTCTTCAGATATTTTGACTGGTTATGAAACAAAACATTTCTTTGCACACAGAGAATAACTTTGATTAAATCTTTTCAGAATATTTGTGGCTTTCTGGAAATGCAGGAACTATATTTAAAAAGATTAATAATGAAATAAAATGATGAGAGAAAAAAAAAAACATAGAACAAATCATTTGTTTTTAGTCTCTTCTTCTTCTCTGAAGTCTTCCACGAAGTTTCAGTTGCCAGTCTCTTTAATGAAGGACTAGCCCATTCCATTTCCTCTATTTTATCCAGAATCTTATTTTTTTTGATAAACAGTAAAGCAGAGTCTAAGTCATCAAAAATTTTAGGACCATCAGGAAGGAAGATTTTAAGCTTGGCAGGAAACAGAAGGTATGTTTTAAACTGTGCTTTTTTAAGCTCCCTTATTAGTGGCAGAAAAACTTTTCTTTTAGCTATTACCATGGAAGAATAGTCATTGTCAAAACGCACAGTTGTCTCATTAATCTTAACAGGAGCTTTAGCCCAAGCAGATTTAAGAACCATCTCTTTATCAAAAGATGATAGAAATCTAACTATAACTGATCTTGGATAGTTTTTGTTAGAGTTAGTATTAGCTATAGATCTATGTGCTCTTTCGATACCAAAAGAGAATGCTTCTGGTAAGTCTAACATTTTAGGGAGCCATGTTGTTAAAAAAGAAGTAATATTGTTACCTTCAATATTTTCTGGCAGTCCAAAAATCCTAATGTTATTGCGCCTAGATCTATTTTCCAGGTCATCCAGCTTTGTTTGTAAATGTGTATTTTGTTTCAGCAGAAACTCAATGTTGATTTCCTCTTTTTGGATTCTATTTTCCATGTCATTCACAGCTTCTTCTATGTCTGTCATCTGGATCTTCTGTTGTTGCAGGTCTATATGTAACAAGTCTATTTGTTTTGTGGTTTTTTCTATGAAGGTATCTATTTTAGTATCCATTTTATCCATCTTAGCAGTAAGTTGCTGGATTATAGTTATCAGAGACTGAAGTTCTTTCTTGATGCTGGAGTCTTGAGAATTTGTCTTACTGGAACTCATTTCAGACTGATAAAATGACAGGAAAATTTCCAAAGTGATTTCTGACAGGAATATTGTTAAAATTTCCTTTCTTTTTTAGATATAGTTCAAGAACTATATAAAACAAACATATTTAGAAAGAAAATTACTTCAAAAATTAATTTTTTAAGTAATTAATTCCTGTCAGTGTAATGAAATTGGTGGAGCTGAAGAAATCTGCTGCTATCCTGTGTTCATACTTGGCCACGCCCAGGTAAGACAGCTTTTGAGATCTAGAATTTCACAATTCAAACTGAAAAATCAAAAATTCCATAGGTGCTCATCTCTTCATTATCTTTCAAAGTGAGTATGAAGTTGCCTTGTCAGATGGAGACAGCCAACATTTATATGTTAACTTACAGAGCAGACAGCAGGATTAGGCTTAATGAAACACATTTCCAAAGCAGTTTCTTCTTCTAAGATTTTATATTTAGCAGTTAATTGTACATTTCCAAGTGTTAGAAAAGTGTGGGCAGCTGGAGAATGTATATATTATATATAATAGCCTAACCAGTATGGAGTATGGATTTTTTATACTTCAAAAACAGAAAAGGAACGTACTGCAAGATAAGTTTTTATCATCGATATTCCGAGAAACTATAACACTTTCATGTTGCTACTGCTTACATTTGCTGGGGGAGTCTCTATTGTTATGCTGCTGGTGACAGACAACCATGCATTCCCTTTATGGCAGGAAAATGTTGGGTTATATATATCAGCAAATAAAATATTATATTTTAGAGCTTGGTAAAAAGGACAAGTATAATAGAAAACTTTATTCTTAAGGCTCTTTTGATTATCTGGACCAGGTAATGGTGACATTCACATAAATATTGGCATGTTCATTGTGAACTGAATTATATACAGCTGGTAATTTTACATGGCTTTTACATGACTTTCTCTGCAGAAGTTGCAATAATTATCAAATGCTGGCAATAAAAATGGAATTATGTATATAGAAAAGCCATCGGATGTATTAAAAAGGGATAAAAAAAATGGCTGCAAACTATTTTCTTGTCGTACCTATGAGATATGCTGCCAGTCTTTTTATATTGAGTGATAACAAATTTGCTCAGGAATAACAGAGAACAATAACCATTCACATTCTCATATTGTGTCTAACAGTTTGTACAATAGTATAACAGCAATGACACTACTAGAGCAATGTTTTGATTTTCAACCCATATTTCCTTCTTTCATTCTTTCATTTTTATTTATTTGTTTACAGTGTTAATCTAGACGGACTGCCTGGTTAGATTACTTGATCATTATTTCTCAGTAGACAAATGGAGGCTGGGGGCATACCTGTCAACCTCTTAGGGCAAGAAATCTGGACAAAGCCATAAAAATGGGGGGAGGGCCCAAAAACGGGGACCATTTTAAATATTGCTCTAACAGATTTAGAAAGCAGATAAAATAATAGGTTTTGTGTTAGCATGAATTTTCTGAAGGGTATCATATCTGAAAATCAAATATTTGTCATTATTTTCTGATGCCAATCTTTAATGACTTGGCAATGTTTAACCAGAAAATCACAGTTTTATGAAAGATGGACTAAAATATGAAGCAAAAATCTGGACATTCTGCCAAAATCTGTATAGTTGAGAGGTATGCTGTGGGGATCAAACCCAAAATTGCAGGATACAGTTTGGGTACAGGATTTGGCTGACAGTATGCAAAATTTTTTTAGGGTTTTTACTTTGTGTGGTTTGGAGTTTCTGATAGAAGTTTTTCTTGTCTATGTTAACTTGTATTTTAGTTAGGTTACACAGTTTCTTATAAGTCTGGTAGTCAATGGGAAGTTTAGTCTTTGTCCAAATCTTCTAGGTATTATCTCCTTTATTTATTAGGGAGAGTGTAGCCTGTGTAAGCCAAGGGAAGCATCTAGATTTGAACCTTTTAGTCTGAAGACGGGCTAAGGAGTTAAGAGTGTTAAGAAATATAGCACTGAACTATTGGACAGCGTCATCTAGGGAAAGATTAAAAAGGAATGACCAGTTAACAGTTGAACAGATGTTCAAGGTGTCAGGATGAAAGTTGGAAAGTTTTTGGCATTCAATGAATTTATGTTCTCAGGGAAGATAAGGAGTGAATATCTGAACACAGACAGGAGAGTGACCACTGATGGCATCAGGTAGAAAGTGAGGGTTGTGAGTGAGATTAGCATTGGAGACTAGAATCCAGTCAATAATAAATGAGGAGTTACAAAATCAATCCAGAAACTAAGAACAGTTATACTGGTGGGAAAAGACTTCAGAGTCGAGTACTGCTGAAAACATAAATGTATTACTTAAAAAATACTCATAAAACAACAATAGAGGTTAAGTGCTTTCATCCTCTGGTAACTGGACTTCATTAGAATATGAATAAATGAGGAGTTGTTTTTTTTTTAATAAAGTGGGTGGTAGAAGAGATGAGCTGGGTGAGACCATACAGGTTAATACTGGAGCTAGTACAGGAGGAATTAAGAGATATCCAATTGATTTTTATATAGCCAAGTAGGGCACTCTCATTAGTTATGTTATTGGAAAACCAGGAAATGATTTGTTCCAGTATGGGTATATTATCTTCTGGTGGTATGTATATAGCAGCAATAGTTAAGGTTTTATGTTTACTTAGTTTACAGATGGCAGCTAGCAATTCAGCAAGGTGGAATGAAAGAGGAGGATTAGTCAAGGGAGAATATATATAATGAATAGTATTTATACTATGCTGACTGGACATCTAGTAATGCATTTTTTCACAAAACATTAAGTCTTTTGCATATTTCATCATCTGTACAACACATATAGGGCACATACATCCTCATATACATGAACTTTGAAAAGAAAGAAAGAATAGTTGCATAAAATATTACCATAACCACAGATGGCCTTCTCTTCCATGTTGCTGTATTATTACTGTGGGATCCTCCACCTCAGATGAACCGAATGTCTGGTTCCTATGCAAATGTTTAAGCCTAGTTGCTGCCAGGTGCCTGGGATGTCACATGCAGGGCCATCAATACTAGGGGGCCTTAAATATGACATCTGCATGCACAGGCCTCAGAACTGACTTCCCAGTCAGACAATAGTCTAAAGAGAACCAAAAGGATGCCATCTAGACAGGGTAAATGTAATGAAGGAGGTACGTGGCTGGGAAAGAATACTGCAACATGGAAGAAAAGGACATCTATGGTTACGGTAAGATTTTACACAACTATTCTATGTCCTTCTGTTCCCATGTTGCAGTATTCTTACTGTGGGAGAGTGCCACAACAAAAGAAGAAGGAAGGGTGGTGTAAGAAGATGCAGATTCCAGGAATCCATACAGGATTGCCATTGCAAATCCTGACCTGGATCTGCAAACATGGTCTAGTTTGTAATGTTTAGTGAAGGTATGCACAGAGGACCATGTGGCTGCCTAAAGAATGGTAGTTGTGTCCAGGCCTTTGAGGAAGGCCCATGAAGAGGCCACAACTCTTGTAGAGTGTGCCTTAATCCCATAAGTTAAGTCTTTTCCATGATGGGAGTAGCAGAAGGAGATAGTTTTCCTTATCCAGGGGGAAATAGTTTGTTTGGATACTACCTTGCACAGGGCCCTGGGGTGGAAGGACACAAAGAGCTGATTGGACTTCCTGATAGCTTTGGTTTTGTCAAAATAGAACCTTAATTGTCTGTGGACATCAAGGGAATGGAGAACTCTCTCACTGTCATTCTGTGGGGAGAGAAAGAAGGTGGGTAAGTGGATATACTGATTGAGGGACAGCTCATTGACCACTTTGGGCAAGAAGGAGGGATTGGTGTGCAGGGCCACCCTAACTTTGTGAAGATTGTGTAGGGTGGTGATGCAATTAGTGCTTGCAATTCTGAAACCCTCCTGGCTGATATAAGGGCTACTAGTAGGATCGTTTTCCATGTGCACATCTGCAGAGAAGCAGAGCCAGCTGGTTCAAAGGGTGCAATTGTGAGTTTTTCTAGTACATAGTTTAGGTCCCAAGGTGGTGGAATAGGTTTCTTCAGTGGCCTAACATGGAGAACCCTGTTTTAAGAACAGTTTGACATCCAACCTGTAAAGTAGGGGTGGATCCAGAGGTGAGCAGGCGGAGATGGCAGATAAGTGGACTTTCACTGAAGACTATAAAAGGACTGATTTTATGAGCCCACACATATAGGCTAGGACAAGAGAAAGCTCTGCGTGGAAGAGGTCCTTTTGTCTTTGGATACACCATTCAGAGAATCTTTTAGATTTGGAAACATAGGCTTTCCTGGTATTGGGTTTCCTGGCCTCCTGCAGGATGGATAGCATGTCCTCTGTGTACCGGTTTCTGAAGGGGATCAAGAGTTTATCACCCAGAGGGTTAAGCAGAGCATCTTCAAGTGTGGGTGAATGAGACAGCCCTTCTGTTGTGTGAGCTGGTCCACCTTGTGAGGCAACTTGTGGTGATTGTCCTTGGCAAGAGATTAAAGAAGGGGTAACCAATGCTGCCTTGGCCAATAGAGAGTCACCAGCAAGATTTTTGGCTTGTCTCTCTCAATTTTTAGAAGGATTTTCTAAATGACTGGGAAGGGAGGGAAAGCATAAGGGAACAGTCCCTTCCAAGAAATGGAGAAGGTGTCCACTCTCCAGGCTAGTTGGGAGGGATCCCTGTAGCAGAAAAGCTGCAACTGTCTGTTCTTGGGGAGGCAAATAGATCTATTTGATGTGTGCCCCACTGGTGGAAAATGTCTAAGAACACATCTCCGTACAACATCCACTCATGATGCAGAGAGAAAGATCTGCTGAGGGCATCCACTTGATGGTTGTCCTGGGATTGAATATAGACTGCCTGCAGTGAGATGTTGTGCTGAGATGCTAACTCCCATGCCTACATTGCTAGCTTGCAGAGCAGGTAAGACCTGTTCACCCCCCCCCCCATTTGTTGATGTACCACATCACAGTTGCATTTTCTGTGAAGATTTGGAGGGGTCCTGGTTGCATGAGAGGGAGAAAGGTCTGTAGGGCTAGATGGACCACAGTCATCTCCCTTATGGTGATATGTTTTTTTCTGGAGGGAGGGCTCCCATTGGGCCTGCACCTTAAGGCCATTCATAGTTGCTCCCCACCCTAGATTGGAGGCATCTGTGTGCATGTATTGTATTGGGCTGGTGGGTTGCAGGGGTAGGCCTGGGTTCTGTTGTACTTGCTAGATCCACCACCTAAGTTCTGTCTTCAAACATGGTAAGAAGGGTATCTGAAAGTCCATGGGGTGGCTGTGTTGTGACCAGACATTTTTTTAGTTACCACTGAAACTTCCTCAAGTGCAATCTGGCTAGTGGTAGCATAGAAATTGTGGCTGCTATGAGGCCTAGGAAGCATATGAACTGCCTGGCTGAGAGGTGGGTACCTGGAGGAGGTCATGGAAGTGGATGACTAGGAAGGATACTTTGTCCTGAAGAAGGAAAGCCTTCATCAGGTCTGTTCTTATCCTGCAGCCCAGGAAGGTTTTGTCTTGGGCTGGAGTGAGGGATGATTTTGCCAGAGTGAGAGTGAGAGTGAACCCAAAGCTCTGGAGTAGGGACATGGCAAATAGTTGGTGGTTCCTGAGAGTGACTTCCTCTTCTGCTAGAACGAGAAGGTCATCCAGGTAGTGGTAGATTTGAATACCCTTTGTTCTGCAGTAGGCTACTGCTGGGGCAAGGCACTTTGTGAAGACTCTTGGTGCAGTAGATAAACCAAAGGGCAAGGCAGTAAATGAAAGTGTGAAGAGGGCCCAGCAAAACACAAATACTTCCTGTAATTTGGGTGGATGGGAATGTGGAGGTATGTCTCCTTCAGGTCCAAAGTGGCCATGAAAGATTTGGGTGGCAAAAGTGGAAGAAGGCTTTGAAGTGATAGCATTCTGAAGGAAGGGACCTTCAGAAAGAGATTTTGGAAGGATAAATCCAGAATGGGCCTCCAAAGACCATCTTTTTTGGCACTGGGAATAGCCTGGAGTAAAACCCCTCCCTTATTGACCTAAGGGGATGGTTTCTATAGTCCCCTGGGCAAGTAGTGCTTAGATAACTTGGATTAGGTACAGCTGTTTTTTAGGAGGGAAGAGGATGCCTTGAGGAGGGTCTGTCCTTGGGGAGGTTGCCTTCCTGGACCCTTTTCTGTGGCTAGGAGAGGAAGAGGTGGATGGAGCTGGGGCTCTTCTGACAAAGGAGGTTGTGGCAGGGTAATATTTGTAAAAGTTAGGGACTGTGGAGATTAGCAAATGTTTTAGGTCCTGAAGCTCCTTGTTTTTTTTCCTTGAGGCTTTTAAAGAGTTTGGCAGACTGTTTGCCAAACAAGAATTTGTTGTCCAGGTGTGCGTCCAAATTCTTGGTTTTAAAATCTTCAGGAAGGGGCTGAAGCCTAAGGTGGGAAGTACCTGTGCAGAACAGAAGCAGAAGCTGCAGACCTAGTGGAGGCCTCAGCTGCATCATAGCTGCACTTTATAGATTGTCTGGCAACCTGAGATACCAAGGACAACTTAGATGCTACCTGAGATTTGTTGGGAGAGTCAGGCATGGATGAAAGCAAGGAAGAATCCTGAGTGGCCAAATTTATGGCATATTTGACCATGTGGGTCTGGTAATTGATAGCCCTAAAAGCCAGTATTGAAGATGTGTAAATCTTTTTCTCCAGTCTGTCCTTGACTTTGCTGTCCTTGTCTGATGGCAAGAGGGAAGAGGAAGGTATAAGTATGGACTGTTTGTCAGGTGCCACTGCAATGACTGCAGGATCTGCCATTGGTGGCTTTATGAGGAATTTTTGTTCATTAGGGATCTTGTAAAAGTGGTCAGGTCTTCTGGGAGCTGGTGGCTGTGATTCTGGTTTATTTGAAGCTGATGAAAATGTATCTAGGTAGGCTCACAGGAGGGATAGCCGAGGAGGAGGGTGATTCCACCAGGCGTAATTCAAAATGTCTCCTTTGGACTTCTGTTATCTGAGTTGCATCCCACTTGAAGTACTCCCTCATTTTAGTAATTGTTTCCCCAAAAGAAATGTCTTCAAGGGGAGAATCTCCCTCTAAGGAGTCCTCATCTGGGGAGTAGTAGTGCAAAGGGGAAGCTATCTGTGAGGAGTAGGTGACAGACACATCTGAGGAGGAGGAAAAGGAGTCTTCCTCCTGGGTGTGAGTAGGAGGGATGGAAAAAGCTGAGGCTGGCCTGGGGCTGAGTGCAGGCAATGTGGCAGCAGGAGAGGCTGAAGGCCTAACAGCCATAAAGGCCTGCAGCAAAGGCTGGAATAAGGTGTGCCAATCTGGTTACTCCTTAGAGGAAATGGACAAATGCTTAGTTTTTTTGTTTCCTCTTAAGATGAGTAGATTTAGCAGAGGCAGAGGGCCTAGTATCAGGCATCTGGCCTGTAGGATAGGATTCTGATTCCTTGACCGTGGGAGGGTGTCTGGTGGAGCCTGGTTCCCCCTCAACTTTGGCCAAAGCTGATGCTAGAACAACCTCTGAGGATGTGCATACCAGTGCTTCTGAGGTGGCTTCCACAAGGGTCATCACTGAAAATGCTGGTTCTAGCAGATGTCCCTCAACCCCTAAATTGCTGGCTGGTATGATGTCTGACGATGGAGGGGCAGAAGGGGTAGGCCTTGCAACCTTGGCCTTCTTTTTAGGTGGCTCTGCCTCAATAGCTGACTCCAGATCCATACGTAGGGCCAAGCATTTTAACCTCTGGTTCTCAATGTAAAGTTTTAAGGCTGCCAGATGACTATGGAGGGTTTTTGCTATGAATGACTGGCAGATACTACAGGTGGTGTGATTGTGCTCCTGGCCTAAGCAGAACAAGCAAAGTTCATATGAATCTTTGTGCGGAATTTGACGTCTGCAGCTACATTTTCCCTTTCTAGCAGACATTGGCTAAGAATATCAGCAAGCAATCAAAGCTCAGGTTTCCACAATGGGATACGTACCTTTAGACATCTTGAAGACAGCAGAGTGAAATGATTGATCTGAAGTTCGACTGCAGCAGAAAAGTTCTCAGGTCTATGCATGCAGACATCACATTTAAGGCCCCTGGTTTATGGCCCTGTGTGTGACGTCCCAGTCCATACCTCTCAACCTCTTAGTGCAAGAAATCTGGACAAAGCCCAACAAAATGGGGGACAAAGTCCCAAAAATAGTGACATATTTTAAATATTGTTCTAATAAACTTAGAAAGTTGCTAGAGTAACATGTTTTATTTTAACATACATTTTCTGAAGTATTTAAAGACTAAAACTCAAATGTATGTCATTATTTAGTGACTTCAATACTCAGATCAGCCAGCAATTTTCCAGAAAAACACAAATTTTATGAGGAACAGGCCAAAAGTAAGAGCCAAAAATCTGGGCATTCTGCAAAAATCTGTACTGTTGAAAGGTATGTGTCCCACACACCTGGCAACAACCAAGCCTAAGATTTTGCATAGGAGCTGGGCGTTTGAGTTGCCTAAGGCAGAGGATCCCACAGTAAGAATACTGCAACATGGGAATAGAAGGACATTATATAAGATTCATATATTGTCACTTTTTACTTAGCCCTTATTAGGCCAGCCATTGAACATAATGCCCCCCCCCCCCAGGCATGTATCTGTGCAGACACATGTAACAACTTGAAAGCCAGCATAGATACCTTACTAAAAGGATCCAAAGCCAAAACAGCATGACCCAATGGACTGACTCAAAGCCTTGTCACTATACTCAGTATCTTACAGACTGCTAAAAAGTGACCTATGTCTGGCACACAAAGCATCTTCTAACATATTAGTGATGCATTTACCATACATCAACAATTCAAATGGCATTAGAAATACTTAGTCGAGGGATCTAAACCTCTTTTGCAATATTGAAATAAATGGTTTGGAGGGACAGGTATATCTTACAAGGCTACCACTACTGTGGACTCCCCATCCATACAAAGCAAAGTTTATTCCGGTCCATATTCAAGTGAAACTTAGATCAATGGATGGGAAACAGAAAATGTAACTCAGGACTCCCACATATACTACTAATGGACAGAGGCAGCTCCTAAATGTTTTTATCCCATTCACGAGTCCCCTCAGATTATCCCAGTTATTCAAATTAAGGGTAATATATATAATTATTGACTATAGGATGGGTAAGGCCAATCTATAATCATATGAGATAGGTTACTTTGACAACAAAATAGGAAATTTGCTAGGGTTAAAATGACCTGCAACGGCAGCTTGCCTAGTACTTACCTATGAACTTATTTGGATAAGAGACATCTATACCAATCTATTTAAGATAATAATATTAATGATAAGTTATTATGTATAGAATTTTTGTGGAGCATTGCTGGGATGTTAACAAAGGTTCTAGCTTAAATCAATGGTTGTCTATCAGGCTGGGTGTACATGAGTTGCAGCCATTGACTTAAAAGCAAAAAGTGGCTGCATGAAGCAATTTTATTTCATGGGGCTAAGAGTAATGCAGTGGGAGTATATTGTGAAAGCTCAGTGTACTTAAGATGACTAATTGCAATCACCATGGACAGCTTTAGGTATAATGGAGGCCTAGACAAAAGACTCAAAGACAGCAAAACTGTTGCACTTTACTGGGAAGAAAGTAATATATTTCAACTAATTGTTGTCAGGCATTTTAGAGAAAGAGACAAGGAGAGATGTACAGAGACACACACACTCACACACACACACACACACACACACACACACACACACACACACACACACACACACACACACACACACACAGCATGTCTCAATATCCCACCCACATGAAACAACCATGTCTAATGTTGAATTGTGAGGAAAGGGAAATAATGATCACAGTAATGTATTCTAACATGTTGCTCCTAGAAAATTAGAACACAAATCCAGTGTGCTAGTATCCTCCTAAGTTGCACAACAACACTTTAAATCCACTCAGATAATGAAGTCAAGTGATAGAAATCTTCACAATGGCAATGTAAAAAACACTGCTTTATTAAAATGTTTAAAGTGCTTTTCGTTTGCTTCAATTAGCTAAACTTCTTCAGAAACATTGTGACCATAAGTTTAAAGATATCCTTTTATAGTCACAGCTGATCATTAATTTACCAGTTACACAAAATAAAGGCACAGGAACAATAAACCTGACAACAACTTGAAAGACTTACTAAAATTGCTGCAGCAGCTTTATACATACACTGGTATAGACCAGAAACATACTGAATAGCAAATATATATAGAAAATATATATATATATATATATATATATATATATATATATATATATATATATATAAAAAAATATATATATATATATAAACAGTGATTAATAAAAGACATTAAAGAATATCGAAAAAGTTATATAATATAACTTATAAGCCCAATCATGCATCAGAGCTAAGTTGAAAAATAGACCGAATGTTTCTACTAATACTTCTTTTATAAACTGTTAGTAGAAACTCCCTAATCTGGTTTTACAAATAAGTATGAAGCAACCTTTACCCTAACTATCATAACTTCATTTCTTTAAGGTTTTTAGTCTTAGGATACTACTAATAGAACAAGTATCATTCAGACCAGGTGGTAAGCAAGCATTAAGTCTAACCTGACAGTTTAATTCAAATTCCTCTAATTTCAGAGGTCTAGGCCCTCCTCTACTGTCAACCTTTACTTGATCTATAATGATAAATTTAAAAGTATGTTCTTGGTTAGTGCAAGAATGTTTGTCTAAAGCATTATCCAACTTCTGTTTCTTGATTGCATATTGGTGTTCGTATATCCTATCCCGGAGCCTCTGCTCCGTTTTACCCACATAAAAAGCAGGGCACAATTTGCGTTTAGCAAGGTAAATGACAAAATTGGAATTGCAATTGAATCTGTCCTTGATTTTATATTGTAGGCCATTAACGTTGAAACTACTGGTCACATCAGCAAATCTACAATAGTTGCAACATTCACATTTTCTCATGCCTTTACATCGAGTGGTAGGGGTGTTAGTCTGTTCCAAAATAGATTTCAAATTTCACCCTCTTCTGAAAGTGACTCTAGGGAACTCAACTAGTTTAGTATAGATATTGGTGTTAGTTTTAAATAGTTCCCAATTCTTCTTCAGTATGTTAATACACAAGTGACTATGTACCGAGTAAGTAGTGATGAAACATACATTATTTTCCTTACCTCGACTATTCTGTAGACTAACACTCGATGGCAAATCAACAGTAGAATCACTATTGACAGACCAAATGGGGACACTTTTGATATTCAGAAGTGGCAAATAAACTTTATCTGTTCTTTTTGTTCTAACCTCATTAATTAATTCATAGAGTATGGGTTCTGGGTAGCCACGATGGATGAACATACTCTTGAGTAGAGAGCATTCATCAAGAAAGTCATCTTCTAAAGTTATCATTCTTGAAGCTCTCACTAACTGGCCCTTGATGACTGACCTCTTCTGATGTAAAGGATGATTACTTGAAAAGTGGAGAAATGTGTTAGAGTACGTAGTTTATCTATAGATCTTAGCTACATAGCTCTCAAATTCATAGCTTTTAACCAAGCAAATGTCTAGATACGCTATCATATTAGTATTGAATGTATGTGTGAATTGTAAAAATTGTGTTGTACTGCTGAAATAGTCTACTAAATCAGCACCTATACATTCCTCTCCATTGATCAAGATAAATATATCATCTAGATAACATGTGTACAAGACCAATGACTCACTGAGGGCATTATTGTTGTTATTGAATATAAACTCAGACTCCCAATGTGCCATGACAAAGTTAGCAATACTAGCCCTGCAGGGGGACCCCATGTCTACCCCCACTTTTTGGATGTAGAATTGGTCCTGAAACATAAAGAAGTTATTGGACAGTACCATGTTGATAAGTTCTGTTGCTCCTAGAAACTTAACTGCCCCTAAACAAGCTATAGTGATGTCTTGTGAGGTTTGATTGCGGTGAAAGTTAGTGAAATAATGACCACATTGTTACCAGCCCACAAACAAGGTATAGTAATCATCTTTGCATCCCTGGCTACTACCTACCTCTTAGCATCACTCTTCTAGGGCACCAATCCTCACTAATCTTCAGGCTATCTAGGAAAGAAACTAGAACAGTGTTACAACATTGCAAAATTCAATAGCAACAAACCATATAGAAGCCACCACTGATCAGCCTGGAAACAATTACACTGGTTTGAAATACTCTACTATTTCACATATGCTCAACTGTTTCTGACTCATGACATGATATATAAACCTTCAAAATGCCCAGAACTAAGCAACGTTCTCCACAACTACTATTCCAACAAACTACCATTCTCATATGATAAAAGGTTTATCTCCATCAACAAACCTGAGAGATTTGCAGAAAATGCCCTTTTCTCTACTGATTTTCCTCAAACTATAACTCTATCCCACTTGCCCTAAGGTCCATATCTAACTTCCACACACTTAAATCTACACTAAAATAATTTTTAGCTGAATTCTTGCTTTGTTTTTATACTCTCTTCCAGCTTCACAGGCTAACTCTATAAGCAAAACCTATAAGTCACCCAATTAACTTGATTTAGAGACATCCTTGTATTAGGGTGGCCACGGTGGTGCAGCAGTTAGCATTGCCACCTCACAGCAAGAGGTTCTCTGGTTTGATTCTCAGCTGGGGTGCCTTCTGTGCAGAGTCTGCATGTCCTCCCTGTGGTCTTGTGGGTTTCCTCCGGGTGCTCCGGTTTCATCCCAAAGACATGCTGTAGATGGATTGGACACTCTAAATTGCCCTAGGCATGTGTGTGTGCCTTCTGTGGAAGGTTGGGCGCCAGGCTGGCAACTCGACACCATAAAACTTCACTGCCAATCATGAGCGGACAAGTGATCTGCTGTGGCGACCCCTAACCAGGAAAATCCAGAAGAAGAAGAGACATCCATGTATTCTTTTTTGTACATATTATAAACATTTATCCCATTTTATTAGCACCATCTGCTCATCTATACATACATATATATATATATATATTTTTTTATCTATATGTTTTATATATATATATATATATATATATATATATATATATATATATATATATATATATATATATATATATATATATATATATATATATATATATATATATATATATATATATATATATATATATATACATGTACACACACACACACACACACACACACACACACACACACACACACACACACACACACACACACACACACACACGCACACACGCGCACACACACACACGCACACACGCAGACACACACACATGCGCACACACACACACACACACACACACATATATTACTTGTCTCCACTCGTACCAATTTATTTAATTTAATTTACCTCATTTCCTTACTACTTCCTAACTTACACTCTTCTAAGACTTTTCTCTATTATATGTTATGTAACTTCCTATTCACATACCATAATTTTATATTTTCTTGAAGCCTAATGCACCTGTATTTTCATTTCCATCTCTTTGCACATGGCTTCAACCATCTTATTCAATATACACAATATGTGTCCTGCTAATGTTATTAATCAGAAAAAAAAATCTGATTAAGAATTATGGGGTAATAGGAGTCACTTTAATATATAAAATTCACCAAGTACTTTTGCCAAAGCATTGTCAAGTAGGATACATAAAGAAACACAACTCAGAAATCTAACTTTTGCATAACATCAGCAAATGATGAAATCAAATTATTTAAAGAAACAGTATTTATATAAGATGATATTTATATATATATATATATATATATATATATATATATATATATATATATATATATATATATATATATATAGTTATATATATATACATATACACACACACACACACACACACACACACACATATATATATATATATATATATATATATATATATATATATATATATATGGATCTACCTGACTAGATCGAAACGTCAGAACACCGACAAATCGCCAGAAGATCGACAAGGCAGAAGACCGACGGAGGAAGACACCGACGCTGAGAACACTGAGATGGGGAAAGGATGTGTGAGTCGGCGGTAGTGACGGCCGTTAGGGTGCGAGTAAGGTAAGTGTGCGATGTTGGCGGTCTGTAGGGGTAGGGGTGGAATAAGTGAGTTAGGGTTAGGGCGCGGGTTAGGTAAGGGTGCGAGTAAGGTAAGTGTGCAATGTTGGGGGTCTGTAGGGGTAGGGGTGGGATAAGTGAGTTAGGGTTAGGGCGTGGGTTAGGTAAGGGTGCAGTAGTGATATATTTTGGGTTAGGGGCGGGTTAAGTGAGTTAGGTTTAGGGCACGGGTTAGGTGAGTGTGCGATAGTGACAGACCTTAGGGTTAGGGTTTCGGTTAGGGTAGTAGATAGTTGTGTATGTAAGGGTTAGTGCTGGTTTGTAAGGATTTTGGTGTGCTTGTGTTGTGTGTGTGGGTTTTGGATAGGGGATTTGTTTTGTTTGTTGTTATGATGTGTTGAGTGTATGTGGTGTCGTGTTTGTGAACTGTCGATTATGTGGTGTCGGTGAAGTGCGTGTCGGTGTTATGAAGTTTCGATCTAGTCAGGTAGATCCATATATATATATATATATATATATATATATATATATATATATATATATATAAAAGTGCATGAAGACAGCATAAAACTTCATAAAATATAAATGACAACATAAAGTTATATTAAACAAATAAGCCTACCATTGTTCAATTATATTGCATTATATTTCATGTGTCCTTTTATTTTAAGTGATCAATTTTAAGAGTAGGCTTTAGGGAAGCTTTACGTATCTCTAAGGCCCAGTGTATGCACAGATCTGTGATACATCTGTATTCATCATCTTCTGTTATATTAACAACAACATCACCTTTTAGAGTATTTCTAATGACATGTAGAACCCTAAAGGAGAATATGTGTGGTATTCATACTCATTTACGCAAATGCATTTAAGCTATCTGCAATATGTGTGTGAATGAGTGTAGGTGAGCTGTGATTCATAGAAGCCTTTTGCACAAATACATAATGTCCTGAAATTAGTCTATGAAACTGTACTAATAATGAGATGCAAATGAGGAATGATGCAAGTCATACTATATTAATGAAGTACTTTCTACTCAATTTGTGATCTTTATTGAAATTTTCATGCTTGCTTGCTCTGTCTGCAGATATGTTAAATAAAGGGAAGTCTCACCAAATCTATTTGAGTTGCAGTCTATGATAATATTGCCACTTGCTGTTAGTTTTGATACTACCAAATGTGAGTTGCTTGTCTTTGCTAGGATAAAACCGCTTGCATCCAGTTGCACTGGCCAGACAAAAAGGCAAAAATATAAACAAATGATAACTCACTATAAGTTTGACAATCAGGAAATCCTTGATAGGCTCAAAGTGGACAAGAACTATATAAGGGTCTTAGTGGGTATGTTTGACCCCCCCCCATGGGGGTTACTGGAGGAATACATGGACTTTCTATTCCTGTGAACACCAAGGTATCAATATTCCTCACTATAATTGCCACAGGGGTCTTCCACAAACAGATTGGGGGCACACCAAGGATCTCACAGGCTTCTTCCTCAAGGATACTGTAGCAGTTCCTCGATATACTCTTGGCACACGTGGAGCAGGACATCTATTACCAGGTGTCAGCTTAAAGCCAGGACTATGCATGCTTTTTATGGGGTTGCACATATCCCTACACTGTGCAATGTTCCAATTAGTGGCCCTTGTGGTCCATAGTGTGAGTGCTATAGGAAGGACTACCATTCCATCAGTTGAAGGGGAGCAACATCATTGTCTCTTCCCAGCACCTTTCTAGGGCACACGATTCCTATATCTTGGCACACTAGCTCACTCTTCCACCTCTTCATGCATGTTAGAATGCCCATTGGTCATCTTGTTGGTAAGTGGAAAAGGTATTTTTTATTATATTGTATTTAAGTAGCATTTCATGTTAAAATGTATTACTGAATACTAAACCATTATTGTTTTTTTTCCCCCTCTTTATCTCCATCTCTTCTTTTTCTTGTTTTTTTAAGTGATGATGGATATCCACTGGAGCAATGGCTTATGACACTGATGAGAAATCCAAGTGGACCTGCAAAGGATATGTATAACACTTCTCTGTTGCAGACTTAAATTGTCTTTGGGAGGGTCTCTGGCCTCCTGAAGAGTCATTTCAGGTACCTGGATGAGTCTGGTGGTGCCCTTCAGTATGACCCAGCTACTGTTTGCAGGATATTTACTGCCTGTTACATTCTGCATGACATGATCTTGCACCAGTCTGGTGCTGAAGTGACCCATGCTATCACTATATTTCCCAGCTACAGTCAAACTGCAACCAAGATGTCAGCAGCAATAGGGAACCCCATGCGGCAGGCTCATGCACAGCATATGGCTTTACAGGTAAAGAGGCAGTATATAGTTCAGATCTATAGAACATGACATTCAAGTTAGTGTTTCCCTTCTTAAAAAAAACACATAGAATATAATTGATGCATGCAGTGATATCTGTAGCTATGTCTTATGGTGCATGGTTTGCTGTCACATCTGACATTCTCTCTCATCTTATTTTTTTTCTTTTACAAAAGTTACTTTAAAAGTGTCAAAGTCATACTCGAGTATTCACTGACTGCTGTTCAGTGATGTCGTAAGCCATCATACAAATATTAATCACATTTTTCTCTGTTTTGATGAATAAATTCTGCTGCAATGCTTTACTTAAGTATGAAAGTGCTGAAAATCCTTAACATGTCAATATTTCATGAGTTTATGCATTGCATTTGAATGAAAATGTATTATACTGTTTTTTTATATTTTGCTATTTCTTCTTAAATTCTCTTTGCTGTGGTACTGCACATCAGATTATTTTTGTTAAAAATCACAAAATGCTGGAACAGATGAAAGAAGGCACACTAAGACCACAAGTAAAGTTAAGCGCTTTTCGTTTATGTTGGATCATAAACTTCTTCAGACAATACATTAAAACACAGCCTACATTTAAATACACAGTAAAAAAGGAATCAACCAATCAACATCTAAAAAAGCATTGATTCAATTAGTAACAATTACGAACAGCCACCACCCCCTTATTAAGAATCATTGTAGACTTCCATAGGTAATTCATCTTAGATTTACCTAACAGTATTAACTACTAAACTACACAGTTAAATTTAACCTTATTTAAAAAAATATAATATATATGAAATAAATACAAAAGTGCAAAACATTTAAAGTGCTTCATTTTCATACTAGGTCATATTATTACACCTAGATAATTTAACGCTTTAAATTTCTGAGCCTCAAAATACTACTTAACGCACAGCCATCATTAATACCAGGCTGATGGTAGGCATTGAGCCTGATCTGCCAAGAGAGTTCCAACTCTTCAAGTTTTAAAGAGTCAGGCCCGCCTCTTGGATTGACATGCACTTGATCAATAACAATGAACTTAAAAGTGTGTCCAGGAAAAGAATTGACATGTTTCGCTAGGGCATTCTCACACTTAAGTTTCCTAATCGCATAGAGGTGTTCGTATATGCGTTCACGGAGCTTCCTCTCAGTTTTGCCCACGTAAAACACTGGGCATAACTGGCACCTAGCCAAGTAGACAACCATTTTGGAATTACAGTTGTTCCTTAATTTCAAATAATAAGCCAAGTCATTAACTGAGAATCTGTTAGATTCCAGAATATAACCACAATAATTACAGGCTTGGCATTTGTACATACCTGGTGTTCTAACTAGATTAGGTCTACTCCCTTCACAAAAGTTTTTTAGGTTTCTGCCCTTTCTGTAAATCACAACTGGGTGATTCCCAACACTAGTAAAAATGTTCATGTCACTTTTAAATAAATCCCAGTTTTTCCTAAGGATTTTAAAACAAAGGTCACTGTTTACATTGAAGGTAGTAATGAATGAAGTATTAAATCTGTCATGTCCTAAATGGTTTTCTGACTGTTGCTCAACCTGAATGTTAAGGGACAAGTTGACAGACGAAGACCCATTAGTTCCATTATTCAACAAAGGAACATAAACTAATGTGAACCGTTTGTGTGTTACTTCTTGAATTAAGTCATTAATGAGATGTAACGGGTACCCCCTCGACAAAAACATTTCCTTAATGAATAGGCATTCATGATTGAAAGCAGAATCAAGTGTGGTAATACGTGCTGCTCGGACTAACTGACCTTTAATGATAGCACGTTTTTGATGGTACGGATGGCAACTCATAAAATGGAGCATGGAATTACAGTGTTTTTTTCCTATGAACTGATGAAACAAATCTCTCATACAGAGCATCCTTAGTTAAAGTGATGTCTAAATAGTCAATATTATAAACATCAAAATTAGATGTAAATTCAAGGAACACTGTAGTTGAGTTGAAGTATTCCACCAGCAAATTACTGACTGATTCATTGCCATCTACTAGGATGAAAATATCATCCAAGAAGCGGGTATAAAATATGATGTTATCCTTAAATACATTATTGTTTAATACAAACTGGTGTTCCCAATAGGCCATCACCATGTTGGCCACACTGGCCCCACAAGGTGAGCCCATTGCAATACCCACTTTTTGTAGGTAAAAGTCACCTTCAAAGACAAAAAAGTTGTTATTAAGAATTAAGTCCAATAGTTCCTCTACCATTAGAATGTCGTCAGTGGGACAGTTAAGTAGTCTCAACATTTCTCCTACCCAATCTATTGCTATCACGTGGGGAATACATGTATACAGATCCTTTACATCTATAGTTAAAAAAATGTAGTTGGATCTGTATACTAATGCATTAATGTTACTAAGAAATGTCCAAGAGTCCCTACAAATTTGTTTTAAATTAACTAGATATTTTTGCAGAATAGAGTCAACTACTTTCGCACAGGGATATGTGGGAGACCCCCTACTATCCACCAACGGCCTCATAGGCGGATTATCAATACATTTGTGGATTTTGGGGATCCCAAAAAGACAAGGAAACCTTGGGAAACTAGTAACCATAAAGTTATAAAGATCCCAGGTAATTCTATCTTCAATATATAAGTCCTCAATCACATTCTTAATATTGTTATATGCTTTATTAATTTCAGACCGGGAACTAGCTTCGTAGGCCACCGTATTTAATAATGACTCCATTCTATTAACATAATCCAGTTGGTCAAAAACCACAATGCCCCCTCCTTTGTCGGGTTTACAAATTCTTAAATTATTAAGTTTAATGAACTCAAGACTGTCTCTTTCCTTCTGTACATCACTAGATTTATAAATTTTAGATCCTACAGAAGGTACAGACTTGGCCAAATTCCTAATGTCCAGTTCGCAAAACTGTTCAAACACCTTAATCAACGGATTAAGGGGTGGGTTAAATGTGCTAGGAATGTGAAACTGACTAGTTTCACCATGGGAGGTGTCACCAAACATAACCCTAAAATTTAACTTCCTGGTATACAACTTAAGATCTATAATGGTTCTAACTAGATCCAAATTCCTGGGTGGTACATAAGTGTTGCCTTTGGAAAGTAAATCAATCACCTCGGAAGGAATGTTCACATTAGAAAAGTTGTATACTGTGAAGTCACCCCTATCATTATATAATAATAATGGTCCCTTCCTAGTAGTAACCCCTTCCTCAACAAATACAGAATCCACTGCTAGAACTGGACAGTCAGAGAAAACTTGAAACAAATCTTCGTCAACTACCACTGAGTCTCTAGAATCTTCAATATCAAGCAAGTCAGTAGTCATAGCCCCTGTGCCTCTATTAGACGTTAACAAAAGGGGCTCAGAGTCGCAGTTCAGTTGTTTTTCTGTTTCCTCTTTACGTTTTGGTAGACTGGCTGATGTTGCTTTTGTCTTCCCCCTAAAAAATTAGGGTTATTTGATCTCAAGTTATAGTGACCAGAAAAGTTACCCGACTGGTTAGAAGCCACATTACTGTAACTTGGTTCACTGACAACATTCTGATGTACTACGTTGTCAGGAAACTGGTCACCTTCATTGTTGTTGTTTTCTATCCCTTGACCATTACTGTTCTCAGGTCGAACACGACCAAAGTTGTTAACTTTAAACCCAATCTGGGACACTGAAGGTGTTGGGTAGGCTGTGCCAGCTTGGTAAGCCTTTAAGTCCCTATCCAGCTTCTTCACCTTGTTTTGTTTCAGTTTACTTAAGTACATATCAATGCTGGTGAACATACGATCATACTCGAACTTGTACCGAGCAAACTCATTGTTGAGCCTGATTTTCTTATCCAGATCACCTGCCAACTCAGTCAAAGCCTCTACCGCCTTTGCATAATGTTTACACATGAGTTCAAGCATTTCGAACCCATGACGATCAAACATGGCAATGATTTCTAAATGAAATTGTGAATTGGGTTCGAGCCCTGTTGGATACTGCCAATGCCGCAACCCTTTTGGTACCACCTTGTTTTTCAGGCACTCTTTAAAATAGGAAACCTCTAACTGGGTTTTCCTCAATTTAACAAGCACTTTATCGAGTTCTTTCATGTCAGTTGTAATATTGGCAACTTCAGCTGCGACTCCACCATCAGTACTGGTAAATTTGGAGGTCGCGCCAAAAAATGATGAATCCGATAACCACACATTTAAATTAAAGTCAGTGCTGTTACCAGAAAGTGAAGGACCCTGTTGTCATGTTTCGCCACAGTGAATTCCTCCATTCGGACCAACCCCCGTCGGCCTATCGTCAAAAACGGGAAGTCTTCCGTTGTCACTATTAACAGAGGGGACATTAGTGTTGTCAAAACCACGTAAAACAGGTCCCGATAATGTAACCGCAACCGCAGGGCTGTGGTAATGCCCTGAACTACATCTCTGACCACACGGCAAACTCCTTTCATTTTCCTGTATGGAACTGCCACCGCTCTCTGTAGCATGGGCGGTAGAGTTAGAGTTAGTCCCTCTCGCAACATCTGTGGCAACCGGAACAGGAACCAGATACTTGCTAGAGTCAAACCTACGTTCAAGCTCATCAATGCGGAAAAGTAGATTGTCCAAACGCCCCAAAATGGATTCAAAGTTAACATTGTTACCGTTTTGAAGAGTAGAAGGTGGTGGTAATGGACTATCGACAAAGTCTTTTAAAATAGCTGGTATCTGGTCAAATTGTGTACCAATATCTCCACACTCTGCTCCAGAAGACATAACAAACTGTTAAATCACGAACAAAATGACAAACTCCAAAAATCACAAAATGCTGGAATAGATGAAAGAAGGCACACTAAGACCACAAGTAAAGTTAAGCGCTTTTCGTTTATGTTGGATCATAAACTTCTTCAGACAATACATTAAAACACAGCCTACATTTAAATACACAGTAAAAAAGGAATCAACCAATCAACATCTAAAAAAGCATTGATTCAATTAGTAACAATTACGAACAGCCACCACCCCCTTATTAAGAATCATTGTAGACTTCCATAGGTAATTCATCTTAGATTTACCTAACAGTATTAACTACTAAACTACACAGTTAAATTTAACCTTATTTAAAAAAATATAATATATATGAAATAAATACAAAAGTGCAAAAACATTTAAAGTGCTTCATTTTCATACTAGGTCATATTATTACACCTAGATAATTTAACGCTTTAAATTTCTGAGCCTCAAAATACTACTTAGCGACAGCCATCATTAATACCAGGCTGATGGTAGGCATTGAGCCTGATCTGCCAAGAGAGTTCCAACTCTTCAAGTTTTAAAGAGTCGGGCCCGCCTCTTGGATTGACATGCACTTGATCAATAACAATGAACTTAAAAGTGTGTCCAGGAAAAGAATTGACATGTTTCGCTAGGGCATTCTCACACTTAAGTTTCCTAATCGCATAGAGGTGTTTATATGCGTTCACGGAGCTTCCTCTCAGTTTTGCCCACGTAAACGCTGGGCATAACTGGCACCTAACCAAGTAGACAACCATTTTGGAATTACAGTTGTTCCTTAATTTCAAATAATAAGCCAAGTCATTAACTGAGAATCTGTTAGATTCCAGAATATAACCACAATAATTACAGGCTTGGCATTTGTACATACCTGGTGTTCTAACTAGATTAGGTCTACTCCCTTCACAAAAGTTTTTTAGGTTTCTGCCCTTTCTGTAAATCACAACTGGGTGATTCCCAACACTAGTAAAAATGTTCATGTCACTTTTAAATAAATCCCAGTTTTTCCTAAGGATTTTAAAACAAAGGTCACTGTTTACATTGAAGGTAGTAATGAATGAAGTATTAAATCTGTCATGTCCTAAATGGTTTTCTGACTGTTGCTCAACCTGAATGTTAAGGGACAAGTTGACAGACGAAGACCCATTAGTTCCATTATTCAACAAAGGAACATAAACTAATGTGAACCGTTTGTGTGTTACTTCTTGAATTAAGTCATTAATGAGATGTAACGGTACCCCTCGACAAAACATTTCCTTAATGAATAGGCATTCATGATTGAAAGCAGAATCAAGTGTGGTGTACGTGCTGCTCGGACTAACTGACCTTTAATGATAGCACGTTTTTGATGGTACGGATGGCAACTCGTAAAATGGAGCATGGAATTACAGTATGTTTTTTTCCTATGAACTGATGAAACAAATCTCTCATACAGAGCATCCTTAGTTAAAGTGATGTCTAAATAGTCAATATTAGAAACATCAAAATTAGATGTAAATTCAAGGAACACTGTAGTTGAGTTGAAGTATTCCACCAGCAAATTACTGACTGATTCATTGCCATCTACTAGGATGAAAATATCATCCAAGAAGCGGGTATAAAATATGATGTTATCCTTAAATACATTATTGTTTAATACAAACTGGTGTTCCCAATAGGCCATCACCATGTTGGCCACACTGGCCCCACAAGGTGAGCCCATTGCAATACCCACTTTTTGTAGGTAAAAGTCACCTTCAAAGACAAAAAAGTTGTTATTAAGAATTAAGTCCAATAGTTCCTCTACCATTAGAATGTCGTCAGTGGGACAGTTAAGTAGTCTCAACATTTCTCCTACCCAATCTATTGCTATCACGTGGGGAATACATGTATACAGATCCTTTACATCTATAGTTAAAAAATTGTAGTTGGATCTGTATACTAATATAAAACTGTATACACCAGTTTGTATTAAACAATAATGTATTTAAGGATAACATCATATTTTATACCCGCTTCTTGGATGATATTTTCATCCTAGTAGATGGCAATGAATCAGTCAGTAATTTGCTGGTGGAATACTTCAACTCAACTACAGTGTTCCTTGAATTTACATCTAATTCTGATGTTTCTAATATTGACTATTTAGACATCACTTTAACTAAGGATGCTCTGTATGAGAGATTTGTTTCATCAGTTCATAGGAAAAAAACATACTGTAATTCCATGCTCCATTTTACGAGTTGCCATCCGTACCATCAAAAACGTGCTATCATTAAAGGTCAGTTAGTCCGAGCAGCACGTATTACCACACTTGATTCTGCTTTCAATCATGAATGCCTATTCATTAAGGAAATGTTTTTGTCGAGGGGGTACCCGTTACATCTCATTAATGACTTAATTCAAGAAGTAACACACAAACGGTTCACATTAGTTTATGTTCCTTTGTTGAATAATGGAACTAATGGGTCTTCGTCTGTCAACTTGTCCCTTAACATTCAGGTTGAGCAACAGTCAGAAAACCATTTAGGACATGACAGATTTAATACTTCATTCATTACTACCTTCAATGTAAACAGTGACCTTTGTTTTAAAATCCTTAGGAAAAACTGGGATTTATTTAAAAGTGACATGAACATTTTTACTAGTGTTGGGAATCACCCAGTTGTGATTTACAGAAAGGGCAGAAACCTAAAAAACTTTTGTGAAGGGAGTAGACCTAATCTAGTTAGAACACCAGGTATGTACAAATGCCAAGCCTGTAATTATTGTGGTTATATTCTGGAATCTAACAGATTCTCAGTTAATGACTTGGCTTATTATTTGAAATTAAGGAACAACTGTAATTCCAAAATGGTTGTCTACTTGGCTAGGTGCCAGTTATGCCCAGCGTTTTACGTGGGCAAAACTGAGAGGAAGCTCCGTGAACGCATATACGAACACCTCTATGCGATTAGGAAACTTAAGTGTGAGAATGCCCTAGCGAAACATGTCAATTCTTTTCCTGGACACACTTTTAAGTTCATTGTTATTGATCAAGTGCATGTCAATCCAAGAGGCGGGCCCGACTCTTTAAAACTTGAAGAGTTGGAACTCTCTTGGCAGATCAGGCTCAATGCCTACCATCAGCCTGGTATTAATGATGGCTGTGCGTTAAGTAGTATTTTGAGGCTCAGAAATTTAAAGCGTTAAATTATCTAGGTGTAATAATATGACCTAGTATGAAAATGAAGCACTTTAAATGTTTTTGCACTTTTGTATTTATTTCATATATATTATATTTTTTTAAATAAGGTTAAATTTAACTGTGTAGTTTAGTAGTTAATACTGTTAGGTAAATCTAAGATGAATTACCTATGGAAGTCTACAATGATTCTTAATAAGGGGGTGGTGGCTGTTCGTAATTGTTACTAATTGAATCAATGCTTTTTTAGATGTTGATTGGTTGATTCCTTTTTTACTGTGTATTTAAATGTAGGCTGTGTTTTAATGTATTGTCTGAAGAAGTTTATGATCCAACATAAACGAAAAGCGCTTAACTTTACTTGTGGTCTTAGTGTGCCTTCTTTCATCTGTTCCAGCATTTTGTGATTTTTGGAGTTTGTCATTTTGTTCGTGATTTAACAGATTATTTTTGTTATCATATACAGTAATTTGTGACTTCAGAGTCACTGCATGAATGCTGAATGTCTGCACCCCCCACACACACTGTGTTAATGTTGAGAAGTATTTTATTCCAAACCTTGGTCCTCTCAGATTGTTTGGGCTCCCCTTTACCAGATAGAAGTTTCCTATATGTCCTAAGCACTGTCATGAGAATGAAACCATCCTAATAGCTGAAGTTGTCTTTCCTCTGCTTTGCTCTCTTATTTTCCATCATTATTGCATGTTAAAAACAAAGGGCTTCAGTCACACAATGAAAAGTTTTTGATGTTATTGGCTTTTAAACTACAAAACACTGGCCAAGTGTGCCTGCCATCCTCATAAAAAATAGTTAACACAAATCAGATAAAAATGCAGGCACCTCAATCTAGCCAAGTAAAATTGTGATATATTACTTGTAGTGCATTCAGGTCATTAAAGCAATCATGTTTTATGACAAAATGCATCCTCCCCTACCTTAGACCATTGTCATGTGGTTCATAATTCTGTCATGTTTTATTCATCGCTGTCACTCAGAAATCTCCCAGCAAACACACATGGATATTGATATCCTTACCACTGCAGAACTTAACAATTAAAAGAGTGCATTTCTATCATGGATGCACAGTCACTAAATGATATCCAACTAATGATTATTTTCATTGATCACTAATCATTTCTAATGCTTCTCTACTAAAATCCAATCATCGATCACTAATCATTCCAACAGCTTCTATACTAAAATACAACTTCTAAATGACACTAATTACAATAATCATTTTATTGCCATCATAACATGCACATCATATATGTAAGGGCAACATTTCTTAAATTTAGTTTACTAATTTCACTTATTTTTAAATACTTCCTATTAAATTATAATATTTTAAAAAATATTTCCTTACTTTAAGAAGTCTGCGGTATCCTAAAACATTTGCTGTCTACCTTGAGTATTAGCAAATTATTATGGCAATGTTCAACTTTTCTGCATAAATTCAGGGCCATTTACATGTGTTTTATGCAAACTAGATCTTTTTTCATTTATTTCTAGGAATTGTAATACGCATGTGTATACAGCGATGTATGAGCATGTGTCGGTCTTGTACGATCATGAAATCATGTTGAGACTAACATAAATGCATTGTGGTCAGCTCCACAGTCTCAAGCTTGTCGCTGTAGCACACAAAAGGCTCTAGAATAACTTAAATCAGAAGATAGTTAAAAATGCTGTCATCTG